>NC_052253.1:10006077-10354466 GCF_013401445.1 Tripterygium wilfordii
TTTGCAGCCTTTTCTATGCCTTTTATGCTAAAATTTTCTTCATTGTTATTTGATTAAGTCTGATTTTCTTTCATATTATTTCAAGTAATATCAGTCTTTCTAATTCTTCTGTTTTCTTGCAGAGCACACTTTATTCTCTTGTCGTCAAGATATCAGATTTGTACATCTTAGTGAAGCGAAAACTTGCTGAACTTGGACTTCTACAGAGGTCTAAAACTCTATCCAGAATTCTTGAAACTCAAGTAAGGCTTATGTAGCTTGATGAATTATTATATATGTACTTGTGCGTCTGTCAGTCTTGCACAACTGTTACTTTTATGAAGTTGACTTTTTAATTCTGTCCTGCTTGTTATATGCTTAACTAACTGCTTATGAAGAAAACCTCCAAAGGAAAAATCTTTATATATAGTGTTTAGTAGTATTTTTCAGCTTTGAAAGTTGTGGTCATTATCATTAAGAGTGTAAGGAAGAAACATTTGCTGTAATTCACCAATTTTTTTCCTATTTTGGAGTGACCAACCTTTACCCAGTATTGTGGATGTCAACTTGTTTATGCTGGAGAATTTGGAAAGGAATGGTTGTGGCAAGACTTTTATTTGAAGAGATATATATGTATAATTAGTTCTTTGATACTTTTTTCTGCTACCCACTACTGTTCTTGCGTATTGGGAATTTCTAGCATATGGTGAGATACTATTGCTATGAAAAGTAATATGGTGAGATACTATTGCTATGAAAATATAATCAAAGGCAATCAGCATGTATTGAGATCAAATAATTTCCATTGGTTTCTGTTTTTGAAGTAATATTTGTAGGGATGACAAGTATAGCAACTTTATAACTAGTTTGTTTGCCTATCTTTTGTATGATCATAGTTGAATTTACATTTATTCAATAGACAATATGGGAGACAAAAGTAGCATTAGTATGGAGAAAATTGAATGGCCAAGACAAAATGTAGCTACTTTTGTTGCGATTATTTATGAGAAAGTGAAACAAGGGAAGTTGCAGACCTCCACTTTTAAGCCCGATGTTTGGAATGACATAAATCAAGAGATGAGAATTGCTGTTGGGAAAGATTATGGGGTTAATAAGTTAAAGGGAAAGTACAATCGTTTACGGTTGAGGCATCGATTGTTTTCTGCATTGCTAGCTCACACAGGGGTTACATGGGACCCAGACATGAACCAAGTCAATGCTCCTGAAGAGGTGTGGGGTGAATTTTACAAAGTATGTAATATCAAGATTTTACTTTCTATTATTGCTTAAATTTTACAAGATATGTAAAATTAACAAAAATTATTTAAATTATTGCAGAAAAATATGAAAGAGTACAAGTCACTTAGGAAAGAAGGTTGCGAGCATTACCCCATACTTGGTGAGATATTTGGAGGCACTTCAGCAACGGGGGGTTGCACTATGCTTCAACTGAGAATCCTCCAACATCGGAGGAAGAACGACAATTAGAGGATGATTTTTTTAATACAGGAGTGCATGTTAACACAGAGAAAGTTGATGAGAATGAAGGTGATAGTAGTTTAAGCAAACGCAAGAATGATCAATCATCCAATTCCCGCCGACAGAAAGTATCCAACTCCTCTAGACTTGAAAAACTTGAAGCAGCCATTGACAAATGGTCAGCCACAGTTACAACTTCTTCTACAATCAAGAATGATGAATCAATAGCAAGAAAGGAATACTTTCTTGCTAAGGTGGAAAAATATAGGAGTTGTCAAACTACTCAGGAAAATGATGCATACTCCATGGAAGTGTGCTTGGACATAATCAACAACATGGATCATTTGGATGATGATACTTATAGCAAAGCAACATTGGCATTTGAAAATCCAATGAAGAGAATGACATTTGTGAAGATGGAGCAGAGTAGGAGGACGCCTTGGTTGGAACGTCTTTGATCTTTTAGTTTCTAATTGAGTTTTGAACTTTGTGTTTGAACAACTATTGTTTTTTATTTTTGTAATGATGTTTGAACTTTGTGATTGAACAATTTGTGGATTTTTCTTTTACCTAATGATGTTTGAACTTCTGTGCTTGAATATTTTTCTTTTACCTAATGATGTCGTTGTAACTTTATGTACAGATATGTCATCATCTTCTACTACTGATGATTATTCTGATCATGATGATCAAGAAGACCAATTACAGGATCTTCTTGCAATTGAGTTGTTTGTAGAATGTGAAAAACAATTTGTAGAACAAATGCCATGTAGAACATCGGCACTGAATGGGAAAATGTACACACTTGAAGTTCTTGATGGTCATCCAGCTGTATGCCATGAAATGTTTCGCATGGAGAAACATGTGTTTAGAAATCTATGCGATACTTTGAAAGATATGGGTTATTTGAGAGATGGAAAGAAAGTCAATGTGGAAGAGGGAGTTGCGATGTTCTTAAGAATAGTTGGGCATAATGATCGACACAGGGTTATAGCTGATCGTTTTCAGCATTCCATCTATACTGTCAGTAAATGGTTCAAGCGAGTGTTAAGAGCTGTTTGTAAGTTGGGTACGCACATTATCAAGTAAACACATAGTACTGGTGTTCATGAACACATTCTCCATAATCCCAAATATTACCCATATTTTAAGGTAATTTACTTATGTAATCTTATTATTATTATTATTTTTATATGTTTACATATACCTTATAAATATTGTCATGTAGGATTGTATTGGAGCTATTGATGGTACACACATTTCTGCATGGGTCCCAGCATCAAAACAAACGGCTTTTCGTGGGAGAAAAGTACTTGTTACTCAAAATGTTATGCTTGCTTGTGATTTTGATGTGATGTTTACTTTCGTGTATGCTGGATGGGAAGGAACAGCAAATGATTCAAGGGTATTCATTGATGTTTTGAGTAGGAGTTCAAACAACTTTCCTAAGCCACGTGGAGGTATATTTTTCCTGTTATTATATATTACAATTATCATTAACTACCATAGATTAATTATGATTTTATTTTTGCTAGATCAATTTTATTTAGTTGACTCGGGATACCCAAACACACTAGGATATCTTGCCCCATATAGAGGTCAAAGATATCATTTACGTGACTACCGCGGACAAGGACGACCACGTGGTAAGGAGGAATTATTCAATTACAGACACTCTTCATGCCGCAACATCATAGAACGTTGCATTGGAGTACTAAAGGCGAGATTTTCTATTCTGAAGTTAATGCCAAACTACCCTATCAGGACACAAAGAAAAATTCCAGCTGCATGTTGTGCACTTCACAATTTCATACGTCGAGAGCATGCTTTGGATAGGTTGTTTACTCAATACTCATCGGAGGTGATGCTAGTTGAGCAGGACGAAGCAGAGTCGAGCCATAGTACAGCAGTTATAGACTTTGATGTCACCCAAAATGCTCAAATGGGACTCGCTAGAGATCAAATCGCAACACAAATGTGGGCTCATTTTTCAAGCAATGCTTGTTAATTTGAATTTTAGTGTATTGTAATGTAGTAAGAGTGAAGCAAACCTCAAGTGGATTGGATTTGGTCTAAACCTTTCTCACCTCATCCTTTCAAATGAGGAAATAAATAAAAACGAACATTTATAAGCATGTGTTAATACTGCAATTATTCGTATATATTGATATTATAAGTTTTTGTACAAAAACTGATACAAAGAAACAAAAGTGGGGCTAATGCAAAGTAAGAATCAGCACATAATATGTTTAATTGAAAATAGAAAACAGTTTTTCAATATTTTCAAACCAAACATGCTTTCTATTCTTAGAAAATAAAAATAGAAAATGAAAAATAGAAAACAGAAAATGAAAATAGAAAATAGAAAATAGAAAATATTTTCTAAACCAAACAGCCTCTTAAGTTCACCGACTTTCCACTAATGACATTTTATAAGGTGATTGGAACAAACTTTAGGGCTGCATATTCTAGAGTATATGAAGCTGCAAATTCAGATTATATTATGGAGGATTCAGTCGTGCATGATGTTATGAAATGTGGTATCCGGTTATGTAACATTGGTGCAATGCGAGCTTGATTAATTTGGACCGACTATGTGGAGCTTAGTTTTGCCGGAAATTAATCAAGAAGTCTTCTAAAAGGTGTATTACACATAGGAGATTGTCTCTACAACATTTGATTTCAAGAGGAAAAGGGGAGAGGCAAAATACTATAGGAGAAGATGCCACATCACTTATTTCTACATATGGACCAATATGGGTACTATTGTTGACAAGCCTTGTACTTCATTCCACATATGGATAGTTCCTTGTTTCGCTTTCTACCTTCAAGACTTGAGCTTAATGAAGACTTATTTGGTGCAACCAAACAAGGCCCCTGCCTAGGGTTTTTACTTGAAGTCTTGGAGCCAAATTTTATGGTCAAGATCAAGTAGGTACAAGTGCATCAATGGCTGAGAATTAAAGAGAATGTTAATAGTCCAGATTTGAAGATTTAGTTTGATCCAATGGTTGTCATGCAAAGTTCTTACCTTTGCTCATCTCTCCAACGGTTATGTATTGGATGGTGGAGATTTGCTAGTTCAAAATCATTTAAGCGATGAGATTAGAAGATGAATGGATGGCTAAGATCAAGAGACAACTTCATCCAATGGTCAAGATTGTGTAGAGACAAAGAATGAAATTAGTGTTCTCTCTCATATTTCATTCTTGGAGAAGCCATTGAAAGATCTTTTGCTCTCAAGAATACAAGCCACATCAAGCTATTATTTCCACATTGCTTCTACCCGAAATCTCTACTAGGCTTCAACATCAATTTGCTTTTACAAAGAGTGGAGTGCTACCTACTATCTTCAAGCTTCTATCCAAGCCTTGCTTTCAAAGACTTCACCACTATCTTGCTTTTGTAAAGTGTGAAGGTCTTCATCTTTTAGGCTATTATTATGGAAGAAATCACAAAGCCCCTTGCTCTAAATTTTCTATTGTAACTGTGAGGCATTTGTGAGTGATTTGAGTGTTCCTCACCATATTAACTTAGAGCTAACCTTGGGTGAACCTATTGTATCCAAATTTGTAAAGTTCCCTTTGTTGGGCACAAACTTTGAAGATGTTGAGTTTGAGGGAGTTCTTGAAACCCTTGGAGTTCGAGGGATTTCTTTGAAACCCTTGGAGTTTGAGGGAGTGTTTTGAAACTTTTGTGTAAGAGTTTTGTGGAGCTCTTGGAAAATCACACCTTAGTAGAGGTTGAAAAACTTAGGTTGGTGAATCTAAGTAGTAGACGTAAGAGAAGGGTCTTCGAACTACTATAAATCGTTGTGTTGATTTTGCTTGCTTACTTGCCTTTACTTGTTTGTTGCTTATTTGCTGAAATTTCTGGAATCCCGATCTTCCTGTGCAATTTTCCATAGCTAGAATTTGAATTTTCATATGAAATTTTGATATAGTGTTTATTAGGGTTTTGTGACTTTGCATATAAAATTTCGTTGCATTTCTACATCATTTGTTAAGTGAAATTGGTGTTACAAAATCTATGCACAGTGTGTTTTTGTAAAATCTGTTTTTGTGATTCTTGATCAATTGATACTTTCTCATTCACTATATTGTATCACATATTGCATTTGATTGGAATGGATTAGGATAATCATTAGAAGTCCAATTTGTGTGCGCTACTTTTTATTTGTGACATTAATTTGTTTGAAATTGTAAAAAAGGGATTCCAATTGGAATTTGGGGATACAATTCACCTCCCTCTTGTGTTAAGCATGATCATTCAGATCTAACTTCGAAAATGATAAATTTTCGTGTATAGAACCAGCCCATTATCTTTAATTAGCTGCTAAATCCCTTTCGACCTAAACCTGGTATGGAAGAAGATGGAAGACACTAGAAGTAATACAAAGAAAAAAAAGAACTGAAGAAGAACAATTTCTCATTTCTTAATTGCTTGTAACAAACTATCTTACAAACTATTTATACAAATTACAGACTTAATGGAGATTACACATTAATACCACATAAGCATTTCTCGTTAAGATTGACAGAGACTTAATAGAATTCAAAAACACACTTAAATCCCTTAGTCAAAACAATAAGGGTCTTAACAACTCCCCTCTCCTTAACAACTTTCTTGATCCTCAAAGGATATCAAACATTTAACCAGAATTTCAACAGAGACGTAACCCCCTTGATCAATCATGCCTTGTTTAAAACTGGAAATTGGGGAACTTAGTTAGTTGTAAAGTCTTCATCGTCCTCCCAGGTAGCTTCTTCCACACTACGATCTTGCCATTGCACCAGCAATTGAGTGCCTGCCTGGTTTCCCTTCTTGTAAATACGTCTTCTAAGTACTGCAATTGAAACTTGCTGAATTAAATCAGAATCAGTTATTAAAGGTAAGCTAAGAGAAGGAGTGACATCAGGTCCAATGTGTTTCTTTAAACAGCTCACATGGAACACTCGATGTATTTTTGTCCCCTTTGGTAGCTTGATTCTATATGAGACACTACCAATCTTCTCCAATACTTGATATGGGCCATAATACTTTGGATGCAACTTGTTGAAAGCATGAGATACCAAAGAAGAGTATTGATATGGCAGCAACTTAAGATAAACCAAGTCACCTACTGCAAAGACCTCTCTCCAACAGAGCATGTACCAACATCCTATCCCTCTCCAACAGAGCATGTTCCAAGAAATCCAATTTAGCTGTTCCTGTTTCATTGATGGGAATATGTAGGAGAGGATAGCCATAGAGAAGTTGAAATGGAGAAGCTTTTGTTGCTATGTGGAAAGCTATGTTGTAAGTCCCCTCTGCCCATGGTAGCCACTGCACCCATTTCTTGGGTTGATTACCAGAAAACATATTAGGTAAGTCTCAAGACATTTTTATTGACCACCTCAGTCTGTCCATAAGACTGAGGATGATATCCTGAACTAAAACAGAGCTTGGATCCATTCAGTTTGAAAAACTCTCTCTAGAAAGCATTGATAAACACTAGGTCTCTGTCACTAACAATGGTTTAAGGCATTCCATGAAGCTTGAACACATGTTCCACAAATAAATGTGCTACAACGTCAGCTGTACATGGATGTGCCAATGCAATAAAGTGGCTATATTTGGATAGTCTATCTCCTCCACAACCATAATGACTGACTTCCCTCTACACATAGGTAATGAAACAATAAAATCCATGGCAATATCTTGTCATACGTGTTGAGGAATGGGCAATGGTTGAAGTAAACCTACTGGTGCCAGTGCTTCATATTTCTGCTGCTGACAAACTTTACACTCAGCTACCCATTGGATGCAATTGCTTGACCTAGACGACGAACGGACGAAGCCAGCAAGAGTCACTTGGTGTTGACCGGAAGTGCGCGTGGGTGGCTACGGACAAAGACTACTGCGGTGACTCTCTGTATTTTCAATCTAAATTTGCCCTGATGCCGTTCGATGTGTATATATATTTCGAATGATGTCATTGTTAGGAAGTGCGGCATCATATGATTTGAAGCTACGCTGTTCATAACAGCGTATCTTCAAATCATATGATTGATTTACAATGCCGCTATTCCTAATAGTGACATTAAGGAAAATTTATAAAAATAACATATGTCACGGTTGTCAATAGCAGCTTCACTAAAGACAAAATATGTTCACTGTTTTCAACAACGTCATGGTGCTATATTCCTAAAAAATAAAATCTGGGTGTTATATGCCCAATTAATTTGTACATGGCTGTTGTATACAAAAAAAAGCCATTGGTTCGTATAATTTTTTGTTTTCATGGATGTTATAGTTGATTTTGTGTTTTTCCAGTGGGAGTGATATCCATCGAGGGTTACTTCTGATTGTGGTAGAGATTTTGCAAGTGTTTATACTCGTTCAGTGTCTTCTACGTTGGACAGGAGATATACAAAATTCGACTGTTGGGAACATGAGTATTGGGGTTGTAGATGATGAAAATGCAGGTGTGCCAGGACTTGCTATCAGTTCAAAGGTTTTGATAATGTGTTGCACCAAGTTTGACCTCTTCACCAAATGGACTGTGTGCAATTATAGAACACAAAGCTACTGGCTCGAGGTTTGCCTTTCGAAAAAAGGACTTAAAATTCGTGTAGTGTTGGTCTTGAAAAAAGTAAGAGAAAAAAGCAAAAGACAAAAGACTATTACCGGAATGAAAAGACTTCTAATGGAGGGAATGAAAAGCAATACATTCTTGAGATGTATCAGGAATTCCATTGAAAAGGGGTACATCTTGAAATGTAACAAGGCGTGCTTTACAAGCTAAATTAAAGAAATAGGCGCGGAAGCTCTTTGAAAAAGAAAAGGAAAAAATCTAAAACTAGATGGCTTGAGCCATGCTAATTGAAAAGATAAGTAATCAGAGTCATTGTCTAAGTAAGCAATAAAGATTTGAAGACGCAGGGTCTGTGGTTGATGCGGGGTGGTTGTAGACTTTTCTTCTTTCTTCTTTTATACTATTCATGATAATCATGGTGATGTCTCTTCTCCTGTTTCCCAAGAACTTCCCTCACATATTTTGTTGTGGGAATCATGAGAAACCACCTCCTTGTTAGTTGCTGGATTGACTAGTTAAGTGGGCTACATTCTCTTGGAAATGGGGACGATGACAACATCTCTCTAGTCGTGCTCCTTCTTCAAGGTAGATGTAGATATTCTAGGAAACCGTGGCATCTTCCAACTTTCTGATTGGCAGGCTTCGTGCTTGAGATCATGGACACATAGCTAGAAATCTCCATTCTATTGATGCTTCTGCATGAAAGATCGTGGAAAAATGCCCTATTCCTTTAGGTGCAAGACGAACATGGCTCTGGCTTCAATACATCGTGTTTCAGCTGGGAACATGTTTGAGAAAAATCGGAGACGTAGGGCTAACAGACTCCAATTTCTCCTGGATTCTCTTTGAGATGATCTTGTTGAAATCTCAAGACATTGTCATTGTTCAACGACAGAGATGGTCCAAGTGATATTCCATCCTCGTCAAGCACAAAGAACCTCGAAATCCGTGACAAACTGTAAACTCTTTCAGAATTGCGCAGATCACAACTAATCACATTGTGGCTAGCAAGTAGCCGGAGAATCCTGTCCAGCATTGATTTCACTTCATGGTTCTTTACAGGCAACCTCGGACCAGCTTTTGCTATGATGTCAAGGACACCAAGATCAACCGCGGCTTGCATTGTCATTGGAAGCACCAACGACATTGGCAGCTGCATGGCCTCCGCAAACGTATCTTCATGTTTGCTATTCTCTCCTTCGTACCTCATCGATTGTTCACCGATACTTCGTTTCTGCTGCCAATTCACATCCTCAAGTTGTTAAGATTGGAATATTGTGTGCTAAAACACTTGTCTTAAGGTACCAATTTATAGTGGTTGATGGGTGGCCAACAAGCCAAATAATACCGTATTGTGGAATTTGGAGGCACAAATTTATGAAAAGGCTGTAAAGAAAAGGAGTTATTGACTCAGTGGCAGTGGTATATATTTCCAAATGGGGTAAAATAGTCTCAAAATGCTATGTACAATTGTCCACCAAAATTTGTACAAAGTGCATAAGTGCTACTTGTAATGGTCCACCAAATGGACCCTATGTTCAGGGTCAGGGTGGGCTCAAGTCCACTTGAACTTTCAAATTTTTTTCTATTACATATAGTGAAGGTCCAAAACTCTAAAATTAATGTTAAAGTTCTCCCTGAAATTTGTAAAAAAAAACTTAACTTTTTTTTTTGAGAAACCAAGAAAACCGGGAGTGCCATTCATAAGAAACTGTAAGTTGCCGAAACTTACACATGTGTGTGAACCCTCCATATAGTGCGAAGATTAGATCTTTGAAGAAACAACAGAAAATCAAAAGCATTTAAAACCTGTATAAACTCAACAATAAACTCTGAAACTAGACCGTCATCTCTCTGTCAATAATTGGCAACAAATAATCTGGGACATCTTCAATCCATATACACGGTTCCTCCATCTTCAAAACTTCCTTGACCAAACAATGAGTCCCGACATTTCCACCATGGCGTACGTGAAAAGCATACCAAGAAGTGAAAGAAAGTAATCTCCGTTTGATTTCCTTTATAACACCACACACACTGATAACTATATAATATGTATAGTAAATATATGAGTTATAATTATTAATTGATACACACTCATACAAGATGATAAATATTGATTAACACATATTCATACATAATGATAGATGATTTCAATGTAAAAAATCTTATAGTAGAACTTTAATTATTATCTTTTGTTATATTGAACATTTTATATTTTAATTTGTCATGACTCTATAGATATTTCTTTATTCTTATTTACTTTTCAATAAATAGTCCTAAAAAAATTTCGAAGGCGCTACCCCGAATTCTCCATCAATCCTTGCTCACCCTCTTATAAATTTCGGTCTCCGCCCACTAACCAACCCCCTCAATCCATTTTCTAGATCCCACGTTGCATGCAACAAGTCCTAATTGGTCCTTGCAATAATCATATATACGGTAGGCAGAGCCGGCAGAAAATCATGTTTTAATTGATTGGGAGATGTGGTAGTATCACTGCTTCGTGGTGTTTTGTGTCACAGTGAATCAGGCATCTTCTATCTAGTTCATTAGTCAAAGGACGACAATACGTTTAGTTGATTGCTTTAAGTCATAAAACATCCCTTAAATTCTCATCACCTAACTTATCTATAGGAAAAGTATGCTAAAAACATCTCATAACCTAACTTACCTATAGGAAAAGTATGCTAAAAACATCCCTTAAATTCTTATCTCCTAACTTACCTGTAGGAAAAGTATGCTTAAAACATTTAATTTGTTATGTTCATTAGCTGCCGAATGTTCTTTTGAATTCGAGAGAAAGACAAATCTTCGTGTGTAGACCCAACCCAGTACCATTCGTTTATGCACCCATCTCTCCCATTATCTTTGTTAGCCCATTACATTTGTAGTGATCAGAAAATGACACAAACCCAGCCAAACCTTCCTTTTGGGCTGTTCGGCCAACAGCTACTCCCTGATCCAGCTACTCTAACCCTAAAAACAAAGATGGTTAGTGAGCCTGTGATCGTCTCCGACGCTCAAATAAGTATTTAAGATTATCATCAGCTCAATAATACCAAAATGGAGCTTAACCCTTACATTGATTGTCCTTTATCCTTTTATAGTGAGTGAATTTAATGTTAGTCCGTTTAGTTCGGATGATCACTTGGGATTACCAAATCAGTTACCTGATTTAGTGCACATTATACCCGTAAATCATGGGTTTTATTAATTGGCATATGTCAACTTCTTGGTTCGCCCCCCAATGATCTCTCCGGCCTTGACCTAACAAGTCATTGCATATGTAATCCTCTGTTCGGCCTATTGGGTTGGTCAGAGACTCATCTCCGTGCAATGACGTGGCCTTTGGATCGATCGTGACTCCCAATTGCGCCGCTTGGGGCCTTGTGCCTTGTGCCTGTATTGGGAATTCCACCTACTACCCTTGGGTAACCCTAGAGTATTAATGAGGGTGAGTTTCAGCTCCTAATCGGCCCACTATAATAGGCCCAATCCAGGAGCCAATAGGTTAGTACAGCGCGTCTCCCCATTTGGCCCAGACGACTTATTTTGAATTTTATATAAAGAATCTCAAAATCCGTGACAAATTGTAAACTCGTTCGCAATTGCGCAGATCACAACTAATCACATTGTGGCTAGCGAGTCGTCGGAGAATCCTGTCCAACATTGATTCCGCTTCCTAGTTCTTCGCAGGTAACCGTTCAATTATGTCTGAAGCATATAGTTGTTTCGGAATAGCTTCTGCTATGATGTCAAGGACATCAAGATCAACCGCGGCTTGCATTGTCATTGGAAGCACCAATGACATCACCAACCAATTGGCCTCCGCAAATGTATCTTCATGATTGCTATTCTCTCCTATGGACCCACTGATTGTTCATTGATCAATACTTCGTTTCAATTAAAATTGGAATATTGAGGCACAATTTTAGTGCATTACCCATTTATGAAAAAGACGTGAAAAAAAAAAGGTAATCCTTGATCCTTGGAATGATGGCGGTGTCTCGTGTCTTGTCGCGGTGAATCACGCATCTTCTTGGTAGTTTATAAGTCAAAGGACAACAGTATTGTTCATTGCATAGGAAAAATACAGTTTAAACATTTTTTTTAAAAGAAAATAAGGCATGTTAGGAATTGCTTGACATAACACAAACATAAATTCATCTTGACTGCTCTTCCAAGTCTTTTTTTTTTGTTTCTTGGTAAAATCAATGATGACTACATGATCAATATTTGTTATGGTGATTAGTTGCCGAGTGTCCTTTTGATGGGAGATGTTGAAGCGTTTCACTTTCATTTTCGAAAACGACTAATGTGCCCGCGATCTGAATTAAAGGACAAATTTTCGTGGACAGACCTAGCCCATTATCTTTCATTAGTCCATTTCATTGAAAAGAAAAGCTCGATCCATTCTATTATCATTCATTAGCACATTAGATTAGAAAGAAAAGCTCAGCCCGTTACCATTTCCATAAGGAACCGGGAGTAGATCTAGTGTTTTTAACACTGGTAGCACTTATCATACTTAACCAAACATCCCTAAGTGCCCATAAGCCTATGTGACATGACACATAGGATTCTGACATGGCAATTTCAAACTAACCAAAAATCAAGAAAATATTGGGTAGGCTTCCTTCACTTCTCTGACAATTCTCTCACTTTTCTCCCTTCACTCCTTCTCTTCCTTCTCTCTCCAACCACTCTCCATTTGCGACATCTCTCTCTTTATCTTCTGCAAATGATAGCTTAGATCTGGTGATGAGGAAGATGACGAAACTATTGTTAGATGATGACGAGGAAACCGTGGAGAAGTACTAGTGGAGGTTGGTGGTGATCTTGAAGATTTATAAAGGTGAGACTTTTAAAGAAAGTGAAGAGTATACTTCCTATCAAATTTCAAAAAAAAATTGATTTTGTTTAGGATATCACCAAGAAGAGTGGAAACTTTGATTTTGTAGAGGGAGAAACATGTAACACACCACTTTTTCTAATTTTATTAATTAGTTGCATATTTTGTTTTCTCCTGATTTGATTTTGAGAATTTGGGAATTGGTTTGTAGGTTGGAGGCCAGATACTATGTAATTATCAACCTAAAAAATATAATCAAGGTCATATACTGTTTAATTATCAATCGAAACAATGTAATTATGACTTGTATAAAATGAGATAGTCATATCTTCATAGCTTGGTTTGTTTGGATTGGTGGGACGCTGTTGTTATTTCCTATTTGGATGCCCTTGGCAATATATATGTAATTACATTATTTGCAAGTCTAATTACGCTAGAAAAATTAATAATTACGCATTATAATGTCTTAATTATATCTCATATACATTCTGGATGATTACAAAACAACAATAGATAATTACATAATTTTAATTCGAAATTACACATTGATAATTTTTAATTACATTATTGTGGTAATACTTACACATTAATTTAGGCGTTGTCATGACTCTCATGGAGGAGGGAGAAAAAAAAATTGAGTTGAAGAAAAGCAGGAAAGAGAAAAAAGAAAATCTGAGTTGAAGATATGTATAAGACAGAAAAACTAAATCTGAGATGAAGATAAGCAGGAGAGAGAGGAAAATAAGGAAGTTTAGCAATTTCAAAATGTGGGTCTAGGTAAGTCTACATTTCTTACGTGGACTTATTGCAAACTCTTAATTGCCCATATATCTATGTGGCAAGTGTAAGGATACTTATGAACAAATAGTGTATGGACGTTTAGTGTTTTCCTTTAAACATTGGACCCAATCGATGAACATCACTTATCTGATGGCTACTAAAGTAATTATTTTCAGTCTATTTCTCAACAAATATTACAATTAAAGAAAAATCTAATCTTTACCTTCTCTTCCATTCCTTTATCGTCTCATTTCTCACATTTATCTTTCCATTCCATCCTAACCAACCAAACAGATAGATGGTGACGATAGCACTTTGGCCCAATGGTCCATGGTGTGGAGAGTCTAAACCACAAAAACTTGGGTGCCCTTGTGCCTAAATTAGTAGTCCAACACTCCCTATTTAAATACCAAACATGTTGTTAACTTTTCAATGTGAGACATTTGCAAAACATACGTCTGTAATGGGTATTTTGCGCCATCCACACAGTGATTTTTTTCAACAATCCTCCACATGAATGGATCAACAAAATTTTTTATTTTGATTCGAAAGTTTAAGTGTGGCTGGAAAAAAACACTACATTAAGATAGGTAGCTTTCTCTTTGAACCAGAATAACCGTCAAGAAAGCAATAACAAGAATGCCCTGCTAGCCTCTCCAATCTAATCAATGAAAGGCAAAGAGAAATGATCTTTTCAGGTGGCATTGTTGAGCTTCCTATAGTTAATACAAATCCTCCAACTGGTAGTGGTACGAGTAGGAATCAATTTATTATTCTCATTTTTCACAACTGTAATCCCTCCCTTCTTTGGTACTACCCGAATTGGATCACCCAACTATTGTCAAAAATGGGATAGATAATCTTTGCATCAAGCAATTTCAGAATCTCTACCTTCACTACCTCTTTCATATTAGGATTGAGTTGGCATTGATGCTCCATAAAGACTTGTAATTTTCCTCTATTAAAATGCGATGCATACAAATGAGGGGCTATTCTTCTTATATCCGCTATGTCCATCCCATGGCCATCTTATGTTATTGCAATTCCCTTAGAAGTTTTTCTTCCTCTTCTTTACTCAATTCAGTTGAAATAATCACCGATAAAATGTCGAGAGCTCCCAAATAGGCATATCGAAGATGGGAAGGTAGAGGTTTCAAAGTCAAATTCGGAGCTTCTACTAAGCTTGGTTGGAGTTTGGAAGGCATAACACCAAGAGCTTCAAACTTTTGGAACCGCTTTTGCTTAGAGTTTTTCATAGACTCAAGATAATCCATAGCCTCCATAACTTCTTAATCATCACAACTCAATGCATCATTAAGTGTAGAGACATTGTGGTAAGGCTAATTTCCTCCAACCCTATGTGCTTGGCTATAGACAAGGGCATTTAAGTTGATGCTTGTGCCTAAGTCATACAAAGCTCTCTCAATCAATGTGGTCCCAATAGTGCATGGAATAGTGAAGCTACTCGGATCGTTTTGCTTGATAGGGAGCTTTTGTTGAACAATAGAGCTATATTCTTCGATGAGTTACACACATTCATAATCCTTCACCTTGCGCTTCTTAGATAAGATCTCCTTCATAAACATAGCATAGCTCGGCATATGCTCAAGTGCCTCCTCAAAGGGAAAATTAATTTGCAGCTCTTTAAACACCTCAAGGAACTTAGAGAATTGAGTGTCCTTCTTGTTGTTCTTCAACCTCTGCGGGAATGGAATAAGAGGTACATATGCTTTTACTAGAGGAGCTGATTTTGAACTATCAAGCCAGTCAAACTCAACTGTATATCGAGTCTGTGGTGTTATACTAGTTTCTGCAACTTTCTCTATACAAGCCCGATTGACCAGGGTAGGTTTCGATCTATCAAACTTCTCCCCTGTCTCCAATTTTTCAACTTTTGATGAAGCCCGATCGATTGGGGTAAGGGTCCGATTGAACTTGACTCTGTCCACTCTCAACTTCTGTTTTTTGCAATTATGCATCTTTTTAGCGTCTAAATCGACTACAATCTTCACATCATTACCATTTCTAAGTGTAATAATGAGGCATTGCTCCTTCCCCTTCGGATTAACTTCTGTTTGACTTGGCAAACCAGCATGTTGTCTTTCGACAAAGCATTGGCCAAATGCCCAACTTGAACCTTAAGATTCCAAATGGAAGCCTTTTGGTTTTGAAGTAATTTGAAGTAAGGATGCTTGACCTTATAGAGCGGTGTTGGTCTTGCTCATGAATTGGTTGGTGTTGTTGGAGAGTGTAGTCAAGCTTCCAATTAATTGAACAAACATATCATCAATATCCCGCTTCTTCTCTTGGGTTTCAAATTTTTTTGGTTGATTCTGAATGTTTTGTGTGTTGCTCCAAGAGAGGTTGGAATGATTCTTGTAGCTCGGATTGTAACAGTTTGAATATGGATCATTCCTTGACCTATTGAAGTTGTCCGCCCCAACAGCATTTGCATGTTTAGCTTGGGCTAAGGAAGATGCAATTAGACATTCTCCATTAGGGAGATTCCCACTACAATAGTCACAACAAATGATGGAGACCCCTTGAACCACATTCACATCTTGAACTGAATTCACCGTCAAAGAATCAAGTTTCTTTGCCATGGCAGCCATAGAAGTAGTAAAAGAAACTATCATATCAACTTCTTGTTGGTTCCCTGACTTTTGTGGAAGCCTCCTTGTTGGCCATGTGCAATTAGTCACAACTATCTTGTCAAGTAGTGCTCGAGCTTCTTCTTATGTCTTGGTCATAATCAAACCTCCAGCTGCAGCATCTTGCATTTGTCTAGTAGACATTTTCAAGCCATAGTAAAAGGCTTGGTATACCATCCAATACACAGAATGGGGATAACTCCTCAAGATATCCTTAAACCTCTCCCACACTTCATGAAAAGACTCAAGATCATACTGACAGAAACCATGATCTCATTCATGAAAAGACATGGTAGATATCAATCACTAATTCTTGCAAGCCAAGAGGAAGAGGTAGCTTTTCTTGTTTTAAGGTCTCATTTCCTTGACTGGAAACAAATGCAGAAGATGTTGGTCTTTAGGTATGCACAATTTAGGGGGCATTTGGTTGGTATTTAAAGGGGGAATGAGGGTGGGATTAACATATTCATTTGTTTAATTGATTTTTGGGGAGTGGAATTTCAAACTTATTCCACCCTCTATTCTCCCATTTCCCTTGTGGAGAATACACAAACTCACCAAAATGGTGAGAATAGCTATTCTTCACAAGGGAGAATGAGTTTTAATATATAAAAGACACTTTTGCCCTTGTTATAAAAATTGATTTATTTTTAAAAAGAAATAAGGGTAATATGAAAATTGTACTATTAAAGTTCTCACACTCATGCTCACTCTTTATTTTATCCCAAACATGACCATATTTTCACCCCATACTCACACAATTATGAACCAAATGCCCCGTTCATGTTTCTGGCAGAGAGAATTAGCATGTGAAACAGTTCACAAGTCAAGTCCTTGGTTCTCTTGAAAATTGGAAGGAACCCAAAGAAGAAGTTACTTTCATTAGACAAAAAAAATGCCATAAAATTCTTGTTGATGCGACACATGCTGATGACCTAGGATCAGCGTGGAGGGTGGATTATAGCTTGGCATGGGAGAGCATGAAGCTGTTTCGTGATTTTAAAAATTCAATTTTTGTTGCATCTAAAAATATACAAATACCACGTCATACAATGATGCCGTTTAGTTGACTGAATGAAAACCGATTGAACGGTCAGGTTAGGAAAATAATTGGACAAGCTGGTAACTTGAGCGATGTAGATCGACCAAGTAGTTAACGTCTGAATTGCAGTACATGGCAGTTACCTAAACACCCCGAGAAAAGTGGCCAACATGGGAGTTATGGCCCAAAAGAAGTGGAAGAATTCAAGACGTGGAGAGCACATGACAATCAAGGAATGACCAGTTATTCAGCATTATTGAGCGATCACTACAAGAAAACACGGATTTAGTGACAAAAAATAGTGACGAAAATTATTCCGTCGCTAAATTAGTAATTAGCAACATAAAATCGTCGACTTGCTGTCGCTAAAGTCAAAAAAAGCAATGGCATTTTAGTGACGGAATTAATGACGGAAAATTCCGCCGCTAATATATTCCGTCGCCAAATCCCTCACAAATTCGGACCGCGTTAGTTGGCAACGGATATTAGTGACGGATATTTTCTTTCTTCGCTAAATATGGTGACGGAAATTTTATTCCTTCACTAAATTGAAAACATTGTAAAATTAGGGGCGGAAAATATGTTTCGTCGCTAATATTTGCGACGAAATTGGATTTCTGTCGCAATTTTAGCGACGAAACTTATATTTCGTCGCTAAATTTAGCGACAGACTATTCTGTCCGTCGCAAATATTTCGTACACTGACAATTGAATTACAATATCATTCAATTTTACGAAGTTAACGACGGAATACAATTTTCGTCGCTAATTTTAACGACGGAATACAATTGCATTAGCGACGGAATATAATTTCTGTTGCTAAATTTTCGTACACTGACTTCGGTCAAAAAGTTTTTTTGGCATATTTGGTTGAATTAGTGACGGATTGTACTTTCCGTCACTTAGGTTAGCGATGGAAACTAGATTCCATCGCTAAATCAGCTTTATCTAAAGAAATCAATTTGCTTTATACTGACATCTAGGACATAAAATTTTGCTTTATACTGAGTAAGGACATAAAAATTGATTCTTCAGAATTGATTATTCTGACAACATTCAGAAGATATTTTTTCTTGCACAATTAGCAACGGAATTGAAATTCCGTCACTAATTTTTTTATACAGAAAACTTTCTTTAGGTCTTCATTGTCAGTTGCACCATTCTTTCATGTTTGCATTCTCTTAACTCCATTCTCTCTCATTTTTTAATCTCTCCATCCCATTCTTCTTCTTTGCTACCCCTAAATTTCGTCTCTAATTTTTTATACAAAAAATCTTTCTTTATGTCTTCATTGCCAGTTGCACCCTTCTCTCATGTTTGCATTCTCTTAGCTCCATTCTCTCTCATTTTTTAATCTCTCCATCCCATTCATCTTCCTTGCTACCCCTCTTTCTCATTCTTCCTTTCACATTTTGTTTTTTATTTATTATGGAAGTGTCTGAGTATCGTACGTGGATGTACAACAGAGTTGGACCCAATCGGGTGGGAATTACTGATGAGTTCTTGAGTGGGGTGGAGGAGTTCATTGATTATGCTTGTAAAAAAATTCAGAATTTGAAAATACAGGAAAGATAAGGTGTCCATGTATGAAGTGCAAATGCATACGATTTCGAAGTTTGGATGATATAAGGATGCACTTATACAAAAAAGGTTTTCAGCCTGGATATTATTATTGGACTTCTCATGGTGAAGAAATGTCGAACATTCCCCATGTGGCGGCTGTTGATGTGCCAGAAGATGCTGTAAATTATTACTGGCAAGATGGTGATCAAGCTAATTTCAATCCATACGAGCAGATGGTAATGGACGCTGTTGGACCATCGGTTAGGGATGAGTTATTACAAGGAGATAATTACAACCAACAGTTTGTGCCGGAACCTCCTAATCCCGATACTCAAGGTTTCTTTGACATGTTGTCTGCTGCCTAAGCTCTATTGTGGGATGGATGCAAGTCGCACTCAGAGTTGTCTGCTGCGATGAGGCTTTTCAGCATTAAAGCTGATTACAATATGCCGCAAGGTTGTTTCGATGATGTCGTTCACCTTATGAAAGAGACGATGCCTACAGATAATAGGATGCCTGCAAATTTCTATCAATCTAAGAAGTTGGTGTCTAAGCTCGGACTTGGGTATCAACGAATCAATTGTTGTACAAATGGTTGTATGATATTCTATAAAGACGACGCAAATGAGAAGCGATGCAAATTTTGCTAGGCATACCGTTACAAACCTCGGAGAACTGGACGTGGAAATTTCAAGGAGATTCCGATTAAACATATGTGGTACCTGCCACTAATTCCCAGGCTTCAGCCATTTTTTAGTTCAACAGTGATAGCAAAAGAGATGAGGTGGCATTATGAGCATCAAAGTGAGGCCGACATGTTGTGTCATCCTTCTGATGGAGAAGCATGGAAGCACTTTGATGAAACACATCAAGATTTTGCTTCAGAACCGCGGAACATAAGATTAGGTTTATGTGCAGATGGTTTCACTCCTTTCGGACAATCTGGAAATAACTACTCATGTTGGCCAGTCATTTTGACTCCTTATAATTTACCTCCTGGGATGTGCATGAAAAGGGAGTTTATGTTCCTGATAGTGATCATTCCAGGTCCCCAAAATCCGAAGAGCAGAATCGATGTTTATCTCCAACCGTTGATAGACGAGCTGAAACTGTTGTGGTGCGAGGGTGTAATAACCTACGATGTGGCCATGAAAGAAAACTTTATCATGAGAGCTGCATTGATGTGGACTGTCAATGACTTTTCGGCCTATGGTATGCTGTCTGGATGGATGACACAAGGGAAGTTAGCATGCCCTTGCTGCATGGAGCGTTCAAATGCGTTTACCTTGAAAAATGGAAGGAAAAATTCTTGGTTTGATTGTCACAGACAGTTTTTACCTATGAAGCATCCGTTTAGACGAAACAAGGATGCATTTTTCAAGAATCGAGTGGAGAAATCAAAACCTCCTCCACGTTTGTCTGGTGAATAAGTGCTTGCACGAGTTTGGAACTTTCCAAAGATTACTGAAACTGGGCCATTATCATTACCGGGATATGGCCAAGAACATAATTGGACAAAGAAGAGCATCTTCTAGGATGCTACGACATAATCTTGATGTCATGCATATTGAGAAGAATGTGTTTGATAACGTTTTCAACACTTGTATGGACGTTAAGGGGAAATCCAAGGATAATGCTAAGTCCCGGATGGATCTTTTGAATTTTTGTAAACGCAGAGCTTTAGAGTTGGTGGAGCATGGCAACGGTAAATCATTCAAACCGAAAGCACAATTTTGTCTTAACATGGACCAGAGAAGAGCTGTTTGTGCTTGGGTCTCGAGTTTGAAGTTGCCTGACGGTTATGCATCCAACCTTGGTCGATGCGTAGACATGAGGGAGGGAAAGTTATTTGGGATGAAAAGTCACGATTGCCATGTGTTCATGCAGCGCCTACTTCTAGTTGCATTTCAGGCATTGCCCGAGCCCATTTGGACTGTCCTTACTGAGCTGAGTCACTTTTTTAGAGATATATGTTCGACCACGCTGCGGGAGAATCAATTTCACATCATGGAGGACAACATTCCTGCGATCCTTTGCAAATTGGAACGTATATTTCCCCCATCTTTCTTTGACTCTATGGAACATGTCCTTGTACATCTACCGTTCGAATCAAGGATGGGTGGGCAAGTACAATATAGATGGATGTATCCTTTTGAAAGATATTATTTACTTCATATTGCTATTACTATATCAATTATTTAATGACACGTTCAATTAAATTTTACAATAGGTACCTTCATTTCTTAAAGAAGAAGGTTAAAAATAAAGCTCATGTGGAAGGATCCATTTGTGAAGCATATATCGTCGAAGAGGTATTGATGTTTGGTTCATATTATTTTGAACCAAATGTGAGCTCTCGACGATCCAGAGTTCCTTGAAATGATGATTGGGGTACATTCAATCAGGAGTATCCTAGAATTTCAATCTTCAATCAACCTGGTCGTCTTGTTGGACCAGCTGGTAGGCGCTACCTCACTGACAGAGAATACAGTGCAGCAACATTATACTTATTTCTGAATTGTGACATTGTCCAACCTTTTATCAAGTAAATTATTATAAATTGTTAAAAAAATTTGTTCAGTAATCATACTCTAACTGAATTTCTAAATGATATTTTTAATTTGTTGTAGCATGTACAAGAATTTCGTGCGTGCATCAGCACCAGCATTGAATGACGACGCAATCGACTATCAAATTGAGATAGGTTTTGTATCATGGTTCAGACAATACGTAAGTATTAGCTTATTATAATAACATGACATGGTTTTAATAAAATAAAATAATATATGCTGATTAACCTGTATTTTTCATGTTTAAGGTTCATGAGCCACAGAATGGGATAACCGATGACATAGTACGAAGTGTGGCAAGAGGACCATTGAGGAGTGTTGAGATTTGGCATATGTGTTATGTCAATGGATACAAATTCGACACCGATGCGAGGAGCGAAGGCAAGTCAACAATCAATAGCGGTGTATGCATGCGGGGGACCGATTATGGACAATCAGAAAATGACTACTATGGAGTACTGAAAGAGATTGTTCAATTGGGATTAATAGGACTACCGATAGAGAAAATTGTTCTGTTTAATTGTGAGTGGTTCGACCCAACTCCTAATCGAGGTATGCGAATCCATAAACATAATGGTCTTGTCGAGGTTAAACATAGAGGAAGGTACAACAAGTTTGATCCATTTATAATTGCACAACAAGCGGAGCAAGTTTACTTTGCTCCTTATCCAGAAGGGATACGTGATCGACAAGATTGGTTTGCCGTGATTAAGACAAAAGCCAGGCACACAATTACTGGACAATCAAATCAAGTCGATGATGCCTTTCAAGATGATGAAGTTCCAGATGAGCCAGTTAGACTAGACACTGACCAGTTGGATTCTCTAGTAGACAATGAAGCTGAACCCGAGGAAGTTCTGGACAAATACTCTACAAGACAATTAATGATTGAGGAAGAGAATGATGAAGATGATGAAGAATTGCAATTGTATGATTCGGAGACAGAGGAAGAGTCGAAAAATTATGAAGAATGTTATGAAGATGATTAATAATGTGTATTTGCTTATTTTTCAATACTTTACTTATTATTTAAATGCTTGTAGACAAAGAAAAAATTAAAAAAAATCATTATATAATTATCTTATGAATTTAGAAGTAAAAACAAATACGTTACTGTATGTTACTTATTATTTAATTTCTTGTAGATAAAGAGAAAATTATTAAAAAATCATTATATAATAAAAAATGAAAATTTAGAAGTTAAAAAATTCTTTACTTATAATTTAATTTATTTTATACAAATTCAAAAATTTTTAAAATCATTATACAACAACAAATCTTATTTAGAAGAAAAATATTATGCTCTTGTTAATTTAGTGACGGAATATCAATTTTTGTCGCTAATGTTATTTGAATAGTGACGGACTAAAAAGTTTCGTCACTAATGAAATTCGAATAGCGACGGACTATCAATTTCCGTCACGAATGAAATTTGAATGGCGACGAACTATTTTGTGTCGCTATTATTAAGCAAAAAAAAAAGGTCAGAGGCAATAAAAATAAGTTATTTCGCACGAAGTCGTCCTTATTCTTTCTTTTCTCTCTCTGTTCTCACCTCCCACCACTGCCCTCACCGTCCACCACTACCCACAGCCATTCACCACTGCAGCAACGGTTAACCACTGAAGCCACCGCCCACGACTGAGAACACCGTCCACCACCGACCGTGTACAACCAGAGAACGAACAGTAATTATTGTGTTACTTTTGTTGGTTGAGGTAAGTGAAAGTTCGATGTTCTTGCTTTCATGATCCTATGCACTGATTAATTGAGATTATAGACCATTTGAATCTAATTGGTCCAAGTTCTTTCTACAATATCAGATCTGGAGTTTCTTTATGCTAGGGTTCCTAGATGTCATATTTAGGGATTTTTCGATCTAATCTCTTATTGTGCCTTTTTCACTGATAAATTATTTCTTTCGATCTAATTCATATTGTATGATTTTTTCGTTGGATTCTTATTCTGCCTTCCTTATATTACAGCGCCTCCTTCCTTGGTCCCTTTTGTTGTTGTTTTGAAGTTTGGATTCTAGCTTTTGTAATGGTTGGAATTGAGTCTTCAAAAGTCATGTCAACAATTTATGAAAAGGGCTTTGACTTTAGAATCCAATATTTGTTTGCAAATGCGTTACAAAGAAGCATAATTTTGTGTAAAAAAAACACTTGGTAATATGATTCAAAAGTCATGCCAACAATTCTCTGATGCATTTTGTTATTTTTATATACAGTAGTCATTGCACTCCAAGTAACGGCATCTTTTCTTACCATGTTTTAAATTTTGGTGTTGTTTAACTGTAGATGTCTAGGGAGCAGACCAGCGATCGTAGTCATCTTCCATCTAGTCGAGGTCGAGGTCGTTATCATCATCAACCTGGATCCAACAGATTGTCAGTGGATCATACTTCGCCTCACCACACATCCACATCTCCCTCGTTTGTCAATTCACTTCACCCGCATATCGCATCCTATCCACACCGGATATCACCTCCCCATTTATACACCTCTGAGATGTGGGCGCAGCATCCATCACCGCCCTTCTTCCCTTAAAACATGCCCCCTACCTCACCTACACCCACCACCAATATCCCGCCAACAGACACACAAGCAGCTGGTGCCTCATCCCAGCAGACTGGGGCGATAGATATGGATCATAAAATCTGGATACGACCATATACCGACTCTGCGTAAGTACATTTTTCATTACCTAGCTTATTTTTTATACCTCAATTACATAAATATTGACGCTACTAATATGTTCTTCTTTTTAATTTTTAGTTTTGAGCCTTCTTCCATTCATAGGAGGATGACTAAGATTTTGAAGAGCAAGTACGAGCATCTTTGCAACACATGGAAGAGTGTTCCTCAAGAGCAAAAGGATATATATTTTGAGGAGTTCACAGTAAGTATAAATATCTTACAAAATTTTTTCCTTTAATTAATATATGATAATTTATGTTCTCTGAATTTTTATATTTTGCAGAAAAATTTTAGATGGGATCCTGCAAATGAGTGTGAAGTAATAAAAGTGTGGAATAGGAAGAATGCGGGGTTATTCCGGGGAATGATGGAGAAGGTTGGGAAGGGGGATGACATTGGTGAATGGATTCCTGAAAGCATTAGAGGTCAACTTCGCGAGATTTGGGCGGATCCAGAGTATGTGAAGAAAAGGGAGAAGGGAAAGATGAACCGCTCCTCTAGTGCTGGCAGGACCACTCATACTGGCGGCTTTATTTCACACTCAGAGCATTATAAGAGATTGGTAAAAATTATAAATTTTTAATAAAGTTTATATTTCAATGATGAGTCTAATATAAAATAAAATTTGACTTACCTTTTAACTTACATTGCAGCTAGAAGAATTAGGTCGGGAACCCACCAGTATTGTGCTCTTTCTTCGTACCCATCAGAAAAAGGGTACGCAAGATCTCGTCGATACACGAGCAACAAAAACTGTGGTAAGTAATATATATTTTATCATCAGCTGATGTCATAAATAAATATCAATGCACTTTATATTTGTTGCAGCATGATATGTGTTTTATGTTCTGTTTGCACCGATTAATGGTCACAAAGAAGCCCAACATTAGCTTTGAGTCTCTCTGGCAGGTGCATTATAATGTTAGCATGCATGTCTTTTTTTCTTTGTCTCATCCATTATGGTTGTCTATGTTGCAAGGGAGTTTGTTTGTATAAAAATATTATACTTTATGTGGAGATGTGAGTAGTGGTGAATAGTTTGTGTTCACTATACTATTTGTGCATTGAACTTCAGGGTTTAACGCTTTCAAAAGAAAAAAACAACCCATTACTTTATTACTTGATTTTCTACTGATCTTTGTTTCTACTATAGACTCACGTTATTTTATGTAAAATTCTGTTATTTGATTTCTTTTAATTTACAGTACCTTCATTCTCAACTTATATATAAGATAGATATACAATTTGAATATATATAATATAATATTTACTTTGTGATGATCTTTGAGCTATGCTAGTAACTTTTTTCACCAGGTATTGTATATTTCACACACTGTTATCGATCCCTTATCATGAATTAAATATTATATTAATTTTTTACTTTTAATATAGGATGACTACAATAGGTTGATGGCTTCTCGATCATTGAGCTCTGATGCTGGTAGTGAGGTAGCTTTTCAGCCAGCGGATGAGACTTCAATATTCATAGAGGCGGTTGGGGGGTACAACAAGAAAGGTTGTGTTTACGGTCTTGGATCAGAGTCGCATCGTTTGCTCTACTCATCATCTCCCTCCTTCTGATCACAGTCTCAGTATAGCCAGCAGGAGATGGAGGAGCGCGTGGCTCGGATGAACGCCGAGTTACATGAGCAACATTTAGATCGGCGACATACGATTGTTACCCTGGAGCAACGGTTAGAGTCACAAGACCAGAGGATGATTGAACAAGAAAAAAAGATGCTTGCACAAAGTCAGATGATGCAGAATATATGTGCTCAGTTTGCTATGCAAACCCCTGGTGTTGGCCCCTCAGTGACCGCAATAATAATGATGATGCTGTGGATGATGACGAGGATGATGCTGAGGATAATGACGATGAAGATGAGGATGAGAATAAGATTCTCGGGTAGTTGAATTTGTTTTGTTCAGCCTAGGTGGTTGAATTTGTTTTGTTTTTGTTCAACCTGGTTAGTTGAATTTATTTTGTTATACCTGTTTTAATTTAAGATAATTGACAATCTGTTATGGAGATATTTTTATATAATTTTTACTTATTTTAAATTATTTTTTGTCATTTTAATATAAGTATCTTAATTTAATAATATTAATTATATTATTGATAATAATTTAGAAAATATTAAAATATAGAAACTAAATATTGTAAAATAATTAAAATATTAACGACAGAAATATTTTGTCACAAAATTGATTCTATTTTTCAATTTTCAATAAATACACTTTTTCAGAAAATCAAATTTATAGTTTTGCATCGGAATTTTGTTACAATTCCGTCGTTGAAGTAATATTCTATTATTATTAAAAATAATAAAAGAAACATTATTTAATTACTTAGCGACGAAATGTCCGTTGCTAAAATTATATCGTGATAATATTAAATATAAGGAAAGAAATTATTAATTGATTAGCGACAGAATATCCGTCGATAAAGGCGAGGCCAATTAGCGACAACATATAGTTCGTCACTAATTTGGCAATGACTAATCCGTCGCTATATGTCTTCTCAAAATTATTCTGTCGCTACTCCGTCACGAATTCCGTCGATAAATTTCCGTCACTAAATTCCATCGTTAAAATTTTACGACGAGCAATTTAGCGACGACATAATTTCCGCTGCCAATTCCGTCGCTAATGAATTTAGCGACGGAATTTCTTAATTTTGTGACGGAATTTTCCACCGCAAAATGTCTTGTTTCTTGTAGTGGATTAGGAGAATGTGGGACACTTGACAGCAAACCAACGGATCTAACCATAAATATCAGCGTGGAGGGTGGATTGTAGCTTGGCATGGGAGAGCATGAAGCTGTTTCCTGATTTTAAAAATTCAATTTTTGTTGCATATAAAAATATACAAATACCACGTCATACAATGATGCCGTTTAGTTGACTGAATGAAAACCGATTGAATGGTCAGGTTAGGAAAATAATTGGACGAGCTGGTAACTTGAGCGATGTAGATCGACCAAGTAGATAACGTCTGAATTGCAGTACATGGCAGTTACCTAAACACCCCGAGAAAAGTGGCCAACATGGGAGTTATGGCCCAAAAGAAGTGGAAGAGTTCAAGACATGGAGAGCACATGACAATCAAGGAATGACCAGTTATTCAGCATTATTGAGCGATATAGGAGAATGTGGGACACTTGACAGCAAACCAACGGATCTAACCATAAATATCAATGTTAACAGTTTTGTAGAACATGTATATAAGTCTAGATTTTAGATTTTACAAAGGATGATCAATCAAAGACTCAAACAAGAGCATGTAATTTCCGTTTCTTAGCTTTTAATCTAATAAGCCCTTTTACATTTTCTTCCTCGTGTGCTTGCGCCCCTTGGAGGTCATCCTCTTTCTTGCGTTTGCACCCCTTTTTGGGATTTTGTTCTAAATGGTTTGTTCCTGCACACATCGTCTGATCTCATTTGTTCGCAACACTCAAATTCCGTTGCAAACAATTTTCATTTGCATATTTTCTCCAGACATGGATTTTCAATTTCACTTTATAACATGCATAGGAAAACATTCAGAAAATACTGACACAATCCCCGTCATGTCCGCTTCTTGCTTTTCCAAAACAAAGGAAAAGGCACAAGTGGCATGGTTAAAGCTTGTATTAGAACTTTGTATGGACGAAAGATTTTGTGGAGGATGATTTCTGTTGGACCTATGGTCCTATATGTCTAATTTTGATGATATTAAATCAATTATAAATGATAATGAAACATTAAAGCAATATTTGATTTATATGAATTGAATTTAAATGACTATATATTTTTGAGATAGTGCTGGAAATTAAGTTTTGAAAACAAACATACATTGACTAAGTTAGAGCATCAATTTTCCAATTATCATATCTTAACCAACTTAGGTCCAAATGACTTGAAACTTGAACCACATGCACATGAAGGTTTAATATATGTTCTAGGACTATAATCATGAGAAATTAAGTGCATCACATATATATTTGGTCATATGCTTAAATTCCGCCAAAACTAGGTTTTATCTAATTTTGTGCATATGTGTTCTTTGTGAACGTGGTGAACCAAATGAACTCCGATTTAAATGAAATTTCGTGTGCATCTTAGTTTCATCACTATGAACATATTTGATTTAGTAAAGTTCAAGAGAAAAGGTCATTTACACTGAGTTTGCAAAATGACTTTGAATTTACACTTAGAATTTATCGCTTTCACTATTAGTGATCTAATTGCTTGGTTGAGTGACCAAACGATTTCCGATTGTTATGAAATTTTACATGAACATTCTAATACATATAAAATGATTTATCATGCAGTAATATGAATTTTCTGGGTTGTTTTTCTAATGTAATTAACCTATGCGCTCTATACGAAGCTCTTTGAGCTTATACGCAATTGGGGAGTTCTACCTCCTATTTCCTTGTAGGTTAATCATCATTGTGGTCTCATATGGCTCAGAATTCAGTATGTTCAAGAGTGGTCGAAGTCTTGTTTCTAAGAATGAGCTTGGAGCTCTAGGAAACTATGAAAAATCCTATATTTGCCAACTTTCCACTAAGGCATTTAATCAAGTTGAATGAATCCAACATTGAGGCTATTGGTTGTGGTCTTCATGGAGATACAACTCTTTTCAAACATGTGGGACAAACCTTGTCCTCTCTATCATTAGTGATATATTCTTGTTTGACATTTTCACTCAAGACATGTGCTACCATGAAAGTTAGGTTGGTGCAATCAAACAAGATCCTTGACATTTTCACTCAAGGCATGTGCTACCAAGAAAGTTATGTTGGTGCAATCAAACAAGATCCTTGACTAAGGGATCACTTTTGAAGTCTTTGATTCAAAATGAAGGGACAAGATGGCATAGTACAATTTACATCCATGGTTGAGAATTAAAGAGAGTTTGAATGGTCAAGATTTGAAGACATACATTGATCAAAGGGTTGTGCTTGTGACAACACTTATGGAAGAAAGGTACAACTTGACTTCTCTCAAGCTTCCAACGTCTATATGCTCTATGGTGGAGATTTGTTTGCTCAAATCAGCAATGACCAAGATTAGGAGCTGCAATGGATGGTAGAGATCAACTCTTGAAGTTTGATCCAATGGCTGCAAGCATAGGAGAGAATTGTCTTTAAAAGAGGATCTTCCCTTTCATACAACTTGGAGAAGCAAATTGAAAATTATCCTTGAGAGAAACCTCTTGCTATCACGTTCATCAATCATCAAGCTTTCTTGCTATTTGCTACAACAATCTTCTCCAATACAAGCCTCTACAATCAAGGACTTCTCACTACTCTTACTTTTGCAAAAGGGAAGTTCCTATATCCTTTAGGCTTTGTTTACTTACAATCTAAAACCTCTCTTGTTGTTAAAATCCTATCTTTGAGAGTGTTGCTGTAATCTTGAGAATTCCACACCAAATACCTTTGAGGTAACCTGTGAGAACCTTGACTGAAAATCCCATTGAGAAATTCCCTTTGTTATGGGAAATTGTAAACATTGAAGTTTGAGGGAGTTCTTAGAAACTCTTGGTGTAAGGAGTTTTGTGGGTCTCTTAAAACCACACCTTAGTGGAGTTGGAAAAATCCTAGGTTGGTGAATCTAGGTAGTAGACGTAGGAGAAGGGTCTCCGAACTACTATAAATCGCTGTGTTGATTTCTTTGTTTACTTGTTTATATTTACTACTTGTTTATATTTACTACTTGTTTCAAACTGCAGGATTTTCAAAACCCTAATCTGTCCGAGATTAGCAGACTTACTTAAACTTTGAATTTTGATCTGAAATTTTTTGATATAGTGTTTATTAAGGTGTTTTGATATTGCATATAAAATTTTGTTGCATTTCGACATCATTTGATAGGTAAAACCTGAGTTGAAAAATCTGTGCGCAGTGTGTTGATTGAAAATCTGTTTTGTGCAAATCTTGATTATTTGATATTTGGTCATTCACTATATTGTATCACATCTTGCATTGGATTGAATATTGATTAGGATAATCATTAGAGTCCAAATTTGTGTGCTATGTGTTAATTGTCATTAATTTGTTTAAATTTAAAAAGAGTTTCCTATTGGAATTTGGGGACACAATTCACCCCCCTCTTGTGTTAAACTCGATCCGTCAATTTCATCTTCTATATAGATTAGTAGATTGTGGCTTGCGAGCATAGTGTTGGCATAACACCTGTGCTCCATTTTTTGTTTTTTTTTTTGCATTTCATGAACGACAATCTTGGTTGCCATAAAAGAAGCTGTGGGATATAAAACTGAAGTGATTTTAGGAGAAATATCCATCACCTCACATCTTGCTAAGATGGGATTTTTCCTATGCTATTGTTGTCATCGGTGAAAGTCCATATGCTGAAGATCCAGGGGAAATTCAGAGCTTTTAATCCCCTTCAATGGAACTGAAGTGATAAGCTATGTGGCTCCACGTTCGCAATATTGGTATTTGGACGAGCCGTAATTCTGGACAGGGTAGATTGTTTGATTGATGCTTGGTTTCTTGGAACTGAAGCTGTAGGAATTACAGATGTTATATTTGGAGATTTACAACTCTGGGTAGGCTGCCTATGACATGGTTTAAAAAGGTTGAACAGTTGTTTATATATGGATTTGGGGTTATGCAATTCCCTAGAGTTTACAATTTCAATCTAATGACGGAGAAAAAGTCAATTAAATTTTAAAAATAAAAATGTAGCGTGATGTGTCACACCTCTCAAACCATTGGATTCAAATTATAGACTTTACAATTTTAAACACATTACGGAGCCCCCAAATCCTCTATACATGCAGGACAAATTTCATTTAATCGTTTATTTCATCTGGGTTTTGGCACAGTCCTTCCAGTTCATAAATAAAAAGCTCGCAATAATACTTCAACTCACTTTATTAAACAAAATTGGCTTCAATTCATTGTTTTCCTGTATTCTTTTTTGTCATTTGAAAACGACAAATGACAAAAAAGAGTTCTACATGCATGGGACCCATCTCAAGGAGAGAGTGATGCTTAATTATTTTGTCTCTCTCTCGTGACTAATAGAGTTCTAAGTCTCTTTTTCTCTCTTGTTAGCATCTCTCTAATCCCACTCCGAAAGTATGTCAAAATTGCTATGCAAATTATCTGTAAAATCAGGCAAGAGTGACGCCAGTTATTTACGAATAAGCGAGGCTCGCCTAACTTGGGGGCCTTCTAATGTGATTAATCTATTAAATGAGTTGAAATTTTTTTTAGTATGCTAAATTTTTTTAATAGTACTGATGCATGCCTGGGTTGGCTGGTGCCTAAAGCTCCAGCTTTGGTTGCTTAGGGTTAGTGTCGGCCCTGCTTATTGCAGGTGATCAAGACTCGGTGGAAGGATTCAAGCTCAAGGGTCTATATTGCATTGGGGCCCAAGAAGGTGAAATTATTGTTCCGCAATGACTTTATTTTTCGTCCTGTTATAATTCACCCAATTCATACGTCTTATGAATGGCCACTTGTGGAACACATTACTAATAGTGGACCCATATGAATCTTGTAAATGCACATGCAAGACTTTTCCTTTGCTCTGTGACTTAAAGACTAAAAGATGACCGTTTAATTAATTCTTACATGCTCTGAGAAGAATAAACCTTTGGAAAATCCAATACGAAACTGTTCTCAGTCTAGTTGAAGTTGGAGAAGTGAATTAGCCAAGTCGAAAACATGGGTTGCCTCTTCAAGAACCCAAATGCACCCACTGAAGCTCGAGTTAAAGACCTCCTCTCCCGTATGACCTTAAAAGAAAAAGCCGGTCAGATGACCCAGATCGAGCGCAAGGTCACCACTCCCTCTGCCATTAGAGATTTTTGCGTCGGTAAGCTCCTATTTCCACTCAATATCCAAAAAAAAAAAACACTTGAATTGATTCAGTGAGTTTTAACTGTTATTATTGTGTGAAAATTTCTTTCATATTTATATAGGAAGTGTACTTAACGGCGGAAATAGCAGGCCCTTTGACAAAGCCGTGGCCTCAGAATGGGCTGATATGATCGATGGATTGCAAAAGTGGGCACTTGAGTCTCGGCTTGGGATACCCATTATATATGGTATTGATGCGGTACATGGTAACAGTGGCGTCTATGGTGCCACTATATTTCCTCACAATGTCGGCCTTGGAGCCACTAGGTCAATTCTCCATTCAGAAGTGATAGGGATCCCAGTAAATAAGATCTCAATCATTCCAATAACCAATTATGTTTATTGATTGATGTGCATCAGGTTTTGTGAAGCCCTACACTTACATTAATCAATGGTCAAGATTGATTACTGTGACGACTGGGATCTCATTTACTGGAATCCCTAACATTTTTGTTCCCTATTTGTTGTTAAAGAAGAGTTTTTTTTTTTTTTTTTTTGGGTTTTGAACATAACTATGATTGGCATGGTGTGACAGAGATGCAGACTTGGCAAAAAGAATAGGAGCAGCAACCGCTCTTGAAGTAAGGGCATGCGGTATTCGATTTGCTTTTGCTCCTTGTGTGGCTGTAAGTCATCAAAGTTTATAGATTTTTATGTTCCTTTCCTTTGACTTGTTTTGCAATTTCCTTGCAAGAAAAAAAGTAGGGTAATATATATCTAGAAGATTTGTGTAGGTTCATCCTGCAATTTCCTTAGAAGACACGGACATGGCTTGGACACATTTACATAAATAAATATATATGTGTGTGCAGTGACGAAGCCACGTTGGAGGTAGGGGCTCATCAAATAAAATTTAATACCCTTAATTATATAATTTAGGAATAGATGAAAATGCCAAGAAACATTTTTGGGTGTATTTGGATGAGATTGTTCAAGGCATTCTAAGTAGGGAGAAAATATTATTAGGAAAAACCTAAATGGACATGTATAGTAGAAACTTTGAGAGTGTGCATAGAGGATATATATGAGTTTGGGGAAAAAATGAGGCCGGAGTGACGCCGTTTTTGATTGCATTTGATCAGAAGAACTTTAACTAACCTAGCCTGCAACTAACAGGTATGCAGAGATCCCAGATGGGGAAGATGCTATGAAAGCTACAGCGAAGACACTGACATCGTCAGAAAGATGACTTCCATTGTAACAGGTTTGCAGGGACAGCCATCCATGGGACACAAAAAAGGCTACCCTTTTGTAGCTGCAGGAAGGTAGAGAGAATTTCTGCTTCACAATTATCCATAAACTTGTCATCATTGGCTTATTATATGTTTCTGAGGTAAACTTGTAAACTTGGATAATCATCTTAAAATGAAATTCATGTAATTTCTCCCCTTTTCTTTCTGTTCTATCAATAGCGTTGAGTCATTGACATAGAAACATTCATATTGTATCCTACATTTGCAAATCCCTTACAATCTTGCATTAAACACATTAGAAATTCATCTTACTGTGTTCCTTCATTGACTCCAGAGAAAATGTCATTGCATGTGCCAAGCATTTTGTTGGAGATGGCGGTACTAATGGAGGAATAAACGAGGGAAACACGATATCATCATATGAAGATTTGGAGAAGATCCATCTGGCTCCTTATCTAGACTGTTTATCTCAGGGTGTTTCCACTGTTATGGCGTCATATTCTAGCTGGAATGGACGTAAACTGCATGCCGATCATTTTCTCTTGACTGAAGTTTTGAAAGATAAGCTAGGTTTTAAGGTAAACAACCATTATAGTTCAAGTGTTTGGACAATTCTTGAAAAAAACCCAAGAGCTATCCCGGTTAGAATGTAAAAGGTAAACAACTTTCATGTACAAGGCTCATGCAATGAGTGGGATCGAGGACAGACATGATATATGCAAACCTTAACCCCATAACATGTGGAGAGGGTGTTTTCAGGAATCATCCCAATCAAAATGGACATCTAAAAATCGATCTCTATGTTGGTAGATGAAATATATGGATTTTGTTCTTGATTATTAACTTGCTCTTCATCTACACAAATTTCAAGGCAATACTCTGCTGCAGGGTTTTGTGATTTCTGACTGGAGAGGAATTGACCGACTAGACAAGGATAGGGGTGAAAACTATCACCACTGGATTTCCAAAGCCATAAATGCCGGCATTGATATGGTAGGATAAAAATATCTAATTCCCAAAAGCCAGAATAAAGTGACTGTCCTTGTTTAGGATTTTTATTTGTCCAATTTGAAATTTATGTAGGTGATGGTGCCTTATAGGTATGAACTATTCCTTGAGAACTTGATGTGTCTGGTGCAATCAGGGGAGATAACAATGGCCAGGATTGATGATGCTGTTGAACGTATACTGAGAGTGAAGTTTCTGTCGGGTGTCTTTGAGTATCCCTTTGCTGATAGATCTTTGCTGGATATAGTAGGTTGCAAGGTAAACTATAGGCTTCATAATATGGCTTACTAACATTAGTCACATACTTGGACAGTATTCTGCTGAATTCCTTTAGTCTGATACCCCGAATCTTTAATGTATTAACGCATGATTACTATATGCTATTCTTCCATCGTTGTTACATAATACTAGATAATTTATTGCATTAGAGTTGAGATGCATTGCTATGTTTTATTTGTGCAGCTGCATCGAGAACTAGCACGCGAAGCAGTCCGCAAGTCGTTGGTTCTCATGAAAAACGGAAAGAATCCAAATGAATCATTTCTTCCATTGGACAGAAATGCCAAAAGAATTCTTGTTGCTGGCACCCATGCTGATGACCTTGGCTATCAATGTGGAGGGTGGACAATCTTTTGGCAGGGACACAGCGGCAAGATAACGATTGGTATGTAATTTTGTTGGCTTCATCCAATATTAGAAATGAAGCTTTTATGCACACTCACATAACAAGGCATACATATGCTTGTAATAGCACCTTAATTTACGCAACAGAGGAGGTCTGGCCAATAATTTTCAGCTTCAATGTTATGCTGGCATGACACGAGCAATAATTTATGTTTTAGGTACAACCATCTTGGACGCTATCAAAGAAGCTGTGGGAGATGAAACTGAAGTGGTTTATGAGAAATATCCATCACCAGAGACCTTAGCAAGTCAGGATTTTTCTTATGCTATTGTAGCTGTTGGTGAAAGTCCATATGCAGAATCAATCAATGAAAGGGAAAATTCAGAGCTTGTTGTCCACTTTAATGGAACTGAGCTCGTAAGCTCGGTGGCTGATAAAATCCCCACATTGGCAATACTGATATCTGGAAGAGCCTTAGTTCTGGAGCCTTGGCTTTTGGAAAAGGTTGATGCTTTCATTGCTGCTTGGTTGCCTGGAACTGAAGGAGCAGGAATTACAGATGTTATATTTGGAGATTTCGATTTTGAGGGTAGGTTACCTGTAACATGGTTTAAAAAGATTGAACAATTGCCAGTACATTCCGGGCAAAATTCATCTGATTCTTTATTCCCACTAGGTTTTGGCTTGACATGCAATAATGAAAAATCTTTAGAATAAATAGTCTGGCAAATTAAGGTTGGTTTTGGTGTCCGAGTTATTATGTGTGAAAATATTATGTGTTAAAATATTAGAGTGTAATATTTTATCTTCTATTGTTCTTCCTTAAAGGTTGTGACGTTGTGGCTTTGTTTGATTTCGTGTAACGAGTATAAAATGACTGTCGAGCTGTGTAATATAATGAATTTCCAGTAACGAGACAACCAAAAACAAGACACAAGATTTGTAACTGTTAAAAAAGAGTCCAATATGTTAGAATAATCACAATGACATTCTACTTATGATGCGAAAAATAACTTAGAGGATTAATATTGTGTATTGTTGTTTGTCATAACGGTGGATGAAAAGATGCTCCAAAAATAATCTTAACACCTAAACACACTTCTTCTCTATGTCTCTCTTTTAGCACTCAACTTTTATTAAATGGAAAAGTATGCATGCGTAAACAATAACGCATTGAAAGAGCAATGCTCTTTAATAGAGTAGAGAAGAGGGTTAAGATAAGAACAAGAGATAACCACTAAGAGTAACCACCATCATGATTCCTTGATTTTCTTAGTGGGTATTATGATATTATCCCATATTCAAATTCAAGTTAATTGGTAATTTAATAGCAGTTTTTCTATAATGATAAGTCCAAGTTAAACTAAAACACTAAAAGGGATAAAGATTGGTGGACCACAAATAAATAAAAACATTTACACAATAAGCTCAACACTACACACAAAATATATACTATTTCAGTGTCGAGCTTACGCACAAAACATTGGCCCAACAACTATTTAGAGGTTCTCAACAAATTGGTTTACAAAAGAATAAACCCTTAAGACAAAACATTTTTCTTATTTGTAGCTCTTGGGCACTGGATTTTCGGACGTGCTTGATTTGTAGTAACTTAATCCTAAATTTTAGGCCAGCAATCAGTTAAAATTCTGCAAAATGAACAAATGTCAGTATAAAAAATTTCCCACCTCCACCACGTGTCACCAAGAGATTGGCTACTTTTTGTAAACTGTGAGACCCGCTTTGTCATGTGTCAGCTGATGTGTATAGTTTAGTTTTGGTACAAACACTATCATAATATTTATTAAAATTTTGAGTTTCATAATAATTATTAAAAATTTTGAGTTTCATAATAATTATTAAAAATTTTGACTATCATAATAATTTGTTGCATGCTTGTATCCTAATTTATCAAAATACATTACCATTAAAATTAAGCAAAGTTCACTTAATATTCCACATAAACCATCCTAAGTGATTTTGAGTTTCATAATAATTATTAAAATTTTTTACTATCATAATAATTTGTTGCATGCTTGTATCCTAATTTATCAAAATACATTACCTTAATATTCCACATAAACCACTTAAGTGTTATAACTCACCTTATCGCAGTTTTGTATATGTCAAACGCTAAACTGCACATCACCTCACTTTACTATAGTTTTTTTATTGACACACCAAAACATATTTTCTCATAATAGCTTACCACATCGCACCGCGAGGGACATAGCCAAGATTTACAATGAGGGAGGCAACAGAGGGTTCGGTGCCCCTGAAATTGTTTTTGGGCTATTTATATGTTGTTTGTTAATATTCAGTCTAGTAAATATAACTCATTCACTAGATCCATTTTAATTGAATTATACATATTATTTTGGATTATTAAAAATTGACAAATAACAAGCAAAATAAAAATATCTTTTATAATCATTAGTTTTAATGAAATAAAATAAAAAATGAAGAGACAAAAATAGGAACGACAGTCACCACACCAATTCTTTTTTTTTTTTTTTTGAAAGGCTCACAGTTACACACACTCTAAGCCATGCCCGAGGGGTATGAAGGTCACCACAGCGGATGAAAAACTATCCAAATCCCATACCCTCCTGGTGAGAATGGAATCCTGGACCTCAAGGTTCTGGGCAGATAACCTGACCACTGTAAATGAAGAGACAAAAATCAAAAAATATGTAAAATAAAAAAATTAATAAAATAAAGAAACACAAAATAAATGAAATAAAAAGACACAAAAAATAATACAAGCATGCTGCCTGTGGTCGTGAGAGTAGAACTACAAAATAAATGAAATAAAAGGACAAAAAAAATAATGAAGAAAAAATAAGATCCAAGCAGCCTGTGAAAATAGAACCTTCGTGTTGTGCCTAACCAAGAAGTCAAAAACCATCAAACATTTTTTTTCTTTTTGAAACAGAGATTTGGGAAGGGTTAGGATTCGAACGCACGATCATTAAACATTGTTGGTAAAATTAGTAAACTTATATAGATATATACATAAATATAGTACTCCCATGTTTTTTTTTTTTTTTTTTTTTTTTTTGCATTTCAAGAACGACAATCTTGAATGCCATAAAAGACGCTGTGGGATATAAAACTAAAGTGATTTATGAGAAATATCCATCACCTCACACCCGGGCAAGTCAGGATTTTCCTATGCTATTATTGTTTGATTGATGCTTGGTTTCCTGGAACTGAAGCTGCAGGAATTAAGGATGTTATATTTGGAGATTTACGACTCTGGGTAGGCTGCCTGTGACATGGTTTAAAAGGGTTGAACAGCTGCCTATACATGCAGGACAAATTTCATCTGATCCTTTATTTCCTCTTGATTTTGGCTTGACATACAATAAGGAGAAACCCTCCTCAGATTGAATAGCTCTGAAGAGCAAGGCTAGCTTATAGATGGATTGTCCAGTCCTCCCAGTTCATCAATAAAAGCTTGCGAATTGCAATGATGGCTTCAATTCATTGTTGCCATGTATTCCATAATGATAGGAATATAAATTTACAAATTACTCTCTTGTTAGAAGAATAACACAGTTTTAAAGGAAAGTTTTGATCAATTATATATCGAATCTTATCGGATCACGTTTGAAAGGTAGATTATTTGCAATAATGGAGTGGTGCATCGCCATCATGAGGTTATTTTTCGTCCTTTATTGTGTGCTGGTGGATTGATTATGATGAGCGCTATATGCATTCCACATATATATTTAGTGTGAGTTTGGACAACCATATTACACCACAATATATTGTTTTGACTCACCAAACAACATTTTTTGGATTAGAATTTCCAAACAATTTTTTAGTATTCCAAGATCATTTTATTGTCATTTTGAAAAATTCTCAAATCATTTTGAGTGTATTTTTCTATTATATCCTTGATGTTACTTGGACTTTTATTTTTAATATTATAAATTAATATATCATGGGACTTTTATTATTAATATTATAAATTAATAAATTAATTATATGTCCTCGCCGAGATAATGGTACTTTTATTATTAATATTGTAAATAAAAATCTTAAAATTAATTTCAATATTTTTATTAATATTATAAATTATTTTTTATTTATTTTCCTATTTATTTGAATATGTTATCACTTGATTGCATAATATATTTGCAAGTAATTTGTCATAATAATTTTAACACCAATATATCATCTGTAAAAGCATAATCAAACACTTACTAATATTTTAAGAACCATATATGTTATCATTTATTACCACCACATATGGTATCACATTATATACTATAATATATATTATTATCAAAATTGTCTATCAAATGGACTCTTAGCTAAATTCCCTTAGTTAAATTTGGGGTAGATTGAATGTTCATCATTAATTATTGTTGGACGAATAAGGTGAAAAAAAATTATTATACTTTATGGCCTTATGGGGTAGCCGCGAGACACGTAGGGGCTCACAGTCCATTTGCCGCACTATTTGATACCTGATTGGATGATTAGTCCATTCATGCTGTGTGACTGTTAAGACAACCATTTCAGTCTCGCAGGCTCCGATATCGGAACTTTTCGTTGTAGTTGGACGAGAGAATTAGCGAAGCCGAAAACATGGATTGCCTCTACAAGAACCCAAATACACCCACTGAAGCTCGAGTGAAAGACCTCCTCTCCCGTATGACCTTGAAAGAGAAAGTCGGTCAGATGACCCAGATCGAGCGCAGCATCGCCACTCCCGCTGCCATTACAGATTTTTGCGTCGGTAAGCTCCTATTCTCTCTCAATATCCAAAAAAATTCTTTAATTGATTCAGTGAGTGTCAACTGTTATTAAACATTTCTTCATATTTTAGGAAGTGTACTCAACGGCGGAGGTAGTACGCCTTTTGAGAAGGGCGTGACCTCAGAATGGGCTGATATGATTGATGGATTCCAAAAGTGGGCACTTGAGTCTCGGCTTGGGATACCCATTATATATGGTATTGATGCGGTCCATGGTAACAGTGGTGTCTACGGCGCCACTATATTTCCTCACAATGCTGGCATTGGAGCCACTGGGTAAGTTCCCAATTTGTTGATCGGTACTCTTTTTTGAAATATTAAGGTTTTTTTCGCTATATAAATCGTCAATGATTCAGTGCTTCCACTATATTTTGGGGATTCAATAAATAAGGGTTCCGTTGCCAAATTTTGCTTCTAGACCCTAACGATTGGGATGGTGTGGCAGAGATGCAGACTTGGCAAAAAGAATAGGAGCTGCGACCGCTCTTGAAGTAAGGGCATGCGGCATTCAATTTGCTTTTGCTCCTTGTGTGGCTGTAAGTCATCGAAGTTTATAGATTTTTATGTTCTTTTCCAATGACTTGTTTTGCAGTTTCCTTGTAAGGAAAAAAAAGTAATATCTAGAATATATTTGTAGGTTCGTTGATAATTAGTAGATGCACATTTTTTAATGGAGGAACTCCGCCTGCACTTGTAGCAGGCCCCAAGTCAAATGTCGGTGGCCAACCTAAAATTTTACCAAAATTATTAACATGGGTCAAAATGAGAAATCCATTGGGGCATTCATGTGCGCAAGCGTTGTATTGGAACCGGAGGCAACAATAAATGAGTGAGCGCTGGTACGGGCATACCTCATCGGATTCCGGGTGTAGTGATAAATGAGTAAGGGCATGCTAGGGCATCTCTCGCAAGCTACGCATTGTATCGGCCCCCATATGCTGTGAGATATAGGCAAGGGTTCTCCCGCTATGAATGAGTAAGGGTAAATAATTTAGTTCTTGATTATAAAGGGTTAGAGTGAAAACATTGGAGAGATAGAAAACATAAGTTATAAATTATGGTATAATAATAGAAAGATTGAAAATACAGATTATAAAATGGAATGGATGGATTGTAGGTATAGGCGTATAGCAATAGATAGTAAACTAAAAAGAAGATGTTGTAGAGATAACAAAAATGCAATATGATCTTAATGGCTAAATTGTGTTAGGGAATGAGATAATTAATGTCATAAGTACTTACACCCAGCAAATTGGATTAGATGAAGAAATTTTGGGAGGATCTCCATGAGATTGTTCAGGGCAAGTAGGGAGAAAATATTTTGGGATGAGACTTAAATGGACGTGTAGGGAGAGATAGTAAAAACTTTGATTCTTTACATGGAGGGTATGAGTTTGGGGATAGAGATGAGGCTGGAGTGATTACGCTTTTGATTGCATTAGATCAACATAACTTTAACCAACCCAGCCTGCAACTAACAGGTATGCAGAGATCCCAGATGGGGAAGATGCTATGAAAGCTACAGCGAAGACACTGACATTGTCAGAAAGATGACTTCCATTGTAACAGGTTTGCAGGGACAGCCATCCAAGGGACACCAAAAAGGCTACCCTTTTGTAGCTGGAAGGTAGAGAGAATTTATGCTTCACACTTATCCATAAAATATACATATATTTTTGGGATGAGACTTAAATGAAGGGAACCCCCCTATTCTCATCATTTTGTACTTGCAGTACAATACTTGTGTTTCTGTCTATTTGACTGATAGTAGGGACATTTCTATGGTATTCTATAATTCTACATATACTCTGAGGATGTAAGATATTGGTATCGATTTAATTGCCAACTCGTGTATTATATCTTTCTGAGGATCTGTTATCGCTTTATCTAATTCTTGGATAATCATCTTAAAATGAAATTCTTGTAATTTCTCCCCTTTTCTTTCTGTTCTATCAATAGCGTTGATATAGAAACATTCATATTGTGTTCCTGCATTAGCAAATCCCATATGTTACTATGAACACATTAGAAATTCATCTTACTAAGTTCCTTCATTGACTCCAGAGAAAATGTCATTGCATGTGCCAAGCATTTTGTTGGAGATGGTGGTACTGATGGAGGAATAAATGAGGGAAACACAATATCATCATATGAAGATTTGGAGAAGATCCATCTGGCTCCTTTTCAGGACTGTTTATCTCAGGGTGTTTCCACTGTTATGGCGTCATATTCTAGCTGGAATGGACGTAAACTGCATGCCAATCATTTTCTCTTGACAGAAGTTCTGAAAGATAAGCTTGGTTTTAAGGTAAACAACCATTATAGTTCATGTGTTTGGACAATTCTTAAAAGAAACCAAACGCTATCCCTATCAATTAATAAGAGGTAAACAATTTTCGTACACAAGGCTCCCGCAGTAGGCGGGGTTAGGGACATACAGGATGTATGCAGACCTTACCTCCACATAATATGTAGAAAAGCAGTTTTCCGGAATTGCCCTAATAAAAATGCACATCTAAAATCAGTCTCTATGTTGGTAGATGAAATATGTGAATTTTGTTCTTGATTATCAATAATCCTAAGCATATGTATAATATAAAAATAAATTTTCTGATTGCAAGTTTACCTCCTTTTTTTATTTTGCTCTTGGACATTTTTCTTTATCCTCTGTGTCTATGGTAGTCAAATTCTTCTTTTGGTTTCTTTCCTCTTTTTTGGATCCTATTGCTGTAACTTTAACTTGCTCTTCATCTCCACAAATTTCAAGGCAAATACTCTGCTGCAGGGTTTTGTGATTTCTGACTGGGAAGGACTTGACCGACTAGGCGAGCCTTATGGTTCGGACTATCGCTACTGGATTTCCAGAACCATAAATGCTGGCATTGATATGGTAGGACATAAATATCTAATTCCCAAAATCCCAGAATATCACTTTCCTTGTTTTGGATTTTTATTTGTCCAATTTGAAATGTATGCAGGTGATGGTGCCTTTTAGGTATGAACAATTCCTTGAGGACTTGATGTTTCTGGTGCAATCAGGGGAGATAGCAATGGCCAGGATTGATGATGCTGTTGAACGTATACTGAGAGTGAAGTTTTTGTCAGGTGTCTTCGAATATCCCTTCGCTGATAGATCTTTGCTGGATATAGTAGGTTGCAAGGTAAATTGTAGGTTTCAGAATCTGGATTACTGACATTAGTCACATACTTGGACAATATTCTGCTGAATCGCTCGCCCTAATTCACTATGACTGCTATATGCTATTCTTCCATCTTTGTTACATAATACAAGTATTGCATTATGAGTTGAGATGCGTTATACATGTTATTTCTGCAGCTGCATCGAGAACTAGCACGTGAAGCAGTCCGCAAGTCATTGGTTCTCTTGAAAAATGAAAGGAATCCAAATAAATCATTTCTTCCGTTGGATAGAAATGCCAAAAGAATTCTTGTTGCTGGCACACATGCTGATGACCTTGGCTATCAATGTGGAGGGTGGACAATCTTTTGGCAGGGAAACAGCGGCAAGATAACGATTGGTATGTACTTTTGTTGGCTTCATCCAATATTAGAATGAAGTTTTTATGCACACTCACATAACGTGGCATACACTTGTAATTGAACCTTTAAGCAACAGAGGACGTCAGGCCAATAATTTTCAGCTTCCATGTTATGTAGCATGTTATCGCTTAAGTACATGTTGGCATGACACGAGTAATACTTTGTATTTTAGGTACAACCATCTTGGACGCTATTAAAGAAGCAGTGGGAGATGAAACTGAAGTCATTTATGAGAAATATCCATCACAAGACACCTTAGCAAGTCCGGATTTTTCTTATGCTATTGTAGTTGTTGGTGAAAGTCCATATGCAGAATCTTTAGGGGACAATTCAGAGCTTGTTATCCCCTTTAATGGAACTGAACTCGTAAGCTTGGTGGCTGATAAAATCCCCACATTGGCAATACTGATATCTGGAAGAGCCTTAGTTCTGGAGCCTTGGCTTTTGGAAAAAGTAGATGCTTTCATTGCTGCTTGGTTGCCTGGCAGTGAAGGAGCAGGAATTACAGATGTTATATTTGGAGATTACGATTTTGAGGGTAGGTTACCTGTAACATGGTTTAAAAAGATTGAACAACTGCCAGTACATGCCGGGCAAAATTCATTTGATCCTTTATTGCCCCTTGGTTTTGGCTTGACATGCAATAAGGAAAAATCTTTAGAATAAATCGTCCGGAATATTAAGGCTGGTTTGGTGTCAAGTTGACAACAAACCAGCCTTAATCTTCCGGACTATTTATTCTAAAGATTCCAATTAATATCATTCTGTTGGTGTGGTATGTGGTGTGAATGTGATGATATGATGGCATGATAATAGGTGTTAACGAGATTGACAAGATCAGTTACCAAATCTTTAGAGCAATTACTGGCAGAGATGTGTTCATATTTAGTTTCCTTATTGTTAGCTAAATTCCTTACAAGAAAAGGAAACTCCTTTGTATAAATATGTACGTTTGTAATACCAGAGATACACAAGTTATTTTGTGATCAATCTTTACTACTTTCAAGTTGGTATCGGAGCCGGAAAACATATCCCCTCCAAACTTTATTTTGCCACAAATCAGTGGCCGGCGACCGTCACAAACCTATTGCGGTAATTTGTTCCTTTCTTCAGTAATCTGAGAATGAGTACCACTAGTGAATCTGAAGTCAAAGCAATAGAGGCTGTAGCTGCACCAATTGTTCAGTGCATAATGATACGTCGGCAGCACCATTCACCACGAAATTGAATGGAAAGAATTATAGTACCTGGTCCAAGTTGATGATGTTGCATGTCACTAGCTAGGGAAAGAAAGGTTACTTGACTGGTAAGGTTAAGCCAGTTGATGAAGATTCTCCAGGTTATGACTCGTGGTGTATTGATGACTCTATTGTCAAAGGGTGGCTGCTGAAAACTATGGATGATGAACTGCGGGAATTTTTTCTTGATCTGCCCACTGCTCAAGATGTCTGGACTAGTACTGCTCAGATGTATTATGATGCCTCTGATGAGTCTCAAATTTATGAGTTACGTTGCAAATCTACCCAAATCAAACAGCATGGCCGAGATCTTTCTAGTTACTTTGCTGAACTTAAGAAAGTTTGGCAAGAACTTGATTGCCGTAGGCCGATTAACATGAAGTGTTCTGAAGATGTAAAGTTATGTCAAGAAGAAATACAGAAGGATCGAGTGTATGATTTTCTTGCTGGGCTTGATGACGAGTTGGATAAGATACGAGGTGATGTACTGCGTCAAAAGCCACTACCAAAATTGGAGGAATCCTACTCATATGTACGCAAGGAGGCCCAACGGCAAGCGACAATGTTGAAGGGGCAAGGAAAACTTGATACATCTGTAGCTATGGTATCTCGCACTCCTGCTGCTCGTTACAACGAGAATAAGGACAACTTGGTGTGTACTCACTGTAAAGGTAAACGACATACCGAGGCGACTTGCTTCCATAAAAATGGTTTTCCTGATTGGTTTCTCGAACGTCAAAAGCAAAAGAAGTCTGCTCAGACTCGTCCAAAACCTGGTGGCCGTGGAACAGCTGCTCTTGCTTCTTCCACTTCTGGTCCACAAGAAGTGTTGTCTATGACCGATCCTCCTGCAGCATCCAATGGTACCTCTGGCATTGCCGCACTGGTCTCTGATCAGCATGTTGAAGGTTGGATTATTGATGCCGGGGCAACGGATCATGTGACTTATGATAATTCCTTGTTTCACACACATACTGTTCCCACCAAAACAAGTGTGCTTACGGCAAATGGTGCCTCTAATGTCGTATCTGGGGTTGGTTCTCTTAACCTTACACCTGCTTTATCGCTTCATAATGTTTTACATGTGCCTGCTTTGTCACACAATTTACTATCTGTTAGCCAAGTTACAGAGCAATTGGACTGTTGTGTTATAATGTTTGCCTCCTTTTGTCTTCTTCAGGATGTTCAGACCAAGGAGATTATTGGGCGTGGTACTAAGAGAGGGGGACTCTATTATATCGATGATATCAATCCTGGTCGTACTCTTCATGTTCGAGGACTACTCAGTACACGGCAAAAGCAAATTTGGATGTGGCATCGTGGTTTAGGTCATGTTTCATTTGGTTATTTAAAGACTCTGTTTCCAGTGTTGTTCAAAGGAGAGCATGTCTCTGACTTTAAGTGTGATACGTGCACTCTTGTTAAAAGTCATCGTTTTGTTTATCCTATCAGTATGAATAAAAGTACAACACCTTTTGCTTTGATTCACTCCGATGTTTGGGGTCCATCGCCTATTCCCACCATGGATGGTGCATGTTGGTTTGTTAGTTTTATTGATGATTGTACACGGGTCACATGGCTATATGTCCTCAAACACAAGCATGAAGTCACCAAAATTTTTCTCAATTTTTATCAGCTCGTTCAAACACAATATTCCGCTGCTATCAAGGTAGTTCGTACTGATAATGGAGGAGAGTTTGTCAACTCTACTCTGACTTCTTTCTTTGCTGAACATGGCATACTGCATGAGACAACATGCCCACATACTCCAGAGCAAAACGGTGTCGCGGAACGTAAAAATCGGCATATCTTGGAAACGGCTCGTGCACTTCTCATTGGTGGACATGTTCCACAATTCTTGTGGGCTGAAGCAATTCAATACTCTGTGTACCTACTCAATCGTATGCCATCAAGGGTGCTTAACTTTGCTACTCCTTTACAATGCCTCTCTGAGTATGTCACATTGCCATCCACACTCAAACTTGCTCCTCGAGTTTTTGGGTGTGTGGCTTATGTCCATTTACCCAAGACACAACGTACGAAACTTGATCCTTGTGCCATTCGATGTGTATTTCTTGGCTTCTCTCCTCGACAAAAGGGATATAGCTGTTATCATCCATCGCCTCGACGGATTTATGTTTCTATGGATGTCACATTGGTCGAGACTGACCTTTTTTACTCTAATGCAACACCAATTGTCAGTCAAGGGGAGAAAAATCTAGACTGCTTGAATTTGGACGTGACAATTGGTGGTGCCATTGCTACTGAGTCTACCGAATCTCCGGAAACTACTGAGGCACTAGAAGCTACTGAGTCTTCAGAATCAGAAGAAGTGTCACCTACTTCTCCAGTTGCCACTATGGGTACAGGAAATGAAGACAATTTAATGCAAACCAGAAACATAGAGACTGCTGGAGAAGCTACTTGTTATGACTCCCCCTCTCCCTTGGTACCAACTCATGCTCCGCTAAACACTCCTGAGGTAAGTACTTCTGATCCTTCTGATTCTTTAATCCCAGTTAACCCATTGAGTAGGTTACCTCCTAGAGTTAACAGAGGAGTACCACCAACTCGCTATTCACCAGAAGGACAAATAAAATATGCAATTGCAGATTATGTATCTACTCATCGGTTATCTCCTCCTGTACGTGCCTTTGTTAATTAGATGGAAGGTGTGAAGATTCCTACTACAGTTAAAGAAGCTCTATAAGATCCCCGTTGGAGAGAAGCCATGGATGTGGAAATGCAAGCATTGGAGAAGAATCAAACTTGGGAAATTGTTTCCCAACCGAGTGGAAAAAAACCAGTTGGTTGTCGGTGGGTGTACACAATCAAGCACAATAGTGATGGGACTATTGATCGGTACAAAGCTCGACTTATGGTGAAAGGCTATACACAAACATATGGGGTAGATTACCAGGACACCTTCGCTCCCGTGGCAAAGATGAATACTATTCGAGTATTGTTGTCCTTGGCCGTGAACTTTGATTGGCCGCTAAAGCAATTTGATATAAAAAATGCCTTTTTACATGGAGACTTAGAGGAGGAGGTTTACATGGCTTTACCTCCAGGTTTTGAATTACCGAATAGTCAAGGAATGGTGTGTCGATTGTTGAAGGCAATTTATGGTCTAAAACAGTCCCCGCGAGCATGGTTTGGAAGGTTCACCGAGGCAATGAAAAAATATGGTTATCATCAAGGTAATTCTGATCACACCTTGTTTATTAAACGTCAAGGAGATAAGATTACCTTATTGATTATATATGTTGATGATATGGTGGTTACGGGTAATAATGTAGCTGAAATTGCAAAGCTGCAGAATTGTTTGTCTTCTGAATTTGAATTGAAAGACTTGGGATCCTTGAAATATTTCTTGGGTATAGAGGTGGTACGTTCTCATGAGGGAATTAGTCTTTCTCAAAGAAAATATATAATAGATTTGTTAAGTGAGACTGGAATGATGGAATGTGCACCAGTTGAAACACCTATCATTCAAAATCATCATCTTGCTATCTATCCTGACCAGATTCCAACCAACAAGGAAAGGTATCAAAGGTTGGTAGGAAGACTAATCTATCTTTCTCATACACGGCCTGATATTGCGTATGCGGTTAGTGTAGTCAGTCAATTTATGCACTCACCAAGCGAAGATCATCTAGCTGCTGTTATGCGTATTTTACGCTATTTAAAGGGAGCTCCAGGAAGAGGGTTGATGTTTAGAAAATCAGGTCATATGGATGTTATTGGCTATACTGATGCAGACTGGGCCGAGAATATTACTGATAGACGATCAACCTCGGGCTACTTCACCTTTGTTGGTGATAACCTGGTGACTTGGCGAAGTAAGAAGCAAAACGTGGTGGCTAGATCGGCAGCTGAAGCTGAGTATAGAGGTATGGCACAGGGTGTTTGTGAACTTCTCTGGTTGAAGATCTTGTTGACTGAAATTGGATACTCACCACAGAAGGCTATGAAGTTGTTCTGTGATAATCAAGCTGCGCGCACCATTGCAAATAATCCTGTGCAACACGATAGAACAAAACATGTCGAAGTTGATCGACATTTTATCAAAGAGAAACTGGTTACACGATCTATTGAAATTCCATTTGTCAGATCGGAAGAACAATTGGCTGATGTTTTAACACATGCAGTATGTATTCAAGTCTTTGGGAACTCATTGGACAAGTTGGGCATGACTGATCTGTATGCTCCAACTTGAGGGGGAGTGTTGGTGTGGTATGTGGTGTGAATGTGATGATATGATGGCATGATAATAGGTGTTAACGAGATTGACAGGATCAGTTACCAAATCATAAGAGCAATTACTGGCAGAGATGTGTTCATATTTAGTTTCCTTATTGTTAGCTAAATTCCTTACAAGAAAAGGAAACTCCTTTGTATAAATATGTACGTTTGTAATACCAGAGATACACAAGTTATTTTGTGATCAATCTTTACTACTTTCAAGTCATCCATCATGGTATGTCCCTATCTTTTTAGCATTTTTTCCTTCGAAGTACAAATGCTTTTAAATGTAATGTTGTATTCTGCTTTGTTGTTCCATTTGAGGGGATGTGAAAATATTGTGTGATTGAATGGAATAGTATTAGTGAGATACATATATGCATATTTCCCGTGGTATATTCGTAGTTTTTAGGGTTCGATTGAATGTGCAGTATTTTGAATGTATTATACAATGGGACCTCATGGTTTGAGGTTCAACCAGTTGAACCTCTAGTACGATACGAGTTTAAAAACTATTGATTTATCTACCTACCTGGAAGGGTCAGGTTTTGACTGCATGCCGTTTGGAATTAACAGTGTAGTGATTTTGAGCTTTGGAGTGGAATGTTTATGATCACTAGACGGACACTGTTGAATGAATTCGTGAATGTGAAATCGTCATTGAAAGACTAGAAGAAAACTCTGAAGAATATGTGAAACGACTCACGCATTACTTCATCATGTAACAACTTCTTGTTGGTGTGCTGAGCTCATGATAACCGGCAATAGACACCATGTCCCGTATGAGTAGCAAGTAACAACATTAGCTCTGTGTCTGGTCCAAGTTATGGCTTGAATAATCAAAAACCTTTGGCCCTTTCGTTGTTTATACGAATACTCTAGGATTATAGAGTGTATTATTTTATCTTCTACTGTTCTTCCTTAAATGTTGTGGCTTTGTTTGATTTCGTGTAACGAGTATATAATCGCTGCAGAAACGAGACAACCACAAACAAGACACAAGACTTCCAGTTTATCGCAGCTGGTTGTTGGGAAGTGTAGACTTGAGATGTGTGCGCAAACAAACAGTTCTATTCAGAGGTTCTGAAGGGATCCTATGCAGAACCAGAACCACGTTTGGCCAGTGAACCAAATAATTCTATCAAGTAAACAATTATTGCAACATGTTCATGTTCTCTGGTGGCCTCCAGAGTCATCTTCATGTCCCCACAAGTTGAAGTAATAGTTACTTGCCACCAAAGTTGAGCAACCTTTTATTATTACGCTGCGCATATATGCAGGCAAATGCAGCAGCTCAGCTCAACTACTGGGTAACATTAACAGCAAAAATCATCATTCAAATACATGGTAAATCCGTAAAGGAGAGTGAAATCCTCACAAGTTACATCATGAAGACCCAAGAAATGGAATAAGTGACCAGATGGCTGAGGAGCATGTGGTGTTGCCATTGGAAGAGATAAGACCAGAGAAAAACTTCACTTTTCCTTTACTGCTGTCCAGGCAAAAGGTACTTGGAAGGAGCTACTACACTATTTATTTCCATTCACAAACCAGATATATCTACATACCTTGAAGGGCCAGCGTTCCCTTACCTAAATTTTCTTTCCTCCTAGAAATTGAAGATCCCAAAATTGTCCCCGTGGCATGAAGAGGAATCCTACTCTAGATGCCCTCGTGCTCTTTAGCCTCAGAATTAGTTTTGCTATTAACCAACCATTTAAAATTTGAGAGAATTTCAAGAGGAACAAGTAAGGAATTCAAATAAGTATGTCCTTGCAAATCCCAATAGGTAGTAAGAAGACAGCGAAAGAATTTTAAAGACTAAAATTCAAGCAAGGAACACCAGATGTGTTGCTTATTTAGCTATTCTAATGGAGAACAGGGGGTTTCTAGCCCTTCCATAAATTTTCCATACATTACTAAATACTAACCATAAAGGAACCAGATTTATATGTACTGCTTCCCTCTACTCTACCTTCACCGTCGGTGATCGACAAGCTCAAATTGAAATCAAGCACCTGGTTTAGGAACTTTGTGCCATGATTACATTCAAGAATATATTGCAATTGGTCAAGTTGGGCTGACGATCAACCCAGTGTACCCTGAAACTAAAGCTCAACTAGCCATGAAAAAATTACCCCACTTCATTCTATCAGATGACACACAGCACTGTCACTAAAGTCATTTCATACCTCACTGCTACATTTGTGACTACTCGCCGAGCATAAGGAGAACAACAAATAGATAATTTCATGAAATGTGATTACTGAATACAAAGGAACAATAAAATTATGGCAAACAGAACTATCTTTGTTAACTTCCATGGCTGCTCCATTATAAGATATTTATCAGAGAGAACATAACAACATAGTTTGATTTTAGCTTAAGTATTAAGGAGAGAAGACATGTCTCTCAGCATGGTATTCCATTTAAGAACAATTTATTTTTCCTTTACAAGACCTTGCCATTGATTGTGAGTCCTTTGACCTACTGTTACCAGCTTTGCTCCTTCCATTACCTCTCAAAGGTGTTAAATAGAACCTTAATAGGCCATTGTCAAGAGTGTTGGGAGAATACCTGGAACTCCTGTTTCGCTGAAGTACGAGGTCATCTTGTTTGTCTTTCGTCTCCGTGCAAGTTCGCTCTAATTTACAGAGGTTTCTGGTGCTTACACTATAACTGCGCATAAGCTTATCACTGAAAGCCTCATTTGCTTCTCCATTAGCCACCCTCCTCAACTTCTGCCAAGACTCAGCTAATGACCCATCAGCCACAGTTCCTTCACCAGCTTTTGCTTCATGGCCACATTTACTTTCACTCCTATGCATCAAACCCCAAATGCTTCGTAAATTAAGCCACTTCCGCGACTTCTTGACGTTGTATACATCTTCGCCAACATAAGAACCAGCATTCTGGCCAGCAGCCTTGGCACTCTCTGCGCTGTAATCTTTGAAAGAGTACCAATTCGAATCCCTTAACTCTTTTTCTGTAATTAACAGCTTAGCCCCATGAAATAATCCAACAGTTTCAGGTGACATCTTAGCATTGGGCACAGCATTGGCATTATCAACGTCTCCCAATCCCACTCTCATGTTCCATCCAGAATGATCAAAGCTCCTTCTCCGCCTCTGTGGATTCAGTGAATCCCCATAGTAGTCCCTAGTCTGGGCAGTTCCACCAGGACTCCTCTCCCCTTCACTGCTCAAATTCCCCTTCTCTTCAACTGGGACTAATGGCGTAAGTCTAGGATATGGTTTACCGATCAAACACCCATCCCAGGATGCCCTAGGCTCATCAAATGATATTCGTCCCAGATCAAGGGACAATCTTGCGTCAGTATCACAAGATCTCCTCCCAAAACCATTCTCTCCAATTTCCGATTGTGTCTCTCTGAGCTGGTTTACACTTACAATCGCCTTCTCAACTTCTACCAGACTATCATGGGAATGCTGCTGTTTACTCTTCTGTTTCTGCCTCCATTTCCTCAATTTTTTGCTGAATATTGAAGCCGCCCCCAAAAAGTTCCCAGCGATTTCCCATAAATCTCTTCTATTCTTCTTGCTGTCCCATTCAAGATCTATAAATTCCTTCATGGTCTTGAACCCTCCGTCCTCTTCAAAATCATCATGCACATTGACTTCCTCATTTATAGCCCTCGCATTTTCAACTCGATTAATATTGTCAGAAACTCTAATCTCTTCCTCATTCTCCTCGACTTCTTTCAATTCATACCCTAAATTTGACCCTCTCAATCTTCTTCGTTTGTCATCGAGACTGAAGAGATCGGAGAGAGTGCTCCCAGATCCAACGTCGCATGATTTCCGGCGCGGCTCGGCAACTGAGGAGCCCTCAGGGTTCTCAGCACGGCTTGCAGAGTACGATTTGCTGCGGCGGAGCACTGTGGAAGAGATGATGGAGGTAGAGGTTTCATGGCGGGTGTCGGAATCAATGGAAGCAAGGCGTTCTCGGAGGCAAGAGGCGCAGAAGCCGGTGACGGGTTCAGCTACGTGACGGTGGCAGGTGGAGAGGCGGCGGTGACTTTGGGGACGTGTCATCGCTGGACTGGCCCGGTCATGTCAAAACCCACCAGACAGTCAGTTTGTCGTTTCTCTGAGACTGAAATAGATAAGAGAGTGAGCAAGTAGTAATGGCCTCAGAAGAAATATGCGAAGGAAAATGGAAGAAGTGCAAGAGCGGGACCTTCTTAGGTTCACCCTATTTTCATCCACTCTTTTGTCCACCTTCATCAAACACCATTGGATCTAAAAAATATCCTTGAGATGCTCACCTGAGTAAAGACTATAATAACCTTTAAAGAGTTATTCAAAGGAGGTGGATGGTCCACTCTTTTCATAAGAGTGGACCTTAGTAATTTCCTGCAAGAGCAAACCCTGTATAAACCCTTTAATTTATACGCGAGACGCGCTTAATCTTCTCTTGATTTTTAAGACAATGGAGGATGTAATCATCTATTCCCTCTCTCTTCATTTATCTGTTATCTTTTGAAAATTCTTTTTAAGAAGAAGACACTCCGTTTGACAAGAGTTTATTTGTTGTCAAAATAAATTAACTTATAGACTGTAAAAAAATAAGTTAATTTATGAGCGATAAGATAAATTGTTAGGTGTTTTATGAAATTTATTGTATAACTTAGTCTATAAACTCTAAAAAGAGACTATTTAAATTTTATCTAAAAGATAAAATAAAATTTTTTATAATGTTAAATATAGAGTTATCTTAATAAAAAAGAACAAAAAAAAATGAAAAAAAATAAACATAAACTCTAAAATAAGTTTCAATTTAAAACTTTTTTTTTACCTTATTAGAGCTTATAAACTTACTTATTAAGTTAGTTTATGTGGATTGTTTGACAAAACTTATTTTGATGCTCATAAACTAACTTATAAGCTCTACCAAACATGCTAGATTGCTAGACATGAATTAATATAATTCAACTACACAAAATAACTCAAATTTGTCCTTATTGACTTATAATAACTTTTTTCCTTGAAATTTGGTGTTTAAAAGTAAAAAAATTAATTTTGGAATACATTAATAAAATTAATAATTAATGAAGAAAAGTGACACTAATTTTGGGATAGTCCAAAATAGAAAGATGGACAGTGGAGGGAATAATTAATATGATTAAAACGAATAAATAAAGTGGATGAATAGTTTTATGCCACCAAATGATTCGTCTAATTCTAGATTGGACTCTTGAACATACACAGTACATCTAAGCTCACACCTTGTGTTTGGACATGGGTAATTGAACCCAATATAAATTAGCCCAAAACATCACATTGGGTCTTGTCACACTTTCGAGTGTGACCATGGTAACAATGTAGTCCAAAGAAAGCTGCGACAAATGCACAAAGGCAATTTGCTTCTTTGGGCCATGTGTACTTAGTGGATATGGGAATTTCACAATTAATTTAAAATAAGAGAGTCTAATTTTAATAGGTTAAACCATACTTTATACCCTAAAAGTTGCACATTATTCTCATTTTTGTCATTGAAGTTTAAATTTTACCCCAAATATCCTTAATGTTACAAAAACCAACCCAAATATGTCCCAAGCCCAATTTTCCGGTATGTCGTTGACGAAAAAAGCTGATGTGGCATATGTTTCCGACAATTGCAACACATCTAATTACATGTGGCATTTTTCTTACATTAAAAAAATACATGTGGAATTGTAAAAGAAAATAAAAAATAATAGATATTGGTTGTTCTCCATCTTGACGCCAACGCTAACGTACCAATCGACGACTTCGCCTGTCAGAGACTGGCTTGAAAATCATACCACCAGCACCGGGCCCTCTTCGTTTATTATCAAACTCATCAATTTCAACATTCACAGCAACCAATTCACCCCATCAGAATCCGCCCAACCCTATGCTCATCCCGTCACAGATCTGATGCCTCTGTTTTTTTTTTTTTTTTTTTGAAAAGGTCAAGAGACCATATATGTATTCATATACTCAGCTCGTGAGTAAAAGAAATGGATGCCATTATAGGCACTCGGGCCACCATATAGGTGGAATACAATCAACCTCATAAAATGATGGACAAAACAAAACAGTTTTTATCTAAAACAAAACATAACAGAATAGCTCAATAGCAGTCATTAGCATGGCTTTGACGAGTTAAAGTCCAGGAAGACTTCTCCGCCTGAATAATATGCACAACCGAACAAGGTACCTCCTCAATCCAAACCCGCATGCCCTGAATGAGAAAGGCATGCTTAGCCATGGAATGGGCGGCTTCATTGGCCGTGGGTCGTATATGGACAAATTTCCAACTCGACAAGAAGCGCAATAATCTCTTTATCTCCATGATAACCAGACTCCAAATAGCACGATGGACATCACTTCCATTAATGGCTTCCACAACCACTGCAGCATCTCCTTCAAAAATCAGCTCTGTGAAACCCAACTCCAGTGCTAACTTCACAGCATGAAGGGCTGCTAAGGCCTCAGCTAAAGAAGGATGAAGTGCAGTCATTCTCAACAAAGAACTACTTGCCATGACCTCCCCACTAGCATCACGAAATACGACACCCATACCCGTACGATCATTTTGAGATTGGATTGCTGCATCCCAATTGGCTTTAATGAGGTTTATTTGTGGTCCTTTCCAAACCTGCTGGAGATTACTTGAAACTGAATCTCGCTGAACATTAACTCCATCTACTTGAGCAGATTTAAAATCATTTGCTAAATTCATACCTTGTAGAGCTATTTGTGTAGGATGTGTAAGAGTCCCCTCATGGACAAACTTATTCCGTCTAAGCCAAATCAACCTCATTGTAATAGCTAGAGTAGCTACCTCATGTGAGGAAAGAACAGCTGAGGAAGCAATCCATAATTGGACGAAAGAGCCTTGAAAAATAGAATCCATCATTTGCAACTTCTTGAGGCTCATAGAAAACACATCTTTTGCTGCCGGGCATTCCCACAAAGAATGCATAACTGATTCTTCAGCACTTTTACAAAGAGGACATACCGAACTATCACATATATGTCTCCTATGCAATTGTGAAAAATTGGGCAGAATATCATGAACTGCACGCCATAAGAAGACCCTTGTAGATGGAGGCACCACAAGCAACCATATATGAGTCCATACCGAATCTAGAGGATTAGCCAATGGCTCTGAACAGCAGGCAGACTCCCTTCTTCTTATATCAAGTGCATGAAAATATCCACTTCTCACAGTATAATTCCCATGCTCAGTTCCATTCCAAAATATCGAGTCTTGCACATGTGGAGAACCAAGTGGCAGGGACATTATCATTCTAGCTGTATCAACATCAAATATTTCTTTAATTAAACTAGCATCCCACCACCCAGTGGTCCAGTCTATTAAAAATTCAACTAAGATAGACTTTTGAACCCCTTTATCCACTAATTGCTCATCATAAAAGATTGCTTTCGGCAACCATGGATTACCCCATATCTTCACCGTCCTCCCATTGCCTATCCGCCACTTCAATCCATCCAACAACAAATATCGTGCACTCAGGAAGTTGGACCATAGAAAAGAGGCATTTCTCTTTTTCGAAACCTCTAAAAATCCGGAACTTGGGAAGTACTTTGCCTTCAAAACACGGCTGGATAGAGAAGTTGGATGAACAATGATTCTCCAACACTGCTTTGCTAATAATGCATCATTAAAAGCCTCGGTATTTCGGAAACCCATTCCTCCATTCTTCTTTGATTCACATAGTTTAGCCCAAGGTAACCAGGCCATATAATTATTCTTATCATTCACTCCCCACCACACCTTACGTAGAATTTGATCCACTTCAGTACAAAGGCCTCCTGGAAATTTAAACAATTGCATCGCATAAGTACGAATCGCCTGAAGGATTGATTTAATAAAAACCTCCTTGCCTGCTTAAGATAAATTGCGATGAGACCAGCCCATTACCTTCTTCCTTATTCTGTCTAAAATAAACATAAAAGCCTTCTTCCGTGATCTACCAACAATAGCCGGTAATCCCAAATAGTGATCATAAATCTTTGCTTCCACAGCTCCAATCAAAGAAATCATCTGGCTTTTTTGCTGAGATGAAGTATATCTGCTAAAGTAGATACTAGTCTTGCTATAATTAATCATTTGGCCCGAGACTCTACCATACTCCGTCAGAATATCGTAGACACACATCCAATCCTCTTTTTTAACCCGACAAAAGAGGAGATTGTCATCAGCAAAAAATAGGTGTGAAATCCGCAACCGACCTCTCTTGTTGGGATAATCAAATTTGTAGTAGCTCCATTAATAAGCACTCTATAAGTCACAGATCTAATACACTGCATAATCCACCCCTGCCATTTGTCTGAGAAACCCAACCGAGACATAATTTCTTTTACAAAATTCCATTCAACCCTGTCGTAAGCTTTGCTCATGTCAAGCTTAATAGCCATGTATCTGGTTCTGCTCCTGGCCATCAGGCTCATAGAGTGCAGTGCTTCATACACCACTATCACATTATCCGTAATCAACCTATCTCTAATGAAAGCAGATTGGTTACCTCGAATAATATTGGGGAGAATGAGACTCAATCTATTAGACAAGATTTTGGAAATGATCTTGTACGAGACATTACATAAACTGATAGGGCGATACTCAGTAACGCTTAGAGCTTCTTTCGTTTTTGGGATCAAAGCAATAAGAGTACTATTTATCTCAGAATCCATAATACTCGTATCAAAGAAATCCATCACAGCATCCACAACACTATCTCCCACATTATCCCAATGACTATGATAAAAACCCGCTGAAAATCCATCGGGGCCTGGAGCTTTTTGACTACTAATACTTCGAACTGCATTCCAAATTTCGTCTCTTGTAACCATCCTACACAAAGACTCATTAACATCAGCATCAACTAGCCTTGTTATTGAATCTAAAAATGAATAATCCTCCACAATACTTCCAGCTGAGAAAAGACTAGTAAAGTAGGCATGAAAAGCCTCAGCTATTTCCGGTTCAGTAGTTCTCAAACATCCACCTACATCCAGGATTTTGTCAATGCCCTTTAAATTCTGCCTCCTCTTCATACTATTATGGAAAAAACTAGTATTTTGATCACCAGCTTTTAACCAATGTTGTTTACTTTGATTTAACAGCACCTTTTCTTCTAGTTCACATAGCTCTTGCAGCTGATGTCTCATAGCCGAAATAGCTTCTTGATTTTCATGACTCTCCTTTGCAATTAGTGAATCAAGTTTGGACTTCAAATCTTTCTCTGTATACGCATGTCTCTGTCTCTCTTTCACTACCCACTTTTGAATTTTTGGACCACAAAACTTTAAATTCAACTGCAAATGCGATAAGGCAGACTGAGCACCTCCCCTATCAATTCTCCGGACCCACTGCTGTCTCACAAGTTGGTGGCAAGCATCTTTAGCACCCAAATTTGGTTCATATCTGAATCTTCTTGTAAGAGCACTTCTTCTTAATGATCTATCATCCCAGCAAACATACATACAACTGTGATCCGAAGATATAGTTGTTAAATACTCCACATGATAGGTACCCCATCTTTGTAACCAACCCAATGAAGCCAATGACCGATCTAACCTCTCTTTAATAAATGATTCCGGACTTTTTCTCCTATTACTCCAGGTGTACTTATTTCCTTTGAAGCCCAGGTCGACAAGATTGGAATCTGATAAAGCATCATTAAAGTCATTCATCATAGTACCCCCTCTATCACTACCACCAACCTTCTCCCCCCCATTTGATATGGCATTAAAATCCCCCACACAGAGCCACTGATTGTGGATAGTATTTGAAAGAAAACGCAAGAGGTCCCACGAGCACTTCCTTTTAGAGACATCAGGATGGCCATAAAAGAAGGTTATATTCCAAGGGAGAGAATCACTCCCTTCTTTAATCGTAACATGAATATGCCTTAGTGAATAAGAATGTACTGTAATATCTATTTCTTCTTTCCACAAAAGCATTAAACCACCACTCTTCCCTACTGAGTCCACTGCCAGACCATGCTTAAAATGTAGTTTATTACGGAAAAAATCAACTTTAGATGAAAGGATTTTTGTTTCAATTAAGAAACAAATTTTTGGGGACTTCAGCTTGACCAAGAGGCCAAGTTCACGAATTGTAGATGGGTTCCAAAGCCCTCTACAATTCCATGATAAAAGACTCATTGATCTTGGCGGGGCTGTACAACAGCCGCCGCCTCACTAAAGCAATGTTTTTTCTTCACCAACTCTTTCTCGTTCACCAATCTCTTACCTTGGTTGTTCATCACTCCACCAGAATCGAGTTCAATCTCCATATTGTGATCATTAACCAAACGTGCTCTCCTTTTCCAACTTGATTTTGGACGTTTTTTTTCATCTGTTAGCACTATCATAGAATTCATCTCCTGTACCACCATCCCACTAGTCTCCGTACAGTTGGCCACCTGGACCACCTCATTGGAATTATTAACCCCATCCCCAGGTGGGCCCAACACTGATGTTGATACATAAATAGAATCAATATTTGAATTAATTTGGACCTGATTTTCAACACCAATTCCCACAATTAAAGGCAAATTATCAATCCCGTGATTTTCTGAGAATAACTGCACAAAATCAGGTACCACTTTTTCCAGCTCACGCGTTTGACTTCTAGCTGAACTGTAACTCTGCTGTTTGCCATCATCGGCGCCCTTCCGATCATCGGACATTGATGGCTTATGTCGGAAATCATCACTATTCATGCCAACATTCCGCCTCATAAAACTTGGTGCCCTCATCCAACTCCCATACTCCGACTGCTCCGCGTCCCCATGTAAACGGTTAGAACTAACAATCAGACAGCCGCCCTTGTCATGCAATATACGGCCACATTTGTAACAAAATTTTGGTAGAAACTCATATAAGAATCCTACTGTCACAGATCTATCCGGCAAATCAATCTTCTTTCCCCTTGGGAGGGGCTTATGTAAAGAAATCAAGACTCGAATACGAAGGTAAGGACCCCACCCTATTCCATTCTTCTGTGTATCAACATCAACACAAACTCCTATTGAATTGCCAATGAGATGACCCACTTTCTCCGTCATTGCTGCAAGTGGCAGATTGTGTACTTGTACCCAGAAAACCTCATCATCAAACGGGATCTCCCTCACAGGAACATAACTCTGCATCTCTTGAAGAACCAAAAGGTGACGATCAAATAACCACGGTCTTCCCTCCATGATTTTCAATTTATCCACCTCATTGTCGAACACAATCGCATACAAGTTTCCACCCAAATCTCTAAACGAAGGGTGTTGTCGTAGTTTCCAGATTCCTTTCATAGTATTAGAAAGGATTTCTCCAGTAATGTTTCTCACATGATGCAACCTTCCTAATAGACTTAACTCCCCCTGCTTTGTTGAAGGTTCCAGATCTTCTTCTCCCAAGTGTAAACCTTCCTCTTCCATCCCCGTAAGGGTCAGATTCTTCCACTTATCTGTAAGATCTTCCATTGAAAAATCTACAGATTCTACTCCCTGCACCAAGACAACAAGAACTCTCCTTAGACCCTTTCGTGAGAAAGAGAGAAAACCCTTCCTTACGAGAGAGAAAGACTTTTACTCGATCTGATGCCTCTGTTACGAACCTTATGACATTGTATTTGCTTGGCCTGGTCTTGGGAGATGGGCTGGTTGTTTGGGTCATGCCTTACTAGGCCCATGAAGAGAAGTACTAAAGAAGTGTAGAAACTACACCAGAGATCAATCGATGAAGAATTCAGATTGTGGTTGCTTTGTTGCAGCTTGGAGACCGCCGATCTCGAATTCGACAAGGTGTTGTTTTGGTTGACTTACACTTGGTTGCGCAACAATTGGTATCAGAGGCTAACGATTCTCATAGTGAAAACCTAAACAATGGCAAATGACGATTCCCAAGCTTCCCTTCTCGATGCCATCCTGCCCTCACTGTCCATTTAGATGCGCAGTTCCAAACCATGATGGATTGTCTTGATCATCTTGAACAAGCTTGAGCGCCACCTCCAGCTCCCCTGCAAGTGGTTCATGCATTCGAGGTTAGTACTCAATGTTCCCAAGAACTCATTGTTGGTAGCCACTGCCTGGTAGGTGTTCGACAAAATGTGTGTGAAGACTACATTAATAGGGGTGAGAGTTCTACTGAATATATTCTACTTGAAAAGAAAAGTCTAGGTCGCAAATGTGTTATGTAGCAAGAAATTGATGAAAATTTGGGAAAATTGCCAGATCACAATGCAGTAGAAGATGATGCGAAAAGAGTGTCATTAGTGAGTATGGGACCCTTGAAGGAGATGTTATTTAGTCCTACGCATGTGTTACTATATGAAGACCTAGTAAGATGAGTTTTTGGTGAATTGAATGGGGGAATTTGTGTAGGATCACTTTACCCATTAGTTGCAGGGATGTTAGACTCGGGAAAAAATACAAGGAAGGGATATTCATTTTGAGTTTTCCCATTATGAAATGCTTGGTTGGGTAGGGAATATCGAGTGGTTAGTTGCATGGTTGGGGGATGGAAATCAAAGTGGTGGAGGAATGATTTTGCAAACACCATGAGTTGCACTAGTGTCCATTGCTATTGATGTCAATGATTTTCCATTTGATCCTGGCGGCTCCAATAGTCTCACTTTGTGGGATTCCACACCTTGCCGACAAGTTGTTTTTGAGGGGGAGACATTGTTACGAACCTTATGACATTGTATTTGCTTGGGCAAGGTCTTGGGAGATGGGCTGGTTGTTTGGGTCGTGCCTTATTAGGCCCATGAAGAAAAGTACTAAAGGAGTGTAGAAACTACACCAGAGATCTATCGATGAAGAATTCAGACTGTGGTTGCTTTGTTGCAGCTTGGAGACCGTCGATCTCAATTCCGACAATGTGTTGTTTGGTCGACTTACACTTGGTTGCATAACAGCCTCTCACAGATATCCTTCCCCAACTCCTTCCTTTATTGATGACGGTCCGCCGCTCTCCTCCGATGTCGGATATGATGTCTAGGATGGGTATATGGAACAGATACATGCATTCTTAAGACTGGCTTGAGGTGGAAAAGGAGTGGCTTGATGTGGATCCGACATGTAATTTTTTTTTCTTGTCAAATGTGACACGTGTATGTCATGATGGCTTTTCGGTTGCTACGTAGGCAAAATCCAGCAAACAATCACCAGAAGAGTGAGATCGGGACAAATTTGGGTTGGTTTTTATAACATTAAGGATATTTGGGAAAAATTTAAACTTCAAGAACAAAAACGAGAAAAGTGTGTAACTTTGAGGGTATAAAATGTGGTTTAGGCAATTTTAATCTAATGATTACATCATATCAAATTTTTATTTTCTCATTTTTAAAATTTAGCTGACATTCACTTCACCATTCAGACGTGAATTATAACTATAATGAATTGTAGAGTCGTGCATAAGAGAAATTTTATTTACATCACATAAATTATTAAGTTGACACTACTTTTTCTTTTAATTTACATATATATCCCACTTCTAAATGACAAATATACCCTTCACTGAAAATCAATATTTAGATATTGATTAGAAATTTATATGTTTACACATGGCTACATCAAAACTTCACAAGATAAATGTAGAGCAGCTTCTGCACTGAAAGAAACAAAAATCAAAATAAAGCAGAAAGTATTCTAAATGGCTTGCGTACAGGGAAATATCCAAGGAAGAGTCGATGAGAAGGGTTACTAAAACATGTGTTATGAAGATAGTCAATGGAGATTGCTTTTCCATGAGCGACATAGGCGTATCTATTGAAGAAAAATAATTTGATCTAAGGTGGGATGGACGAAGAAAAAAAAAAGAAGATCGAAAGAGATAATTGGTTGAGCATAAAAGGGATCAATTTAAACATTAGTACGTTCTTCAATATTATTCCATTTAAAAAAAAAATGTTCTTCAATACCATTGAAATGGGAGAAAGGATCATTTGCCAAAGTTGATTCAAATTTCCTTCGAATGAACTGCAGAAATGCTGGGCAAAGAACATAAATTTCAAGACACAAATCTTTTTCTTCATTTTGGCAGCGTGCAAGGTTGCCGGAAGTTGTTGTCGACGTCGGCTGATTCAAACGAGCATGGGTGTTGATTGTGAGACATTGAGTTCGGTGGTCACTGGTGGAATTGTTGCGTGTAAACTTAATAATTTGTTAATTCAAGTTTTGCAGTTGAAGGGTATGTTGGATTACTCACTAAATATTTGATGTAAACTTAATAAAAAATGTTGGAGTAAATTTATAGGATTAAAGTTGATGGTGTAAACTTAGTAATTTATGTGGGGTAAATAAAATTTCTCCATATGTAATTAGTTTCTCATGATTACTAATGAATGGAAAACGACATATCAATAGCACTTTCAAAACTCTTGGACATCTAAGTCCACTCCAAAATTTTTTAAATCATTTAGGGTTTAGGGTTTTTTATTTTTATATAATTATTTAAATCATTTAAATTTTATCTAATTCTTTTTTTGTCCGTTTTTCAAAGAGATTTAGATCTAATATGATTTCTCCCTTGTTACTTTCTCTCTATGCACTGTCTCTCTCTCATCTCATTACATCTTCTCTCTCGACTGCATCTTTCTCTCTCCTACTACATCTCTCTCTCCTACTGCATCTCTCTCTTATTACTACATCTCTCTCTCTCTCTCTCTCATATCTTTTTTTGATGGTCGTTTTGGTCCAGATATGGCTGGGCATTGTGTGTCTCTATGAAGGTAGTCCAACGATGGTGGTGGTGTGGCAAACCGTCATCGGAATCAACCGGATTTGAAGTTTTTTCAAAACAATAACATTAGCCAACCAATGTTACCGTTTTAAAACAGTAACATTCGTTGATCAATGTTACTGTTTTAAAATGGACATATCCAGTGGTTGTTTTGGACTGTATATGGTTGGACATTGTGTGCTTCAATGAGGGGAGTCCAACGATGATGATAGTATGGTGAACCGTTGTCGGAATCGGTCAGATTTAAAGTTTTTTTTCCAAATAATAACATTAGCCGATAAATGTTACTATTTTGAAACAGTAACATTGGCCGACCAATGTTACTGTTTTTAAACAGCCATATCCAGTGATTGTTTTGGGTCATATTTGGATGGGCATTGTGCGTCTCAGTGAAGGGAGTCCAACGGTAGTGGTGATGTAGCCAACCGTCGTCAAAATATGTTAGATTTGAGGCTTTTGTCTTGCGGTGGTTGCGACTTTCCAATTGTTTTCCGGCCAAATGGATGGCCATTGGTGGTGGTGGAAGGTCGGAGTATGTACGTGTTGATGTGAGCTTGAGTTTAGGTTGAATACCAATAGACAACAATAAAGAGAGAGGAGGGAGAAAGAGAAGAGAAGTGTAGTTGTTGTGGGAGGAAGAAGACAAGGGTAAAAAATAATTAGCATACTAGTGGTACCTTAGAGGGGTAAAGTTTTTTGGATTGGACTTAAGTGTTCAAAAGTTTCACAAGTGGTACCGATTTGGAATTTTTCCAAATAATGAAAGCTAGAAATATGGGCCTATGGCAGTCAAGTATAAATGGGCTAAATGGGCTCACCGGAACCCTAACAATCTAACATGCCGATTCGAGACCAATGTCAAGCCCAAATTCGGCGCGTCAGTAGCATCTGAACTCTGAATAACCAAATTCACTTCTTCATATCAGAGTCGACCACATACGAATTCGCAAATCTTTGACAAAGCATCACGAAACAGCGAAATGGAGAAGGTGAAGGAGTTTCTGCAAATTGAGCAAGACGATTCAGAGATTGTGTCGCGACTAGCCGTACACCCTCACCGTGTCGGCATCGAAACCAGCTTCTACGAAGACTTTGCCTTGAGAGGCATCCAAGTCGACAGAGTCGAGCCCGGGTTAGTCTCTTGCACCTTCAAGGTCCCTCCTCGCCTTACCGTAAGACTATCGAAAACCTCCCTATCGCATTAATTTTGCAGAATTTTGTTTACTAGTATTGAAATTTTTGCTGAATTTCTCATGATTAACAGAGCTTTAGATTCGATTGAACTGTTGTTGGCCAGGATATGAGTGGAAAGTTGGCTACAGGCGCGATTGCGAATCTTGTGGATGAAGTCGGAGGCGCCGTGGTTTATGTTGAGGGTCTTCCGATGAATGTTTCAGTGGACATGTCAATTTCATTCATTTCCACTGCGAAGGTCCATGTATGTATACCATGCCTGATGAAAATTCTTGTTGCAATGAAAAATAGTGCCAATTATTGTTGTTAAATTTCTCTCTTTTGATGAAATCTGGTAGTTTCTAATGCAACGAGGTGCAAATTTTGTGGTCTTTGATTGGAAATTTGGATTGAATGCAAATTATCACTCTCTTTTATGTCAATATTGTTGTTGGGGATTGATTTTGTAATTTCAAAATCTTGGGCATTTTTATTTTTTTTGCTTCCTTGACTATTAATTGTTTTGTTGCTTCACGTTCAAAGCTTTCATTCATCTCTGTTGTGGTATAAATTTTGATTTCATGATGCCAAAATTGCAGGACGAGCTAGAGATTACTTCAAGGGTTTTAGGAAGAAAAGGAGGTTACTCTGGAACGATTGTTCTTGTGAAAAACAAAGTAACTGGGGAGTTAATTGCTGAAGGTCGTCATTCGTTGTTTGGTAAACATGATAGTAAAATGTGATATAACTCACTGCCTTTGTTTTCAGCAAGTGGTGTATGCTGCGTAGTTACTTTTTTGGAATTAGATATTAAGGGAGGAACTAAGGTTCAGTACAATTCGTGTTTGTTTATTTCCTTGCCAAGAAAATCTTTTAAGGTTTAATCTGATAATTGGAAGTTCTAGGCGTTGAAAGCTTTACTCCATGTAACTTCTTGTGATTACTATATTTGAAGTAAATACAGTTTGATGCAATTTGGTTGTTGGTGAATTTTCTAAGTTAGTGTCACTGGTGAATTATACCTTTCCTGCCACTGTTAATAATAGACACTACAGAAACGCGACATGCAGAAATTTTTTGGTGCTATGGAAATGAGGAGTTGAGGACCATTGTCTTCATGAAGTTAAATGTTTTGATAAGGCTTGGAAACAAAAGTCCATTTTCATTGTTCTTTAAGTCCATTTTCATGATTGCAATAACCATTACAGCACCTGCTTTTTTTTTATTCACAGACCATCATGAGCATTGTACATCTCTTCCCTGCCATAGGTCTATAGCCATGGCTATTATCTTCAATCCATTTGTTCCCTCATTTTTTCTTTTCTGATTCTTGTGAGACTGTTCACTTGTTCAATTCCAAGCCCTAACAATGAAGTCTGAGATTCAAGCTCTGGTTTAGCTCTAATACGTGTATGTACTCCTATTTGTACTTTGATTATCAGTGAATTCGAAGTTTCATCTCTTATTTTGGGAATCAAAACTGGGGTTAAATCTCTGTTCTCTTTATTTTGGATATGGATCACTTGAGCGATTGTGTGTTTCTGAGATGAGATTATTGATTTTTTGGAGACCAAGCCATCTTGATGGCTTGTAAACTATGGAGATTGAAAGTTATTATCAGTTTCACGTTCTACAGTTGGGTATACAGATTACAATTTACAGATATATGTTGATACCATAGAATAGAACGCAATTGTCTGCCTACTGAATATGTTTGAGCTCCAGTATATCCAAGGTCGGATGGGTTCCAGAGGCATCACTTCGCCACAGCATTGTGGAAGACGTGAAATAATTGTTTTGACGGTCAATCTGCCATCTGAGTAGGTTGATTGACCAAAGTTGTCGAATTTTGCCTGGATGACTTAATTGGAATAAATTAAATTATCGGTGATCAATTTGAAATAATTGAAAACTCGGTGGTCAAATTAAAACACTGATAATCTTTCTTAAAATCACCAAAAGTTGTATTAACCTCTAATGTCCCCATAAATTTTTAGGCGTGAAGCTGGAATGGGGTCATGTCTAATTGGTCATCAATTTAAGAACTATTGACCAAGCCTTACGAAAAACAGAACTTTGAACCAAGGACCAATTGCAAATCCATAACTGAGCCATGGTCATTAGTCTCCTAGTGTACGTTTGGAGTAAAAGATAAGATTCCATATAATATAATATTATCATGAAATTATCAGGTGTTCCCTTGATTTTTAAAAACTTATAATAGTATAACTTTATGTAAAATGAGGCTATTATACGGTGCATGTCATATAATATTAAAACTCCTCCAACACGTCTTAATTTTATACGGAGCACCTAGGATAAAAAGTTACATGTCAAATGATAAAAAAACACGCTCTTTAAAAAAAATTCCTAACTACTTGTCACTTTATATATGATTTGTACTCTTAAAAAAACTCTTAGCCACAAAAAATACAAGGGTTTTTTTATTTTTAAATTTTCATAGAAAAATTATACGAGGAAAATGATTTTAAAAAGTAATTGTTTTAGTTGGGATAGTTAATACATATTATCATGTATCTTATAACTATCATTTTTTGTAATAACAAATCAAACAATGTATTGTATATGAACTATACTAGACAAGTCATATAACATTTTTTTTTTCAAATACTAAATATAATTAAATTATACATTAGATAGCAAAATTATACTATTTTATGCGGAGTCCCAAATAAGCCTTAATAATACACGATGAATTTACATACTTAGGGCAAATGCAATGGTGTGCTTTTTGGCAAGAATTGATGGGTTAAATGGATCTTTAATGGGAAATGGAGAGGTTGAATCCATACAATGATGGGCTTTTTTTGGCAATCAAAGTTACTGGACCAATTTGGAGAACAAAGACTTCGATTGGGGCTTCAAATTGCCTGACTGGTGTGGGCCCGCACAAACACCAACTGCAAACCTATTCTCACGTGAGGTACGAATCATACCCATTCTCTCCCCTGCGCCTCCTCTTCGTCTCTTGCTCTCTCTCAGATCCGTGAATCTCACAACCCATTGGGGTCTCACGCACAAAGGTCTGTGGTTGGCTCGATTGTCATCTTTCGTCTTCCCGTGTTTCTGCTCTGTTTGTTTCATTGCTTCACCGGAACTAGCAAGCGATTCAGCAATGTCACCCTTCTCTTCTATTTAATCGTTGTTCATCTTCTTATCTCTTTTGTTAATTAGGGGTGAAGAACTATCTCCAGCTACCTCATCTGAAACAACCTCCGGCTGCAAAGTATCGTTGACGTTGCGACCTGTGTTCCAACTATGGGTCCTCGATCGTTGCTCGTCGAAGAAGAAGAATATCAGGTTTGTGGATCTACTTCTTGATTTACCTGTTCTGGTGAGGTCCTTGAATCTGATTGCCTAGCCCTTGTTTTATTCTTTTTCTCTCTATGTCTCGCAATCCTTAGAAAGATCATTGAAGAAGCATCTGTTTGGTATTTTCTCTGAACTTCAAAATTCATGTTTGTATGGACTTCTAATTTCGTGTTTCCGTTTCTTTCATCGATGCGATTGGCTTGTGATGTTTATGGATTGTGTTTTTTGATTGTTTTTCATTCGTTCTCCTCTTGATCATTTTTTTAAATTCGTATAAACCCTAATTTTTGTTTGATTGTATTGGCTCAGTTTTTGAATTCGGGATAATAGAAATGTTGTTTGGTTTTTACGATGTAGCATAACTTCATAATATAGTGGTGCAATTTCGAGCCTTCCCACTTCCAATTATTTTGCAGTAAACGGTGCCATGAACCCAAGCCAACCTCCAAATTCCCAACATCCACCAAATCATCAACAAATGATTCCAGGTGACAATTCTGCTTTTTGGAATTACTTTTTCCAAATGGTGCAATCTGGATTTGACCCATCAACACTCCAGCACTTTGTATGTAATATATCAAACAACCAAAGTTATCCAAATATGACCCACCATCCAACTGTTAATGCACCCAATGTGAACCAAAGCCAGTAGGTTTTTGATCAAACTACGCCAGCATCGGGTCCTACTGTACTGCCAAACGAGGCTGGAGGGTCAAGACGCAGGAGGAAGTCACACCTTCCTCCTGAGGAGCGCACCCCAAGACCACCAAACTGGTCACTAGAGAAGGATGTCGATTTGTGTAAATCTTGGGTCACAATTGGAACAGATTCGATCACTGGAATTAATCAGGAAAAGCAATCCTTTTGGACACGTGTCAGGTCAGACTTTATTCAACGAAGAGGACCGACAGCTGGATGCAGGAATGAGCAGGCTTACGAAAGTCGATGGGGGCTTATTCATCCATGGGTCACTAAATGGACTGCAATATGGGAGCAGAGCATGGAATTAATCCCTAGTGGCTACACCATACATGATCAGGTACATTATATGTCGATTTTCTTAATAATAAGTGTGTTTATACTATGTCATTATATAAGTGTTGCCTTATGGTGATTTGTATCAAATCTATGCAGACATGTAGGCATAGTTGGGTTCTATGTTTTAATATGACTGGGAATCAAAGAACATAACCATTTTTTCTTCTTCTTTCCTTCTGTGGAGGATTGTGTAATGCATCATATGGTATTTAATTTTACTCATATTGGTATATGACATAGAAAAGTGAAATGCCTTTCCCCTGTTGCTGCTTTGGTGTACCATGTCAAACTTCTCTTGTATCTCCCTAGAGATTGGAAAGCAAACTCTCCAAGATTTCGTGTTATAATTAAAATATAATTCAAATGAATTCATCAATGGAAGAGTTTCTCCTTTATGTGTTCACATCGCAATAAATTGTTTTGGCGTCTATCTTGTGCTGCATCTTGTCCCAAAATGGTGATTTCTGTGAAATAGACCTGGTAGATGTTGATATAAATGGCTATTGCTTTCTACATTTTGGATGGCCTTTTAACCATTGTTTTATACATCCAAAAATTGCTCTTTAAAATTTAAACTTCTTTAAATGTATCCTAACTTTATGAACTTCTTTGAACCACTTATTAAAATCTGTTTAACTTAATCTTGTCTTCTTTTTTTTTTTCTGCATATTAGAGGGCCTTTTGTTCTTCATTGAACTGACATTTGGTTTGGATTTACTTGTCTTTTGGGAAAATGTCCTTGCCATTTTTATGAAGCTTTTTAGTTTTTACTCAATATTAGTTGATAGTTGTTTTTATGTTTCCCCAATCGTATACAGGAACAAGCTACAAGATCACTATTCCACAAGACATACAATCATCAATTCAAGTACGAGCATTGTTGGTTGGTGCTGAGGAGCTGCTCCAAATGGCAACAATATAGTGCTGAGATCAAAGCCGTTCAAATTGGGAGTTATTGGTGAAGAACCACGAAGATACACGAAGGGAAAAAATAGAATTTGACCGGCAGCGCCATGAGGATGATAAAAAGGCGTATGAGGAGGAGAGACAACTCACCATGAAGGCCAAAAAATCAAAGATCATGAGGAACATGGCCGGGATCACAAAGGATTTGATATCCGTAAGAAGGGAACTTTGGCATGTACAATCAGAGACTGAGTATAGGTAGCTGAATGCTTTGGTTGCTGCCCTAGAGGTCGAGCTAGAAGCGGAGATGGAAGGTACAATCATATTAAATAAATATGATACTATTAGCTTTTCTTAATTGTAAGCCTTAATAATGTAGATACTAAAGCTTATTCTAATTCTACAGATATGAAAAAGGATAAGAACGTGGAAGTCGTAAGTCCTCCAATTCACACTGCTGAACAAGGAACGCAACCCTCCAACTCAGATTGGTGTCAACGCTGGTAATTTTAATCATTGACAATTTAATATACCTTGTAGATGTTGATATAAATGGCTATTGTGATTCTATGGCAATTGAGTTTGATGCTTTGTAGTTTCCCTGTTGCTGTTCAATTTAGGTTTTTGAACGGCTTGTTGGATTTAAGTGCAATGCTTATTACCATGAATTGTTTTTGCATCATTGAAAACAATAATGCAGTTAACTATCGCTAGTAGGAAGACCATCTAAATGATGCTACTCTTTTCTCCTTGGACTGTTTCTTTGGGGGAGAACCATTAAGTTGTGTATGCTATTCTCTTGTTGAGAACCTCCTTTGCTGAACAATTGAGTGTTGAGTTTGAAATTCTGATTTTTTTCTTAGCTTCTCTTTGTTAACCTGGTTACCTCACTATCGTATTGTTGTTGGATGATAATACATTTTTATTCATGCAGCAATTGTTGGGTGGTGACAAGCGTTGCCAACTTAGTACGGTTGCCATGTTAGCAGAACTACGTTAGTAGGCATTCCCTGCAAATATGAATGGCTTGTAATGCATTAGCTCTTTGATTCCTATACACCCAAGTGGTCTTCTCCTCTTATTATGGAAGAATAAAAAAGATCACTAGTTGAAACGGTAGTTTGCCTTTGTCTAAGAAAGTGGTGGTTCATCTTAGCATGATGCTAGTAGTTTTACTTTCCTTCTTAGCCTGAATTTTACCAAATTCTGTTTGTTTGGGGAAAATCCAAGAAAAAAAACTGGTATGTTGCTATGCAGTGAATTCTATGGATCAATGGACGATCTGATTTTGAAAGTTTAATATTAATGCTCTCTTTTCTTATATTGGCTGGCTGAGTAAGTGGAACGCTCAATATAATGGATGAATTGCTTCATTTCTAGAACATTACACCATTCCAATAAGCTTTGTTCATTTTTTTCTTATCCTTATAATTCTCTCTATCTTTTCCTCATATTCTTTCCTTCTCTCCTATTTTTTTTTACTCCTACTTCTCTCTTGATTGTCATTTTCCTAATAGACCGACCTATTTTTCACACTTTAATTCGTGGGAATTCTATTTTATGCCCTTCTCATTGGACAACCGATGTTGTATATATGTACATGCATACGTTGTCTATACAAGATAGAAAGGGGTGGGGGGCCTGACACTAAAGTTCTTAAAAGGACAACCATGAATATGTGTTTTCATTTATTTATCTCTGATTCATTACTGTTTTAGGGGTGGGGGCCTGACACTAAAGTTCTTAAAAGGACAACCATGAATATATGTTTTCATTTATTTATCTCTGATTCATGACTGTTTTGCCAAAAACTTTAATAGATACCAGCTTATAGCCAAAATGTTTCTTTATCTTATTTGTGACAATGAATACATGTAGGATGTCGGACGACCATTGGCTCGAGAGGGAGAGGGAGACACATGCTTCTGACGATGACACTAGCTAGATGTAACCTGGAAACCGAGTTCACGTATTATTAATTTGGCTACTATCTACTTTAGCATGCAATTGAGATGGTTGGATGTTTTCTCCTTTGTATTTCAAAGACTCATATATGTTTATTGTGAATTTTATTTATTTGGAATGTGATTCACGTTGGATATTATTCATTTGGAATATTTCTGTATTTGATATGATTGTCCTATATTGAGTAGATGTTTTGTTGTGTTGTGAAAGAGCATTATTGATGTAGGGAATCTTATTGCTTTGACATCTATGGTCAATATTTCATTTTCATGCTTCAAAGATAATAGATTCCTTACAAGGACCAGACTGGTTCCAGTTGAGGAGTTGGTTACAAGGAGTTCACATATTATATTTGAAGGTTTCCATGCAAACTCCATATATGAGCCATCAAATCCATTTTCAGACTTGCATTGATCTGGTCATCACGTATCTGTTCCATACACCAGTGAATGTATTGTGCAAGAACCTCTGGGGTTGTAATGGTGTCAATGGCGGATACAACCTCATCGAACGGAGGCATCCATGGATCGATATCAATATGCCTCTCATCGTCAATAATCATGTTATGTAGAATGATGCATGTAAGCATAATTTTTTTAAGCTAAGAAGTCTTGTAGTAACGAACTGGTCCCTTTGTGATGCCCCATTTAGCTTGTAGAACACCAAAGGCACGCTCGACATCCTTTCGAACACTCTCATGTGTTCTTGCAAATACTTGTTCCACTGGTGTGTGTGGATGAGGGATTGATTGCATTAGTGCAGCATATTGCGGATAAATTCCATCAGTCAGATAATAGGGCGTGTGGTAAACGGATCCATTGACAATGAATGGTACATTTGGCGTGCGACCTCTTATGAAATCGTCGAAAATATGAGAGTGTCGTAATATAGTAATGTCATTATGGGAACCAGCCATACTGAAAAATGCATGCCAAATCCATAAGTCGTACGAGGCTACTACTTCCAAGATTATCGTAGCAGATCTAGTGTGACCAAGGTATTGACTCTTCCAGGCGGAAGGACACCCACGCCACTCCCAGTGCATGCAATCAAGTGATCATATCATGCCAGGGAATCCCCTTGCTGCATTTTCTTCCATTAGGTGCATAGTGTCATTCATGGTAGGTGTCCTCAAATATTGATCCTTGTACAAAACCAAAATATTTTCACAGAATTTGTTAAGCGCTACTTTCGTAGTTGACTCACCAATTTTGATATATTCATCAAGACTATCCATTGAACCACCACATGCAAGAATTCTAAGTGCAGCTGTCATCTTCTGAATAGCAGATAAACCCAATCGTCCGATGCAATCAGGAAGACGCTGAAAATACGTGTTTGTAGCTTCTAGATCGTCCTTGATCCTTAGAAATAATTCCTGTCGCATACGAAATCTTCGCCGAAACATGTGAGGAGGGTAAGTACAATTTGGTGCAAAGTAATCTCGCATAAGATCATTGTGAACCATCTTGCGATTTCTATGAATGTTAAAGTGTGTCCTTGGTTGGACGGGACCAGGTGATACCATCATGATAAGCATTTGAGTAGCATTTTGTATTTCCTACTGCTCAAAAGCATACAAATCTTCATCTGAATCATCACTCGACTCCTCCTTAACAATGTTGGCTCTTCGACGAAAGAAACTCCACCTTCTATGAGAAGAATCTCCAGCCATTATTATGTATTGATAACTTTCATAAATGAAATTTTCTTAAGTAGAATGGGAAGTCTATTTGGCTCTGCTCAAAATATTGAGTGTATAGGATATTTATAGGCAAAGGAGGATGCATGTATACAATAAAGACAAATGTTGATGTCGTCATTTACATTTTTTTTAAAATTTTTCTTCCATCATTTACTATTTGTTTCAAAAATATTATATTTATTTGGTGTAAAATTTTATTAATTAAAATAATTATTTATGGTTAATGTAATTTAATGGAAAATCATTTTCAAGAGTAAATATATTGTTGTATGTTATTCAACATTTGCGACCAAAATTAACTAACTCACACCAATATCTATTTAACACCATTGTATAATGACGAGAGCCAATACATTTTCATTGTCATCCACATTAACAAAACACGTTTCCCAATACAGTTTAATATCCCATTACCTACCAATCATTGCATTTGCCCTTACTAGCCAGAACATCTCTAGCATTGCAAAGTGCAAACTGCAGAGGACAGTTCCAGTCATTTCACCATCAACAATAGAAATATAATCCGCCCAGCGGTTCTACAAGTCTAATTTCACAAATAACTCTGAAAATGAACATTGCGTTCTCTTTGAATCCTGTGCTTCGCTTTCCACACGGCCAATTGTCCGAATCCAGACTATGCAACCTTCAATCCTCCCGTTCTCGTGTCCTTGAATCATCGAATCGAACACCCTCCGACATCGTTGCTTCTCCGATTTCTCATGGAATTCATCTTCGGAGCCACTCGCGTGAGTTGCGTACCCTCCTCTTATCTCCAGCTAGGGTTTCTTCAAACAACAGTCAATTCGGTTCGTTTCCAGATGAAAGGGAGCAACAGACACCGAATTTCACTGAGTTTATTACGTCAGCGAGGGTCAAAGTCGTGGCGATGCTTGGTCTGGCACTGGCGCTCTGTAATGCCGACCGAGTGGTAATGTCCGTGGCTATTGTTCCGTTGTCTCTTGCTCATGGTTGGAGCCGATCGTTCTCTGGTATTGTTCAGGTGGAGATTGAGTTTGTCCCCTTGATTATACTTTAATTGAATGCATATCCTTTTTATATGGATATTTGTGTAGAATAAAATTCGCCCTTCATTTTTTTTTTCTTTTGTGAAAAATCGCTCATTCTGAATAGTGACGTATTTCTTGAGGCTGGTTAAATGTACTACTTGCGGATAGGGAAAGGTGACAGAATCGTGGTTGCATAGCTTCATACTGAACTTTTGAGGCCGAAATGGTAATTTTATATAAAATTAAACCTTATGCTGTGGATTATGCTAGTCTTTCTGCAAAAAAGTATGTCCTTTGTGCAAAAGGTTTGGACATATCCGATACTTCTGGTTGCTTTTGTTGATCGAGCTCGAGGCTAGTTCTTTGATTATTTTATACTTCTCCATTGTTTATATGATATCTTTTGATGCACCAAACCGAAAACACTTTTGAGCATGACCTCATGCCTTATTTTTCACCTTTTCATTTGTATCTACTTCCATAATGAAGTGATTGTAAAACTATGATAGGCGAACTTTCAATCACTTGACTGCATTATGATACTCAAGAACTCTTCGAAAATTGAGCTGTTGCTGTGTCAGTTAGGTTTGCAGTGAAGTGGTCTTTTTCAATATGAATTCAGATTGTTTGCTTTAATGTGAACTGTTTGCAATGAATTTTTTGAACTATTTTCAGTTTACTTAAGTGTGTTTGACTCATTGATAGAGAATTGTGGCAGTCGGCTTTCCTTTGGGGATACCTAGTTTCACCAATAGCCGGAGGGACGTTAGTGGACTACTACGGTGGTAAGGCTGTCATGGCAGTAGGTGTGGCACTGTGGTCACTAGCGACATTTCTCACTCCCTGGGCTGCAGAAACTTCTCTATGGGCTCTGCTTGCCATGCGGGTAATGCTTGGCATTGCAGAAGGTGTGGCTCTTCCTTGCATGAACAACATGATAGCAAGGTACTAATAGTGTACTTAACTCTCGTTGGATGATTGCAGATGATTTGATGATGTGTCATGTTACCCTAAGTAATTTCTTTTTGGTTCGAAAAAACTTTGTGAAGCTAAAATGTTGAAGACGCTATATAAACGTTTCATTTTAGATGGTTCCCTCAAACAGAACGAGCCAGAGCTGTTGGAATAGCAATGGCTGGATTTCAGCTTGGAAGCGCAATAGGATTGACATTGTCACCAATTCTCATGTCTCAAGGTGGTATATTTGGACCATTCATAATTTTTGGGTTATTTGGATTCCTTTGGGTTTTGGTTTGGTTATCTGCAACATCCAGTACCCCTGATCGTAGTCAGCAGATTTCAAAATATGAGTTGGATTACATACTAAACAATAGGCGGAGTTCCTTTCCGGTGGATAATAAGTCCAGGACAGCCAAAATGATCCCTCCATTCAGGCGCTTGCTTTCTAAAATGCCAACATGGTCTCTTATAGTCGCAAATGCCATGCATAGCTGGGTAAGCATACACACTCTCTATTACATCACAAAAGTTGTGTTATTGATTTTCTTAACATGTGCCATAAATGCCCTGGGATTAACCCAACCTAGTTGTGGTCCCCTTACCCAAGTCCAGGGCTATTAAGGGTTGAACTTTGTATTCACATTCTACATTAATCAGTATCTGCTGGAGCTGATTATAGCATGTTTTAATTTGGCAGGGTTTTTTCATTATTCTTTCTTGGATGCCGATATACTTTAACTCAGTAAGGGCGAACTTTTGGTGCTGAATTTTTTTGTCCTTTACAGGAAAAAAAGTATTATTTCATTACTAGATACATTTTTCACAAACTATTTTAAATACAAACAGAGGACATTTAATTACAGGTATACAACATTGACCTTAGACAGGCATCATGGTTTAGTGCTGCTCCATGGATTGTGATGGCAGTAATGGGATATTTTGCTGGTCTATGGTCAGACATGTTAATACGAGGAGGTACAACTGTCAGTTTGACTCGGAAGATCATGCAGGTGTGGCTTCATTCTGTACTATGACTACTTCTATTTGTTAGTTTTTCACGGAAGTTGAAAGATGACAATGGTGATAATCTTTAATTTATAGAGATAGGGTAGCTTACCCAGAGTAATTGGTTAACCAACCACAATTTGAAACCTAATGATTTAAATTTTCCTTCTGTATATATTGAGATAAAGAAATCAAAACTACAAGCCTCAAAATAATTCAATAGATTTTCTTTTCAAGTTAGACCAGATGTGCAGCTTTTGATCTAAACACAATTTCTCCCGTTGAAGTGCTTCTATGAAGGTGGAATACTTTACGTTTATACGCCATAAAGTCTTTTTGGTTCTTGAATGAGCTTGTAGGCATCATGGAGAGGATTATAGGTCACTTTAAAATAATTGCACCATACTTAGTCTTTTGTTTTTTACGTCTTTTGCAGTAAATAGTGTGAAAGGCAATATACTTCTGGAATATAGGTCCCTAACATGTTGTTGTTGTTGTTATTGTTGTTATTGTTATTTTATTTTCTGTTACTTATCTTTTGTTTCTTTCTGCTTGAACTTCCATGATCTTCACTTTTCCATTTCAATTGTACACTTAAATATTTTTTGATTCCTTTTCTGTAGTCAATCGGTTTTGTAGGTCCTGGTATTGCCCTTGTTGGTTTAACTGCTGCAAAAAGTCCATGGATTGGATCTGCTTGGTTGACTATAGCTGTTGGGCTGAAATCTTTCAGTCATTCTGGTTTTCTTGTAAACCTTCAGGTTGGTATTAGAGGAAATTTTCAAGTGACAAAAATGGAACTTCCACGTTGCTCTAACCTTTAAACTCTTCTTCTATGTTTACAGGAAATCGCTCCGCATTATTCCGGTGTTTTACATGGTACTATTGAATATTCATTTCATCTTACACATCATGTGTTTGATATCATTAGTTCACATATAAATTATGTTATGCCTGCTCAAAGCCATCTGTTAAGTAATGTGGCAGTTATTCTGGTGTCCTAGTGGTCCAAATGAATATCTATTACATTGTGCTTTCTGTCTCTTATTAGCATGTCGAGGGTCGTAACCTTTTTGGGATCACCTTTGAACCTTCATGTCATCATGAATGGATCTGCCTTAAGTGCCTTCAATCCATGAATCACATCAAAATTAGGGTTTAATATGTGTTGAGTATATTTCTCCTTAACAGTCGTTATAGTTGCTTCTCCTAGTAAGTTTTGATTCTGTGCACAGCCTTCATAGTCCATCCGAAAAAAATCTGTTGCCTACTTGAGCCTTGGCTTCCATTAATGATCTTTCTGTGGTAACTCATAGGTCAAATCCCCTTGCCATTTGCCTCCTTTTGTTGGTTTTGGGTAACGGGCATTATATTGGGAACTAAATTGAAAACATGTTGGGATCTTGATGGTATGAGGAAACTATGTTTCCAAGTTTAAAACATTTTATCACATCTCATTTCAGGTATATCAAATACGGCTGGAACATTTGCAGCTATTTTGGGTACAGTTGGGGCTGGTTATTTTGTTGAACTGATGGGGTCCTTCCGAGGGTTCCTATTGCTTACTTCGCTGTTATATTTTCTCTCTGCCCTTTTCTACATCGTCTTCTCCACCGGGGAGAGAGTAAATTTTGATGAAACTGGTGAGTATTGTCTGCTGCCCTGATAATGTTTAAAGCTTGAGTCGTGTCCTTTGTTTCTTTTCTTTTGCTCAGGATTTGGACCTGCTCTTTATTTGCATTTTCTTATAGTTAATTGAACAGTGACAAGCATGACATCAGTTTGAACCACTGACCTTACATCTTACTAGAACAAGCATGACATCTTAGTGCAGAACACTGTCAAGTATATCCCTGTTATAATTGTTTCAGTGAGAAGATATAAATGTTTGCTAAATACATAAATAGATGATATTATTGCGTGATGTTATTAAACCTAAGTTATAATGAGAAATACTAAATAGAGGGGACAAACTGCGCGGGATGCCCCTTTAGGCTGTAAATCCTTCTTCACTTATTAAAGAAAAAGTGTTCAACACAAAATAATTTTGCAGACTATGATAGGAATAATTCCTTCTCTGTTTTATTGTAACCTGTCATGTAATTTCTTTCCTAATGATGGATATATGAAATTTTTGCTTTGCAGGTCCATGAACATTCTTTTAATGGCTTCCTGCCAGACCTCCAGGATGTATAGCGGCCTCTAGGATGTATAGCGGCATAAATAGTTACAGGTGGGCGGAGCAGATTTGGTAATGGATTGTAGAGGCAGCATTTTTCACCCTTGTTTTTCATCCACCAAAGAAATTTGCAGTTCTAAATTTTTAGGGTCTCTCCATGTATTTTTGGGAGGTGATTATGACATTTAGGTTTGTAGGTGTTATTGTTTGTTTTGCTGGCTTGCCTCTCAAATTATCTACAGCTTATTGAGTAGTTGCAAAGACGAGAACATTCAGATGGGACTCATATGTCGTAATGAAGATGATGAAATCAAGGTTCGTTCTTTTTTTTTGATAAGACAGTTAGCAATAGTGTTTATTAAGCTTGACCCCTTCAAGTTAGCACTAGCCCAAACTCTTATGTCTATCCAAGAAAGAACTGGCCAAGAGATCCTTGATCTAAATTTGATTGTACGTCAAGTCAAACCTCCTCAGAGAATACACACTCAAAGAAAGGGTGTCTATGAGTCTCCAATGCCGAGCCCCATGGCAAACAAAGAGGAGAGACATCCATACCAAAATTGTGCAACCTATCCGTTGTATACAAACTCTGCGAACATGTTACCCGAATGAGAAAAGAGAGAGAGTGATATGGCCTTTGAACCAAAACACATGATGAAAAGAATGCTCCTGCCTTCGAGAACGCTGAATCTCCCAAGCAGATTTAATAGAGAATACCATTCCAATCCCTACACTGCAGGATTTTTCGTCCAACTCCAAGAGGGGCTACCATGCCAAAAACTTCTGACTCTAATTAGGTGCCCATGTACCCTGAACACCCAAAAAGAATCATCCAGGTTTGACAAGATATGCCATGCATTTTTGAGAATAGCCGCATGATTTCATTCTCCTAAGTTTTTAATTCCAAGACCCCCTTCCCTCCTTCCTTCTTAGAAAAACAAACCGAGCTCCATGCTAGTTTTTGACCCTTCCCAAGGAAAGAGAGGATCCTTTCCATAAAAACCCGAGATAAGATGCTCTTAATTTTACGATAATTGCTAATGGGAAGAATAAACATAGAGCTTCAATATACCTGAATATAAAAGAGTATTGATTTAATGAGCTGGAGCCTTCCTACGTAACAAAGAGATTGAGAGGCCCAAGATCTAATCCTAACAATGATATGATCTACAAGATGTCTGTACTCAACTTGTCACACCTAAGTAGTAATAAGGAAAACTCCCAGGTAACAAGTCTTCTGGGAGAAAATCATTATTTTACTGAAGCCAAACATCCATGGGAGAAAATCATTAAATCATTTGCAAAACTCAAATGGGTAAGCCGAAACTTATCACATCTTCAGTGAAACCTATAATTCGGATTCGTAGAGACCCCTCTCATCAAACCACTACTGAACCCCTCCATTGCTAGCACAAATAGATAAGGAGAGAGGGTAAGCTTGATCAATAGAACTCATAACGTGGTAGATAAATAATGCACAGTGCACTCTGCAGTATGCTGATCACCATCGTGCCTTGTTATGCTTAGTTATACATGAAGAACATGCCAACAATTGCGTACTAGCTTTGTTTTTCTTCAGCTCTGTAGTATATAATAGCAAAAATTGTCGTTTTTCACTTAAAAAATTGAATAAGTTGTTTTCTTGGTTAGTTATTATGATAAGTATTGAAAAAGTACTTAAAAAGTTAAAGTAAGTGCTTACAATTTTTCGGACTAAACAAGGCTCTCTACTTAGGGCAAATGCAATAAGAAACAATTTATTGGGCCAACATTTTTGTTGGCCCGGTCCCACCTCTATTACACAAAAAGTCAAGTCAAACACGTATTCTAATACAGCCACATCAGCAAAACACAAATTTCTATACACTTCTTCTTCCCACACACTTTCTCTTTCCACCCAACCCAACAACATTCTATTCCTCCATATTATCCACAACAAAACTACACCAAAACATTAAATATCAATACATCCACATCAGCAAAACACTTATCCCAATACAGCCACATAAGCAAAACACATTTTACAATACAGCCACATCAGCAAAAGACAACATCTTTATTGGCCCAATACCACTTCACCATTGCATTTGCCCTTAGTGTTTCGATGTAAACAAGCTCATAGTATTGAATTCCGTTATAATGGAGTTGACTTTGCTTTGACGTGCCGTTTAAATTTATGACATAAATTTTTTATTTTTTTAAAACTTATCATTTTAATATCAAATAAGACCTTGTACTTTGCATAATAGTTCAATTAAGCCCCTATACTTTGAAAATATTAGTCAAATGAGCCCCTGATTTGAAATAATGAAAAAATGTGAATCAAATGGTTGATATCATTTGTTGTCACTAAAATTAATATTTTGGCAAAACCCAATAGGAAAAAGAGATATTAGATCTCAAAATCTCTTATATCCTTTCTCTGTGCTTAGTTCATGAGATCGTCCACCTTCGAGATCGGTTTGCGTAGAGAAGGAGAGAGACGTGAGGAGAGAGTGAGAGAATTAATAGTTTTTTAATTTTTTAATTTAAAGATTTTCTTTAGCTTTAATTTAGGATATTTTATTTATTTATTTGTTTTTGACACTAATGATATGTCATAATATCACACCTTACTGATGTTTTCTTAAAATAAAAAACTATGTCATATCTTTCGTCACATCAGTGGCTTTACAAAAATTTGGTATAAGGAGTTAAGGACTTACGGAGACCAAAATGCAAATAGAGAGACTTGTTTAGCCAGAAAAATTGTACACATGATTTTTCGAATGTTTTCTAAAAGTAGGGTTTTTCAATACTTATCCTTTAGTGTTCTGTCCTTTTTTTTATTCAAAATTTATGGTGACTTTAATTTAATGTCATTTTTAGGTAATCCATGCATGCAGAGTTACCTAGCATCAATTTCATGCCATTTCAGGTTAGATTCACAATTCAGCTTTTCCTTTTTATTTTTTTCCCGTTAGTATCAATACCCATGTTTAACTGTCAAAGAAGACAAAAATCTCAGTAATAACCATTCCAAAAACATCCCTGTAGTATATAGCACTCATTTATTGGGTGAGGTTTTCAATGGGCCCCTTGATATGATGTCACCACACTCAATGAAGATGTGTCACGCACTGTTCGAATACTTTTGGAATGGTTATTACTGGGATCTCTAACATTATTGTTTAGTTGTAGGCATCTTATTACATGGTATAAGATTCATAGTTGAGTATTTCCATATGTGTACTATTAAACATGTTTTATAAACCCACTTGTGGGCATGATTGATGAATGAAGTTCCATCCATCATAAAATTAAAGAAAGAAAAGTAAATTAAGTATGAAAGGCATGATGAATGCAGTTTTGATGGTGAGTTTGGTGATTTTAGGAGTAATGGTGCGAGACTCTAATTAGGTTCCACCACGTATATTAGTTATTGTGCCATAGCCTGCGAAGATGTGGCGCAGAGTGTTTTCATTGCTGTCAGGACAACTGCGATCCGATATGTTGTGATTTAGGCGAGAGCTCGCCAAAGTGTAAGGAATGACGCCTAATGTATTGTGCCTGGCCACAACCACCAACTCTATTGGGCCAGCGGGAGGAACCATCGTCGTTGGATCGTTGTAGCGTTGGTCTGCAACCTCAGCCTGCAACAAACTCAACACCAAAGATGAAGGTGAAGTTAAGAAATGCTTTAACTCATGCTCCAAAATATGCACCGCCATGAAGAGATTACCGACTAATTGAAGGGGTACTCAGCTAATTACATGTGTTTTAAATAATATAATTTGTTGCAATCAATAAAAAATAAAAATAATTATTATTGCATATTAGTTATATTTATATGTCTCTTTTTTAATTAATTTTGAACAAAAGTCCAATTATTTCCATGTACCTTGTCCATGCGAATTTAAAATGTAATGGGAATGCGGCCCATTTAACTATGTCGTGGACTCGATGCATGATGTAAATAATGAGTGGCGGGTGCCTGCTGTAAAATTATTACAGCAGGACCCGTTGTAATATCATTTTGGGATTGAAATTTTTTTATTTTTATTTTAAAAAATTATATATGTGTAGTATTCGGTGTAACGATTCTAACGACATATTTTTTGTTCGAAACAAAAATAAAATTTAACATGAAAAATGCATAACAATTCTAAACCATTGAATAGAAACTCAAAACAATGTTTCGATCGCGATGAATTTTATTTTTGTTTTGAATAAAAAATATATCGTTGGATTCTTTAGACTGAATACTATGCATGTATACTTTTTAAAAAATAAATAAAAACTTTTTTTTGACTCAAATGTGCTACAGCGGGGGTTGCTGTAGTTTTTTACTATAGCAGACCCTCGGCACCAGAAAATAATGCGTCTTAAGAAACTTGTCTCCATGTGGTAATAATTATCATATAATAATCATGAGTAATTCTCACATTCGCACTAAGTATGTCCATCAACGTTACACACTTATTTGTCAATCATAAATGCGGTGGGTCCCACATTAAATGTGTGGATCTTAAACAAATGTGTGGGTCCTATAGCAAATGTGTGGCTTCCACTTTTGTTGTGGTTTATTACATCCATTCATTAAAATACAAATGCGTAAAGTTGGTGCGCATGTGAGAATTCTCATGACAATCTTTAATGATTTTATTTTAGTGAACTAAAAGTTTATGCCTTGAAAGATTTTTTTTCCTGTTTTGAGGCCGGCCTGAGTTCATTCCCTTCTATTTATCGATTAGCCCCAAAGAGATGACCTTTTGATGTAAATACAACCCTAAACCCTGTTGATTCCGCAGAATTCCACGATTTAAAGCAATAAGCCAATACTTGTTGATCTTTGCAAGATGCCAAGAATTGGAACAACGGCGGAGACTACGTCTCTACTTTCTTTTATGTTCTTCAAAAACTACCAACTACATCCATACAAACACCTAAAGAGAAATGATGAATATTATTGACCGTGATAATTACAACCTGAATTGCAAACTAAATAGAACAAGCTAAGACTGACAGTACAAGATGTACAACGGTCTGATTTGCATAGCACTGGTGTAAAAATGAGAAGGCAGGGGAGTATGAACCGATTTAGCTCCTGACATATCGGCACGGTCAAGAAGATCGCGAAGATACTTTTGTTGAGACAGGAACAGGCCAGCTTTAGTTGGGAGAACCTCAACTCCTAGAAAATAGGAAAGGTCTCCCAGATCTTTAAGTGAAAAGGAGGAAGCCAAGGCAGCGGTAACTCGTTGAAGAATAGCAGTATTTGAGCTAGTGAGCACTAAATCATCAACGTACACAAGAATATACATAAGATGTTGATGTTCCTGCAGAATAAAGAGAGATGGATCAGATAAAGATTTGACAAATCCTAACTGAATAAGACAGCTGCTAAGAGCTATATACCAAGCACGAGGTGCTTGTTTAAGGCCATATATGGACTTGTTGAGTTTACAAAGATGATGAGGATTATCAACGTCTTCAAAACCTTTAGGCTGCCTCATATAGACAGTTTCATGCAATGAGCCATTGAGAAAAGCATTGTTAATATCTAAATGTTGAATATGCCAACATTTTGAGACGGCAATGGTTAGAACGGCACGAACTGTGGCAGGGCGAACCACAGGACTAAAAGTATGATTGTAGTCAAGTCCGGGCCTCTGGGCATAGCCTTGAGCCACAAGACGAGCCTTGTAGCGTGCTATAGAGCCATCAGGGTGATACTTAAGACGAAAAATCCACTTAGATCCTATGGGTTTATAAGTGTCACAGAAGGGAACTAAGGTCCAGGTGTTGTGAGAGAGTAAGGCATTAAACTCAGTTTGCATGGCTTGCTTCCAGAGAGGATTGGAGAGAGCTGTTTTTACAGACTTAGGTTCAGGAGAAGGTGGTAATGGATGAAGGGTGCTTAAATGAAGTTGCTTAGGCTTAAAGATTTGATTCATTGAGCGTGTGGTAATTCTGGATGTGGAGGTGAGAGGAGGAGGAGGAGGAGGAGGAGGAGGAGGAGTAGAGATGGAGGTGTCACTAGTGGTAGAGGAAGGTAAGGGGGAAGGAGCTAAAGCATTGGAAATGGCAGTAGTGGTAGGAGGTAGAGTAGTAATATTAGGATTTGAATGGTTAGAAGCTGATGAAGATAGAACATATAAGGAAGCAGGTGGTGGAATATAAGAGACGGAAGGTGAAGGCACGGTGGACGTGGAACAAGGTGAGGAAGTGTAGGAGGGTAGTTTGGATTCATGAAACAAAACATGTCTGGAGAGAAAAAGTTTATGGGTGAGAGGGTTAAAACATTTATAGGAACTTTGATTTGTGGAGTAACCAACAAAAATGCAGGGCTGAGATCTAGGTTGGAGTTTGTGGGAAGTATAAGGCCTAAGCCAAGGAAAACATTCACAACCAAAACAACGGAGTTTAAGATAATTAGGAGACTGACGAAACAGTAGCTCAAATGGAGAATTGGAGTTATTGTGAGACAGAGGTAATCTATTTATAAGATATGTGGCAGTTTGAAACGCAAAGGACCAGAAGGTGAAAGGTAGATTGGCTGAATGAAGAAGGGTACGGGCAGTTTCAGTGAGATGCCGGTGCTTGCGTTCCGCAAGTGCCACATGTTGTGGGGTATATGGAGGTGACTGAAACCAACTTATCCCTTCTTGAAGAAGATATGATTTCAACTTCTGAAATTCTCCACCATTGTCAGTGTAGAGAGTGCGAATGGATGATTGAAACTGTCGTTCCACCATCGTTTTGAACTGTAAGAACACAGTAGAAACTTCAGATTTTGTATGTAATGGAAAAAGCCAAGTATAACGTGTAAAATGATCAACAAAGATTACATAATAGGTAAAACCATCAATTGAAGTGACAGGGGCAGGGCCCCAAACATCGCTGTAAATAATATGCAAGGGAGAATCACTAGAGACAGTAGAATCACCAAAAGGTTGCTTGTGCATTTTATTCATAGTACAAGAACTACAAGATAGAGCAGATGATGGAACGGATTGAGTACACGGTAATGAAACAGAATGCATAATATTAGAAAACATTTTAAAAGAGGGATGGCCCAATCTATGGTGCCAACCAACAAGGTCAGTTTTGTTGCCCGAAGTAGAAGCTGTAACAGCAAAACAAGATGCTTGATTTTGATCAAAGTAATATATTCCATCAGAGCAGCGACCTTTAGCTATAACATCACCTGTAGATTGATCCTTAACAACACAATGAAAGGAGAAAAATTCAATTGACACATTATTATGCTTAGTGAGTTCATGAACAGAAATTAGATTTTTGTGTAAAGATGGAACATAGAGTGTGTTAGTAAGATGTAGTGATCGTGTGTGTGTAGAAAGGTGAGCTGTGCCAATATGAGATATGGGCAAACCTGAGCCATCACCCAGCTTAACCTCATCAGTACCATCATATTCCGAGTGAAGAGAGAGATTGTTCAGATTGTGAGTCATATTATGGCTAGCACCGGAGTCCAACAACCAAGAGTGATTAGGATCAACAGGTGCAGAAGAGTTTGAAACAGTGGTAGAAGCATAATGGGCAGCAGGTGCAGACGAATGAGGATGAGCATTATTGGCAAATATCTTGAATTTAAAGCATCTTTGGGCTGGATGCCCTGGTTTGTCACAAAGTTGACAAATGATTCTGGATTGTCCACGACCTCTGCCTCTGCCACCACGCCAGGAATTGTTGTTATTGGATCTAGAGTTAGTCCAAGATTGTGTAGTTTTGTGCCCGAAAGTGTTAGCATTTCCACCAGATTGTCGTTGGTGAAAGTTTGCAGTAGCTACAGCTGTAGAGCTAGCTGTAGTGAGTCTATTGATGAAGCCTTCTTGAGCTACTAAAACATCTTTGAGCTCCTCAAAAGTAAAACTGTTCTCACGAGTACGAATTGAGCCTACAATCCCAGTGTAGTCTTGTGTAAGTCCATCAAGTATGTATAATGTAAGATCATCTGATGAGACAGGGTGATCTATCAAGGCAAGTTCATCAGCAAGGCCTCTAACAGATTGTAAATAGTCAGACATGTTCTTATCTCCTTTCTGACAGCGAGAGAGAAGAGATTTCAATTGAATAACTCTAGAGCGAGAGCTATTTGCAAATAAAGTATGGACTTTGGTCCAGATAGCAGCACTTGTGCTGACTTCTCCAACTAGAGGGAGAACTGTGCCATCAATAGAGGACACAAGAGCATGGTGAATAAACTGATCTTGCCTCAGCCATTTTTGACGCGGAGTAACAGAGACTAATTTTTCCACATCCTGTTCTGCGGCAATAGAACCCTCTGATGGGCAAGAAAAAGTGCCATCAACATAACCTAACAAGTCATAAGCTCGTAGCAGCGAAACAAACTGCATACGCCATGATGTGAAATTTGTTGTAAGAAGTTTGGAAGAAATAGGAGAGATAGCGTAAACGGTAACAGCAGAAGAACCAGCACCGGAGAGAACCACGGCAGTGGAAGAAGTAGTCATTGGAGAAACAGAATCAACTCGTCGGAGTTTTTCTGGGCTCCGATACCATAAAGAGAAATGATGAATATTATTGACCGTGATAATTACAACCTGAATTGCAAACTAAATAGAACAAGCTAAGACTGACAGTACAAGATGTACAACGGTCTGATTTGCAGAGTGACACGATTGTGTACAGGTATCCGTTAGAGACATAGTAACATGTTATTGGGCTTGGGCTTTAGAGTTAATTTGAATCTTGTCTATCTTGGACTTGGGCCTAACAGATTTGGCTTGGTTGTCTTGATTCTCTTCATTAACACCCACATAACCCTAAAGCTATGGGCCAAAGGCCTTACAACACAAAGGGCCTAAAAGAACTAACAATTAGACAAAATAAGAACCCAACTCAAACGAAAGAAGACAACATATTACCAGAATTCCATAACAGATTTCAATCCTTCAATTCCAACGGTCATATTTCTCCATGAACATGGTAGCTGCTTGGTCTGCATCTTGGACTACATCATTCCCGTCGGGTGAGACAAAATAAGATGTTTGACATTAAACACATCACTGGTTTGGACATGGCTGGGTAGCTTCAATTTATAGGCGTTACTGTTGATCTTGGAAATGATTTTGAAAGGACCAATTTTCCTAGCAGAGAGTTTGTTGTAATCAACTGGAGAGAACCTATCTTTGGTGAGAGTGGCCCAAACAAAATCCCCTACCTCCAGCTCCAAAGGACGCTGCTTTCGATCAGCAAATTGTTTATGTTTGGTCGTGGACTCGAGTAGACGTTGCTGGGTAGACTGATGAATCTATTGCAACCTGTCAATGAAATTACCAGCACTGCCATGGACATGCGGTACCTCAGGAAGAGGCAAAAGATCAATTGGAGTACGAGGAAGGTGACCATAGATAACCTGGAAAGGGGGAAATCCTGTGCTCTGATTGACAGTGCTATTTAATGCAAACTCAGCAAGACACAAACACTGATCCCAGGTCTTCAAATGACCGCCTACAAAACTTCGAGGCAAATTACCCAAGGAGCAGTTGATTACTTCGGTTTGCCCATTCGTCTGGGGGTGGTAAGCACTACTAAACTTCAACTCTGTACGAGTTAACTTCCACAAACTCCGCCAAAAAAGTGACAAAAACCTGGCATCCCTATCGGACACAATAGAAAGAGGGAGACCATAAAGTCGATAAACGTCCTGAAAATACAAATCAGACTCGCATCCGTATTTTTCTTACAAGGAATGAAATGAGTCAATTTGGAGAAGCGATCAACCACGACATAGATAGAATCAAATCCCCGTTGAGTGCGCGAAAGTCCCAAAACAAAATCCATACTAACATCCGTTCATGGTTGTGAAGGGATTGGTAGAGGCATATATAATCCTGCATTGGTATTAGTACCTTTAGAAGTTTGACAGATATGACAACCATCAACAAACCGATAAATTTCACGTCTCATGGAAGGCCAAAAATACGAAGCAGCCACACTTGCAAAAGACTTGTCTCAGCCCATATGCCTACTGTCATGGACTTCTTTAAGAATCTTTAGTCGAAGACTACACTCAGGGAGACACAATTGGTTTCCACGGAACAAGAACCCACCGTGGAGATAAACATAGCTGAAATAAGCATCAGTATTATAAAGAGATTGAATATTATCAAAGCCTACCACCTGAGCACGTAACACAGACAAGCAAGAAGTGTGTCGACTCAATGCATCCGCCACTCGATTAAGAGAACCAACAGTGTGTTTGATCGTGAATGTGAATCATTGAAGAAAACCAGCCCAAGAGGCGTGTCGGGCAGACAGCTTACCTTGACTATTTATATGTTTCAAGGCCTCATGATCCGAGTAAAGGATAAAATCATCATGAATAAGATAGCAATACCAATGTTTCAAAGCTTGGACAATGGCATAGAACTCAATATCATAAGCATTGTAGTTAAGCTTTGCTTCTGAAAGCTTCTCACTGAAAAAAAAATAGGTCTACCCCGCTGGCTCAATACTCCACCCACATCGACCTTAGACGCATCGCAATGAAGCTCAAAAAGTTAAGTAAAATCTGGAAGGGCCAAAAGAAGAGCACTAGAAAGAACACTTTTAATGGTCAGGAAAGCTACTGAAGCAGCCACAGTCCACACAAATTTCTTTCGTTTCATGCAATCCGTAATTGGAGCCATGATAGAACTAAAGTTAGCAATAAACCTCCGATAAAAAGATGCCAACCCGTGGAAACTATGGACATCAAACAAAGTTTTCTGTTCTGGCCATCCTCGGATTGCTTCCACTTTTGTCTCATCAACAGCAATGCCCTAGGCTGAGATATTATAACCCAAAAATAGTATTTTCTTCTCCATAAATGAACATTTACTTATTCCCCCAAACAGCCTCTCCCGTCGTAACACAAGTAGAACTTCCCGAAGATGCTGAAGATGCACGTTCGAATCAGCACTATAGACTAAAATGTCATCAAAATATACCACAACGAATCTCCCAATAAATGGCCGTAAAATTTGATTCATAAGGTGCATAAATGTACTCAGCGCGTTTGACAATCCAAAAGGCATAACCAACCATTCGTAAAGTCCCTCTCGTGTTTTAAATGCTGTCTTCCACTCATCGTCTGGACGAATGCGTATTTGGTGATATTCGCTTTTCAGGTCTAATTTACTAAAAACGATGGCACCCGTGAGCTGATCCAAGAGGTTACCCAACATAGGAATGGGAAAATGATACCTAGTGGTGATCTTATTGATCGCTTGACTGTTAATACACATCCACCATGAATCGTCTTTCTTCGGTGTCAATAATGTTGGGACAGCACAAGGGCCTAGACTTTCCCTAACATGCCCTTTCTCTACAAGCTCTTCTACTTGTCTCCTAAGCTCTTCATGTTCTTGAAGACTCATCTGATAATGGGAACGATTTGGGAGGACACTTCCCGGAACCAAATCAATACGATGTTGAATATCATGCAATGGAGGAAGGCCCGTGGGCAGCTGATCTGGAAAAACAAAGGCCCTGGACCTCCACGGGTACTATATAGTATGTGACCTCCTTGCCTACAAGCACATATAACACTTCTGAGTCAACTAACTCCTCCTCAAAGCTACGAAAAGACAACATATTTGGTCCATTAGAAGACACTACAACGTGTGGACTTTGCTCAGGACTGGGTATCAAAACAATTATGGTGCTCTCAAACACAAAAGAGTAGGTATTCCTCTGCCCATCTTGGATTGTGTGCCTATCAAATTGCCACGGCCTCCCCAACAACAAATGGCAAGCGTCCATTTCAACCACATCACACCAGACCTGGTCCAGGTATGTTAAACCAATTGAGAAACAAACCAAACAGCGCTTTGATACATGCACCTCAACTCCTTTGCGTATCCTTGACAGCCTATATGGTTTCGGATGTTCTTCAGTTTTGAGTTTCAATGTTTTTACCACTTCCTCAACAAGTACGTTTTCACAACTTCTCGAATCAACAATAAAACGACAAACCTTTCCACCTATAGTGCAGGTCGATTGAAACACAGCATTGCGTAACCAATTCTCTCCATCAACCACCCGTGGTGTATAACAAGATCTGTGAACAACCAATGAAGACCCTTGGTCCCTTTGCACTAGCTCTTCTTGTTGTTTTACCCTTTGTTCATATCCCTGGTCATCACCTAACTCAAGCTCATCCTGCTAATCCTCATCCAATTCTACTAATAGTGCCTTGCCTCCACGGTCACCTTTACGGCACTCAAATGCACGATGCTCTGGTTCACCACATTTGAAACACTTCAAGCCACCAACAGTTGTTAGATTCAAAGAACTAGGTGGAGGAGCGTTTGTCACCACAATACTGCCTGGCATGTTGCTGGAGTTACTGTTAGTGCTGCGCCCCGTGCCACTGCCACCCCACAAAGACTCTACCCCTTTTCTAATTAACCTGGTTTCTAATTGTTTAGCACGCTGGTAGGCTTCTGCCACCGTGAACAGATCAAACATGTTAAGGACATCTTGAAGCTGTACTCCCAAACCTCCGATATAGCGAGAAACAAGTTGATCTTCGGTTTTAGCTAAATCATTCCACGCCACTAATTGATAAAAATCTGTCGTGTATTCATCCACGCTAAGAGTTTCCATCCACAGATTCTGTAATTTTTGATATAGAGTTCGCACATAATTACGATTAAGAAAGGCCACACGCATATATTTTTTCATTTTTTCCCACGAATCAATTTTTGCCTTTCCCTGTTTGACTCGGTTCAGCTTAAATTGCTGCCACCACGCCGCGCATGACCTCTGAGTTTCGTAGCCACTAAAAGAACTCTCCTCTGCACAGGCACTTCTTTAAATTCAAGTACCTTATCAATTGCATACAGCCAATCCATGAAGTCGTCCGCTTGTAAACCACCAGCAAACTTTGGTATATCAACCAGAATTCCAGACTCCCATCTGCTAGCACTCGTGACTGGATGTTGCTCTCTACAAGGTCCTTCAAGTCTTCTCGGTGCAAACTAGTTATTAAGATCCTCGTCGGATCCTTCCGTTAATGTTTCTTCCAACTCTGAAACCTATTGGTTAAACCGCATTCCTTGTAAGGTTGCCGTAACCCCCATCATCTACTGAGTTAGAGTGGCCACTTGTTCAGTTAGCCTTGCTATATCTCCTCGACTGCTCACACTTCCTTCTTCTGCTTCTTTGTTGTTAGGTCTCCTAGGCGGCATCTCGTAATAGAACTGATGAACTGGGCAGCTCACGCAAGCAGTAGAGTGAACCTGCCTCTGATACCAACTGATGTAAATACAACCCTAAACCCTGTTGATTTTGCAGAATTCCACGATTTAAAGCAATAAGCCAGTACTTGTTGATCTTTGCAAGATGCCAAGAATTGGAACAACGACGGAGACCACGTCTCTACTTTCTTTTCTGTTCTTCAAGAACTACCAACTACATCTATACAGACACCCACATAACCCTAAAGTTATGGGCCAAAGGCCTTACAACACAAAGGGCCTAAAAGAACTAACAATTAGACAAAATAAGAAAGCCCAACTCAAACGAAAGAAGACAGCATATTAACAGAATTCCATAACAGAGTTCAATCCTTCAATTCCAACGGTCATATTTCTCCATGAACATGATAGCTGCTTGGTCTGCATCCTGGACTGCATCACCTTTTTTTTCTTGGTTCCAATCTCTCTCATTTGGGTTTACCTAAGGAACAATTAATCATGTTCTTATCAAAGTGTATTACAGATTAAACACTACAATGTAAAGATTGAAAATACAATCCCTCACTGAGCTAGAGACTTTCCCTTCCAAAATGAATTCCTGACTTCCTGATAGCAATACAACGACCCAATAACCATAAAAATCATAAAACAACCAAAGCCCAACCCAATAACATAGCTTTCGGACCATATTTGACTTGATTCGATACTGATTCTTCGCATAAGGCCTATGGTCCAACTCTTTGTCTGTAACAACTGTCTTTAATCCTTTACAAAGAGATCCATGGGCCTAACCTTTTGGGCTCAAGTCGTGCTATAACACCTTGTCCGCACTCAAGCTACAAATTCTCTTTCAAAACCAAATTAAATCATGAATTATTTTTTTCATGAAAAATGACATTTAGAGTCTAGAAGTTAGGATTTGATATTTAGGGTTTAGAATTTATAATTTTTTTGTCAACCACCCCTCCGCCGAGGTGTTAAGGCATAATTGGTTGGTCCCAAGTTTGAACGCTCAATCCTACTTACCTGTCAAGAAAATAGGATTTTTTTTGAAAAATCTCTTGTAAATCCACACCCCCATACACACCAACTATATTATCCGCTTTGGATTGTTGGTTCTTGAGGACACATCAGACTCGAACTGCTTTGTTTCTTCTTAATCCCAACTACTAAGGGCCCAAAACCCATGGGTCAAAGCCTTAGGCTAAGAAAATGTCTTGTTGGTGTAATGAGTGAGGACTTAATCTTTTTCCGATGTGGTACTTAACACTTCCCCGCACTTTTGGACTGGGCTATACCAATAATATTATCCACTTTGGGTTGTCCTATTCCCGAGGATACATCGGGTCCGCATGACCCATTGGTCAAAGCCCAATTCACTTGCTATAGGAAAAGGTCTTATTGGTGTAATGACGTAAGGCTTGATTTTATAAAGTGTAACACATTTTAAATCATGAAAACAAAGTTTTGATAGAATTGTTATTAATTATAGCTAAGAGAATTGTAACCCCCACCCCATATCGAGCCAGACCATAAAGACGGGCGGGTATAGAAACTCAGTGTACACCCCTACTGATTCTTCACTTAAGGCCCATGGTCCAACTCTTCACTCGGAACAACTACCTTTAATTCTTTACGAAGAGATTCCATGGACCTAACATTTCATTCTCAAGCCGTGCTATAACACCTTGTCCTCACTCGAGCTACAAATTCTCTCACAAAATCATGTTAAATTAAAGGTTTTTTTTTCTCAAAAATTAAGTGTAGAGTTAATTTAAAAGTTAGGATTTGATGTTTAGGGTTTAGGATTTTTTTTGTCAACCACCCCTCAACTGAGGTGGTTAAAGTATAATTAGGTGGTTCGAAATTCAAACTCCCTAATCCTGCTTACCTACCAAAAAAATTTAATATTTTTTTCAAAATCTACTATATTTGAATATTCTGAGTACCCAAAATACTCAATAATACATTTTAAATCGTGAAAAATATGGTTTTGAGAGAATGGTTATCAATTATAGCTAAGAGAATTGTAACCCCATCTCATTGGTAGGTAATCCATACATGGAAAGTTACCTCCTAGTACAAATTTCCTACCATTTCAAGTTAGATCCAAATTTTTCTTTCCATTTATTTTCCATTCAGGATCAATATCCAAATTTAGTTTTAGGCGTCTTACACTATATAAACCACCAAGAAAAAAGAACTTCCATCCATATATTGCCTCTATATTGTTTGTTGGTTTGATTCTAGGAAGAGAAAATGAGATTGAAGGCAGTATATATTGTTTGCTTGATTTTAGCACTATTGGCAGGAGAATCCGTCGCCAAAATTAGTCAGTGTGAACAGGTATGCGTTCCGCTTTGTGAAGTCAGTCCATCCCAGTGTGAGGAATGTCTCAAACTTTGCCATTCGAAAGACAACGTCCCAGGTAATAAACCTCTCGTTGTTCAAAAATATTAAGGAACCATGCCTTTTTTTTCCAACTATCTCAAATGTTGAGATGAACGCACATGATCCATGTGAAATTGTGGGTTCCATATGCCTGACATGACCCATACGTAATCGTTTGTTTCCATCGTAACATTTGGGATATATGAAACAAAAAACTTAGATCTGTAATATTGTTACTCTTTGCTGCTCCCCTTTTCCTAATTTTTTCTCTTTTAATTGCACTTATCCACATTTTCTTTCATTCTTATTTTTTTAAAAAACAGATCATGGAGGTGAAGAAATGCTGCTCAAGGACAAACGCAGCGAAGAACTTATAGGCTAATTGTTTTGAAATAAAAATGTAATTCGAATAAATAAAACATGATAGTTCTTGGATATGTATCTGGGTTAGTTTTGTATTCTATTAAGACATCCCACCTTTGATTGTCATAACCTGGCCGAATGGCATATAACCAAAAGTCCAATCACTCTTACACAATCAACATGTTTTCAAGCTTAATAACTAATGACAACGGTCCAAGAACAACAAATCGTGCGAACTTTTGGCCCAACACGTTTTTTGGGCCTAAGAACCAATGATGACGGTCCAAAAAAAACAAAATCATGCGGGCATTTGGGCAAAACGTACAATGACTGGGGGCCCGTGCCCCCAGTGACTATGCAGTGGGTCCGCCACTGAGTCTATTCAGCCCTTTCCCTCACTAAAAATTCTATCTGATTCCTCACCAGTGCCTAACAGTGCTCCATCCTCCATATCACCTATTTCCCATCAACACCCCTCTACTCTCCCTTCAACTACTTCTTCTTCCACTAATACATGCTCTTCCCCAGAAGCACCTCTCATGCATGCCATGACAACTCGTTTTATGAACAAGATCTTTATGCCCAAGCCTTTTAATCTTACAACTCTCCACCCCTTGCCTTCTCCAACTGAACCAAAGTACGTTAAAACTGCTCTCTCCCATCCGCACCGGAAAGCAGCCATATATGGTCAAGGAATTTGAAGCTCATATTCACCATGTCACTTGGATTCTTGTTTTTCCCACTCTATCATGCGGCCAATTGGCTCCAAATGGGTTTTTAGGCTTAAACAAAATCCTGAAGGCACCATTGTGTGCTATAAAGCATGCTTGGTTACCCAAAGATTTGCACAGCGACCCGATATAGACTATCACAACATTTTTAGTCCAATATTTAAACCAGCAACCATTAAGGCTGTCATTACCATCGCTATTTCTCGTAACTAGTCTCTTCATCATTTGGACATTAATAATGCACAACAGCCTGGCCATTATTTACGCAAGTTGAACAAGTCTATTTTTTGACTCAAACAGGCCCCTAGGGCTTGGTACAATGCTCTTAGTTCCTTTCTGGTAGAACTTGGTTTTGTAAATTCTAGAGCAGAACCATCTAAATTTATTCTTAATAATCAGCATCAACTTATGTATATTTTGGTCTTTGTGGATGATCTTGTGCTTACCAGTTCTAATACAACACTTCCTAGCAGGATTACTGGCACTTGAACTACAAATTTTTTTTCAAGAATCTTGGAGATTTATCATATTTTTTAGGTATCAAAGGTCTTCCAGCCCCAATTGTCTTGTTCCTCACTCAACACATGTACAACCGGCAACTTATTATTCGAATCGATGTGGATGGTGCGAAGTTAGTGTATTTTGCTGCGAACCAGCAAGCTCAAGGGAGAAAGCTTAAGCTACGAGCGTAGCCAAACCTATACACCTCTGCCTACACATTTTACAACAAGTATCTCTGATGGTACTCATTTATCTGAGCCTACCATCTATCGTCAAGCAATTGGTAGCCTTTAATAACTAAGTCTCACGCGACTTGATATTAGTATTTTGTGAATCGTCTAGCGCAATTCATGAATTGTCCATCTGATATTCGCTGGAGTATTCTCAAAAGCGTGCTGCGCTATTTGAAGGGTACTCTCCACTCGATATCACTATTACCAGGTTACCATCCTTGCATCTTAAAGCCTATTGTGATTCAGACTGGACTGGTAACCATGACAATAGCTCTTCTACTTCAACTTATATTATTTTTCTCGATGGAACACCTATCTTCTAGCGGTCTCACAAGCAGCGAGCAATTGCTCACTTGTCAACCGAAGCAGAATATCGATCTCTTGTCTCCACTACATGTGAAGTTGTTTGGCTTCATTATCTTCTCCGTGAATTACAATGTCGTCAGTCCAAGCCTCCTATTATTTATCGTGTCAACCAGGGTGCTATCAGTCTAAGTCCCAATCATGTTTTACACTCACGGATGAAACACATAGTAGTTGACATTCATTTTGTTCGCGATCTCATAAAAGAAGGTGCTATCTGTGTGAAGAAAATTTCAACTACTTATAATCTTGCATACTTCCTCAAAAAGTCCTTGTCGCGTGATCGTTTTTATCATTTGTGCTCCAAGATAGGTGTCTCATCTGGACCACCAATCTTGAGGGAAGGTAACTGTGGTAACCGGTTTTTATCCGACCAAAAAAAATAGAAAAAATAGAAAAACACAAAAAAAATGCAAAAGTTTATTCTTGAGCCTACAAGCCCACAAAAATTCAAAAGCCCGTTTTGGACCCACAAGCTTATAAAAAGTCATTACCTTGATCCATAAGCCCATAAATATCCATAAATAAAAACCCTAGAAAATATTTAAAATTTTAAGAGATTTAAAAAATTTTGAAATAAAATCTTAAGAGGAAAAAGGTGGCATCTTAGGGTTTTACAAAAAGAAAGGAAAATACAAAAGGGTTAGTTTCTTAAGGTTTCTAAAGAGAGAAAAAACTAGGGTTTAAGGGGTAAAAAGAGGAAAAGAAAATGAAAAGAGATATAAAACACTAAGCCATTCCATTTTTGAGGGGACAGCCGGCACAAAGAAAAGAAGAAAAAGGGATTTGGACGGTTTTTGGTTTGAAAGGGGGAAGGAGGCAGTAGATGTTGGACCAAAGGTCCTACATTTTAATTTTGATGATCCGATATTATTGTGCTATTTGATTACATGCACTATGTGATGAATTTAAGATTGAATTTGAGATTGGTTTTTATTGATGAGGTTTATACCTACTTGTGAACTCACTGATCATTTTTATATCAAATGAATTCGGATTAAGCTGAAATTTGGTAGAGACATTATTTACATCATAATAAACATATTTCATGTAGACATGATTAAGAAATGTTGACTTTTTCTTGCTCACAATCGTTGCCCAAATATCTGTCTGAAATTGTTGCGAAATGTTATTATTCAATTGATTTATGTGACTTATTATATGACTATATGATATTTATTTGAGCTGGAAACTTACATACACATTAGCCTATATATGCAAAGATATTTGGAGAAAGAGTTGGCTGGCATTTGATTTCAAATAAAGAAAGACTTACCATATTTGATTGAAGCCATTAAGCCGTGAATTATGGAGAAGGAAATCAAATCAAGGAGTTCTCTTTTTGACTTACCGAAATCACAATAAATTTATTGAGAAGATTTTGCAGCTGATTCTTCTATGAATAAAGAAGGGGCAAATTCAAGGATGTTTTCAAAATTGGAGGGAAAACTTTGACATTTGAAGTTGATTATGTTACCATAATTACAAGTGCAAAATTCAAAGCTGAATACATACTTTGACGTGTCAAATTAGTGCGTCTAATTGAGAGAAAATCATGGAGCTTTCTTTTTATACAAGTCAACAGAAGTTGGTTCTATCACATGTTCCAAAGACTTTTACAAGGCAAAATCTCAGAATTGAAAGAGAAGAATCAAGACATTATTGCTGACTTTATGGGCGATTATCTCAAGAGCTAAAATCGTGGGAACATGATTTCTCTTAGCCTATATAAGCAGCTGCTTAGCAGAAGAGAAAATACACAAGAAAGAGTTAGAATTATCAAAGCTACTTGCTCTCAATTTCTCACCCAAACTCATATAATATTCTTCTATCTTACTTCACCGTTTGCTTAGTGCAAACACAGGTGTGAAGAACTAAATCTTTATTGTTCATCTTCACCGATTGCTATTGCAATTCCAGGTGTGAAGAATCTTCTCTTCTTGTGAGCTCTTCTAAATTCAAATCCGATTTTCTATTCGTGAGCCTCACTTTAAAATCTCTTGAGAGTTCCTCCTAGTTTGTTGAGTGCAAACACTGAGTGAGCGAATTATTGAGCCTATCTTTGTAAAACCCAAACCGGGTACTATATTTGTGAGATTTTGGAAGAGTTGGGGTAATTTTGAAACCCTTGTGTAAGAGTTTTGTGGAGCTCTTGAAAAGCCACACCTTAGTGGAGGTTTGAAAATCCTAGGTGGTGAACCTAGGTAGTAGACGTAGGAGAAGGGTCTCCGAACTACTATAAATTACTTGTGTGTTCTTTACTTGCTTTACTTTTACAGCTTTCATTAACTCTTCTAATTTAACATAACTTGTTTTATTTTATTTACTTTACATTATTGTTTATTCTGTTCATATTACTATTGTCCTGTAAAATTGCAAGTTAAGTACTTTCTAGTGCTTATCTTGTTAGAAGCTTTGCTTCAATTGGTTCCTATTGTGCAATTTATTCATATTGCTCATATAGGTCCATTTGTGCGCAACTATACGTTGCCATTAATTAAATTGATAGGATTTTGCATCTAGACGCATTATATAATTAAGTTACAAGTTTGCTTGGAAATAAATTAGGGAAATTGTATTAGTAAGACTCACTTTGTGTGCTTGGTGTGGTGCTTGATTTGTGAAATTGATATAAGGGGATTCCTATTCAGAATTTGGGGACACAATTCACCCCCCCTCTTGTGTAACCTAGGTTCGTCAGTAGAGACAGGGAGCAAAAAGAGAAATAGCCGAACAAAAAGAAAAAGGAGGGTTTTGGGGAAAAAGGAGACGCCGCACAAGGGGAGAAAGAAACACTACACTATTGCGATTTCCGCAGCTACAACGTTGTGCCTTCGCATCTCAACTCGTTTCAGGTAGTGTTTCTTCTTCATATATATATCATGCAGTTGTATTAGTTGCAGTGCCTATTAGCATTTCATTCATGTATGCTATATACCCGTTTGTGCTATTTTTTGGATTGCTTGACCTTCTATTACAGATTTGTTCGAGTCTGCAAGGTTTCATTTTCTGAGTAAATGACTCATTATTTATTGGGTTTGGATAAATAAATCCCCCTATTTTAAACCCTCTTCCCTAGACTGTTATGTCATGTCCCCTCTTTCTTTCTTTCTTTCTTTTTTTTAAGTATATGTCATGTCCCATCTCACACACACACACACACATATATATATATATATTACGTACATATATATATATATATATATATATATATATATATATATATATATATATATATATATATATATATATACTAAGAGCACCCACAGTGGGTGCTATATCTCACACTTGATACCCCACTTTTTGGAAAAGTTCAGCACTATACCCTTACAATGGGATCTTTTTGCATACTTGATAAATAATGGTGTACAATGGAAATTTTAGAAAAACTTGAGAGTTCAAGCGTGAAGTAATTTTTCCAAAAGCCAATCAGAATGGGCCACCTGTCATTGGTTGTTGAATATTCTAGATTAATACGGAGCATCGCCTTCGTATCACGCTCTTTCAGTTTGCAAACGAACAACGATACTGTTTTATGAAAGATACTGTTTTATGAATGATACTGTTTATGAATGATACTGTTAATTATTATTTTTCTTTTTGATTTTTGTGTAAAGAAAAGAGAAATTATATTTTTTTGATATTAATTTCATAATTTTGTAAGACATAGACAATAATTTATTCAAGCACATGAATAAAAGTTTCGGATGAAGATTTGATGAATCCATACGAGTACATGTACGGATCTAATCGTTCCGCATACGGAGTCGTCCATGCAGCTGCGCAAGTATGCCTACAGTGAACCCATTCAGGTGTGATGGGAGGCATTGGATAATTCATTGTCAAACCAACTTTGACGTACTGATTACCATTTACGTGCCCTATAGTGATGGCAATGCGCTGATAGGGTGATGGAGGAGCTGTACGTAGTGGTAGATATGTCCAACTCTCTGCATGATGAAGAACATGCAATATCATATTGTATGCAGAAGCAATCAATAGACCCATGTCTGGCATTGTCATCCAGTGCTCAAATGGTGCTGCAACATCATCTCGAAAAAAGTTTAGTGAGTGTTTAACATTGTATGCCCTCTCTTCACTGCCAAGTATATCAACATATTGTTTCCAAAATGCGTCCAACTCTGTCATCAGGTTATACCGAACATTGGGTCATTCATCTTCCCCATGACCAAGACACACAGCTATCGATCGAAAGTCGTAATTTCCATCAGCTTTTACATCTTGTACGTCCCTAATGTAAGGATGCAGTATAGTTGGAAACTGATCAATATAGGATTGTAAAGAGTAGTTTTCCTTTCTTAGCGTCAAACTTCCTTGTGTAGAAAGAGACTGAGTATTGTAAATTGAGGAGCAACTGTGTCTCTCTGGTTCATAAGATTGTAAAAAATCGTACTAAAAAATCTTTGATTCGGGGCGTCCGGATGAGGAACTGTGTCTGTGAGGCTCCCGAGGCTGAGGCTGAACAAAATCAGTCCCATCAATAATAGATGCAGTTGGATTGTTAAGGGTGGTGGTGGCTACCTTCTTCTTTGTGGACGGACGCCCTCTAGTGTTGGTCTTCACAGCCAGTTCACGGAGAGAAGTTGTTGCAGGTCTGAATGTTTCCCTCAATTTCCTTAGCCAACTGAGTTTAACATGTCTTGTCTACTACTTGAAATGTTCTGTGAACATTTGTACATCAGCGCTACAGTCGATGTCATCATCCTCAAGCGTCTGGCAAGGCAATAGATCAAGCTTTCTCCAAAATCTATCAATGGCATCAAGTGGTACAGTATGACCCTTGCTCACGTACATGATTTGTTCGTGAGCACACGGTAGTCCGTAGCTCCTACAAAGGTGACATCCACATTTGTAAGCAACTTGTTCAACATCTTTCATCCGCTCAAATTCGATCAACATTAGATTCAACGCCTCGATTGAAACAAAACCACATAAATCCCGAAGGTGTTGTATATTGAATCGGTGTTGGACGATGGTTCGACTTCTCTCAATGCTAGCTTTAATAGCTATATCCTGAGACAAGATAACCTCATGGATCCATGACATGGATCTCTCCAAGTCTGACTGTGATGAGCTCAAATATCTTTTTAGCTTAGCATGCCGACTCTCGACCCTATTAGTCGTGTGGTTCCCGAAATGCAGATATCTGTCGGTCCAGGCGGATACAAACATCTTCTTATATGGTGTCAGCCATACATCTTTCAGATATTTTATCACTACCGGGAACTTCTGTAAGACTACTTCAAGGCGTTCCATATTACTTATGTATGCACTCTCATTTTCAGACTCGATCACCGTAGTCCACATGTGGTAGAATGCATTCCATGCTCTATTGTCTTACATTGATGGTTTGCATTTGGCTAAAATACTTTGATAGATGTGCCATCTACAAAGTAGTTTCGAAGCCTCTGGAAATACCTGAGCACACGCTTTCATCAGTCCCAACTCTCTATCTGTAACGATAACTCGTGGGCTAGTGCATCCATGCATTGTGGATCGCAAACATTCCAAAACCCATGTATAACTGGCCTCTTTTTCTGAGTTTAAATATGCAAACGCTATGCAAAAAGTCTAACTAGTTGAAGTAACACCAACAATTTCTACGAGAGGCAACCCGTACCTGTTGGTCTGATATGTCGCATCCATCAACAACACGTTCTGGAATGCACGCAATCGATCTAGCGAGCCAGGATGTGCAAAGAATAAATCTTCAAGCTCATAGGTTGTATGGTTTGCCCGATAATCGAAAAAATATTCATGGTCATTGAGGAATGAGAACACAGATTGCATTTGTGATTGACCCGATCTCTCAACGGTCTTGTGCTTCTTGTGTGCATTGTATATAGTTCTGATGGTGCTCACGTTGTTTGGATCTCGCTTTTTCAACTCCGTCAATATGTCTCGCGACTTGGAATTTCGAGCAGACATGTCAACCGTAATTTGAATTTCAACTTCAGAAAGCCGACTGGGGTATGGATGTCCCTTCATATATGATGCTGGATCATGATTATGCTCCGCACACACCACCTCCACCATCCAATCATCTTCGTGCTTCATTTTCCTCCCTCTCAATTTGAACGGACATTCTATTTTTTTGGTGTCAGTCTGCTTCAGTGAGGGTTTCTTGTTTTGATAATTGCCACCGCGATCACATTTGAATTGTAATCTGTGTTTTTTACGGAGCCCACCAGTATCTGATCTATAAATGACGATGATATATCCCAATTTGCGTCCAGTTTGTTGAACCCAATCGATCAACGATTATCGTGATTTGAACACCTGATAATGTGTTAGATCTTATTAGAAACTTACGAATATTCATTCAACCTAACAAAAAAGCTCATATTTTGATAGACTAAAACATTATACCATATCGGTTTCAAATTCACATCTATCGTCAACTTTGATATTATCTGTCATCTCATCCGCATGTTCGTCTTCTTGCTTTATTTCGGCTGAGATAAAATCACCCTACCAAATAAAAAATAAACTAAATAAAAAATATTTACTTAAAATTATTAAATCAGTGTATGTATTTACATGTTCACTTAAATTGCTTAGCAAATGATAGTCGAAAAAGATCGCTGAAGTAATCCATATCCATAATAGATCTCGGCTGCACTTTAGCAAAAGTGGGAGCTACGAACCGATCTCGTCGAGATGGCTAAAGGCGGAGATACTTGCACTAATTAATCTGAGAAGTAGGCTCAATTCAAGGTAACAAGAGATGGGTCCTAAAGGCCCACTTTGGGAAGAGCTTTCAGTAGGAATGACGAGGTTGGGTTACAAGAGGAATTCCAAGAGATGCAAGGAAAAATGGGAGATATATAGAGGTGTATATACAAGAGGTACAAGAGGAATTCGCGCTTGTTGGAGCATAGTGGCCTCACATTTATTGACCATGAATTATCAAAAGAAGACAAAAAAAAAGCAATTGGAGGTGCATTCGTGTTGCATATTTACCGTTCAAATAATTGAGATAACTTACAACTGTGGATCAAATGCAATTCTTTTCTTTTTTGTTTTTTTTCTGAGGAACCAATCAATACAATTCACAATAATATCTATCACGGATTCTCATGCAAAAAAAAAGAAAAACAAAGGGTTGGCGTGGGAATCTCTTGTCACATTTCTCTTGATGAAAGCTTTTTGAGATTCTTAATGTGATTGACTGATGAGATGATATAGGGAGGGTTTGTATAGAGTTATAGGGAGGGGGTTTGAATAGTGCTTCCCTTATTTATTTGTTGAGCTTAAATGGAATTAATTGGGTTTGGCTTTTCTTTGTTTCTTGCACTCATTATCCGTTCTGTTATGCATCAATTGAACAAACATGAAAAACCTAGTTCTATATTCCTTGTTATACGCCTCGGGCCATTGTCATTTGTGCTTGGTTTTTGATTTTGTTAATTGAGCTGCACCTTTTGGTTGATTTGTGTGTTTATTTTCTCTAAAATTTTAGATTTACTTGTTGGTTAGCATATAGTTAACAAGGATAAATGAAAGGATATTCGGTTTGTGCTTTAATGGCAGCCGGAGTGGCCTGCCGGAATCCGGCCATAGGCTACTGCTGGTGACCGGAAAAGAGAGAGAGAGAGGTGATACCGAATGATGAGGAAAAGAGGAGAAGAAAATCGGGTAAAAAGGAAAGAAGAACAAGAAGTCAAGAGAGAAGAAAGTTTAGTTTTATTATTTCTTTTTATTTGTTGTATTTTATGTTTAGATTATAGTGCATTCGGGCTTGAATTATTGGTTAGGTTAAGATGTTGGGCTAATATATCTCTATGGGTAATGGTTTTGTTATGACTTTTGATGTGTGTTTGATTTAATTTGAATATTGATGTACATATGAGAATCTAATTTTGACCATTCTCGTGTTGATTCTTGGATGTGGATCACACTGGACTTTATTTGGGTCGGAGTGCATTTCGAGATTGGATTGGATTTGTATTTGTATTTTTGTTATTATTTGTATATATTTTAATCTCTATTTGGCATGTATATCCTTGTAAATGTAAATATGTAATTGGAGAGTGGAAATAATGAAAAAGTAGTGTAGAGTAGTATAGTTTTGTTTTACCAAAATGATATATGTACATAATTTTCACATCCATAAACTTACATAATTTAGGTGGCAAGCCAAATATGTATGCCACATAGATTAAAAAAAACATAAAAAATTTATCAAAGAAGTCACATAGGCATGCCACATGTTTATGTAAATTTATGGATGTTTATTTTATGGATGTGTAGTTCTTCCGCTAGTTTTATGCATGTCTAATGTGACTAGTATATATGTTTAGGGGTTGGTAAATTTAGAATATTAAAGATGCATGAGGAGTAATTGATAAATTATTTAAAACGCATAATTATATGTTAAGTTGTATGCTTAGTTTTGCAAATTGGTCAATTCAACCACCACGTCTTCATTAAATTTCCATTTTAACACAATCACAGAAAATAATATATTCCTAAATTAAAGTTCATTAGGAGGAGGACTTGAAGACATTCAGCTCTTGCCTAGGCTTTAATTATGTTATCTCTTTGAATTAAAGTATTATTTGTATTCGTAAACAAAATTGTAATTTAATTTACTAGATACCTAAATTAAAGTTCCTTAGGAGGAGGACTTGATGACATTCAGCTCCTGCATAGGCTTTAATTATGTTATCTCTTCAAATTAAAGTATCACTTGTATTCATAAGAACAATGGTAATTTAATTTATAGATCCCTAAATTAGGGAAAATGACATGCATGCATGATTTTCAGGTACATAATATACATAATCTATGTGGCATGCCAACTAGGCATGCCACATAGATATATTGACACAAAACCCTAAATTTTCACTTTTTTTCCCCCTTCTCTCTCCTCTATTAGTAGTAAAATACACTGCTAATACGTAATGCATTAAATACTGAAAAACAAATACACTGTCAAAAACATAATGTAATAAGGTACTGCATGATAACAATCGAACTTGCCAAAAATGGGAAACAAAAACACTGTCAAAACGTAATGTAATAAGTCACTGTCATGATTATCTTGGTTAAATACATTGATAATTCCTAATGCACACAACTGAGAAACAAATACATTGTAAAATTATCATGCCCCCGGCACCAATGACAAATGAATTATAACTCTTGTTCGATCGAATTCCAACAATATCATTAATCTCTAGTTGCATTTTCACACTTGGGGTTATTTCCCTATTACACACAAAGAATCTAGAATGACTAGGACTTAGATCGTGGTTGTCGATATCTTCAAACAATGTAATCTTCCACTTCCCATCGATGAAAAGTTTACCAACAAGCCTCGCCTTGTTATCCAACCTCCCGCATGTAAATATTAGATATTTGTAATCATCATTTGCATCCTTCGTTATTGATCTCCTCTTGATTGAAAACTCATCTCTTCACTACAAAACAATATTGAAACATACATTTGTTTGATAAATACATAAATTTAGTGATTGATAATGTAATAACTCATATAATATCAACACCAAAAATGAAATGACTCTGTCATTATTATACTATCATACTATAAAAAAGTGAAACCAATTTATTTAACAAGGAAAATGACTATGCAATAAATAGTGGTGCTAAATACAATGGTAATTCGTAATGCATTATAAACTGGCAAACAAATACATTGTCAAACATATAATGTAATATTTTATAAACAACAAATGAAAGGTAAAATTACTCGGATATAATTAAACCAAATACATTACACAGTATAGTAGTGTAATCAAATATTTGACCAATATGAAGAACACACACTATCGAACCACACTATATATCTAAATATACTTCCATTAAGCGTGAATAAAATATCACAAAACACAAACCAATGCATAAAACCCACCAAGTATGTAAACAGAACCATTCAAGCCAAATACATTATTTAATTGGTAGTGTATAGTTCTATCAATATTCATAACTACAAATTTTTCTAGCTTTGTCCATACTTAAAATTACTCACAACAAATACATTAGGCAATACGAACAGAGTATACCCAAATAAGACAACATTGAACATATGTTAAAAATATTATGCACACTGACAGTGAACCAATCGAACCCATCAAGCAAGGAAACTAACATATTCAATGCAACTACATTATGGAAACTTACAGTGTATGTAATATTTTGGGTTTGTATAAAACAAATGCATTACTAAAATGAAAGTGTAATCAAATATTTTGTGGAACCAAGAAATCACCAATCCAGTACACCATGACGAGGAGCAGCCTAGCAACATACACTATATGCTAAATACACTATGTTCTAAATACACTATTTGTAAAATACAGTATCTGGTAAAATAGGCAAGAAACAAACCATGAAACAAAATAATTACACTTTTCATTATAACAGTGCAATAACCCACTATCAAGCTTCACAAATAATCCATAAGATGTTCAATCAACATAAAAAGCTAAATACACTGCCATAACGCACTGGAGCATACCTTCGACGTGGGTCTCCAATTCCGGTGGCCGTTTCGATCGACGAAGGGCTGGGCTAAGTGCTCCTCACGTAGGGGAGTCCATTGGTGGTGTTGGGTTGCTAAACCGACATCAAAATCAGCTGGATCTGTGATTTTTGTTCGGTGGAGACCCATGGCTTTATGGTGGATTTCTGACAAAATCAACAACCGTTGACGGCAAGTGGTGGTTGGGCGTTGCTCATGGGGGCCGGACGCTTCTTTTGGCCGCAGCGGCAGTCATATCGGTGGCCGGACGACGGAGGTCCATTATTGATCGTGAGAGGAGAAGAGAGAATCGCATGAGAGAGAGGAGAGGAGAGGAGAGAGAAAAGTGAGATATGAGGAGAGAGAAAAGTGATTTGTAGTGTTTATTTTTGATTTTTGAATTTTGAATTTGTCCAGTCAACACATCCAATCAGCTGCCACATCATTATGTATGTTTTATATATGCAAATCCTATGTATATGTAGCACTACCGCTAAATTAAAGTTAATTAGGAGGAGGACTGGATGACATTCAACTCCTGCTTAGGCTTTAATTATATTATCCTTTCAAATTAAAATACTATTTGTATTCGTCAAATGAAATTAGACTATTCTTTTCGTTTTATTCATTGTTCTTTGATTGTGTGATCGAGAAATCCCTTGGTATAAAACTCAATGCCCTTTTGCAAATTCCTCCAAATATTTTTTCAAATCAAAACAACATTTTTGGCCAAGCCGGGAAAAGCCATAGTGAGCCCGTGCTTCCTTTCTTAAAATTTCAAAACTCACTTTAAGGGTGATTTTTCATCAATTTCCAATGAAACCCATCAAAATGGGATTTCCAAAATAAAGTTTTGGTCTAACATTAATAAGAGCATTCCACCCCATTTGATAATACATGATTTTTCATGCATATGAAAAGTTCGTTAAAACAAAGTAGGACAAACAAATTTTCAGGAAAAGCACATAGATCATCTAGGTAACCTTTTAGGGAGTTGAGGGGTGCCTAACACATTCTCCACACTCAATAGACCTCCTTACCCATTTTCTGATTAGCAGACCACATTTTCAGTGTCCAATTGCACTTAAATCAATTGGTGGCGACTCTAAACATTTTTCATCTTTTATCGCTGTCCGCTCGTGACCCTGGTTGCGACAGTAACAAGTAGATATTAAATGCTTAGCCCACTAAGGTCAAAGGCCTATAATAGTTAGTAAGCTCATCATTCTGTATAAATCTGTTGGCCGCACGAATATATCCTAATTATTGTAACTTGTCTTTATGAGTTCAGTATGTACCTAATCAGTCTCTACATATACCGTTGCATGGAGTTCTATATAAGTCGCATTTCTCTTTACCAACCTTAATGAAAATCATCGCTACAAACTTTATTACGACGAGCCCTAATTTGTAATAAACCACAACAAAAGTAGGGGTCATACATTGCTGTGGTATCCACTGCATCTAGGATTGTAAAACAAGTGCGTAAAACTGGTACGCATGTGAGAATTCTCATAATAATCATTAATTTTATTTTAGTGAACTAAGTTTATGTCTTGAAAGATCTTGTTCCCGTTTTGAGGCGCGAGTTCATTGCGTTCTATTTGTCGATTAGTGCAAAAGAGAGTTTTTTTTCTTGGTTCCAATCTCTCTCATATGGGTTTACCTAAAGAAATGTTAATCATGGCCTTATCAAAGTGTATTGTAGATTGGATTTGAACTGGTCTGATAAAAAACATGTCGTGCTAGCCCCATAAAAAGGGGTCGGGTCGAGTCGGGTATAGAAACTCGGTGTACACCCCTACTGATTATTCACTTACGAAAATGATTTGTATCCCAGTAAATTTTATCCCAATAATATACCAGTCTATCTGGCAAAGCTGACTAAACATGCCAACATAACATTAATTAAAAAAAAATTCTTTTTTTTTTTCATTATTTCCCTCTCCTTTCTCTCTCTTCCTTATCTCTTCTCCCTTCTCCCTTCTCCTCACCTCACGGCCAACTATGGCCTCTTCGTCGTCCGGCCACTGTTCGCCCCACCGTTGATGCCAAAACAAGCGCCAAGCCATAGGGTAGCTACCCCAACCCTCCACCGACAGCAACAGCCAAGGTTTTCGCTGGAAAAGCCTGCAAAGCCGCGATCCTCCTCTACTTCGAACTGCCGATCCTGCCACCTCCGACTTCTTCTTTGCACGTCGTGACCGGCGTTGGACTCCCTGAGGTGAGAAGCACCTAGCCCAACCCTTCGCCGGCCATAAAAATTACCCGAAGTAGACAACCCGTTTTTGACCCGATTTTTCTTACTGGAAAGGAACCATTACTTGCAAAGTGCTTTCAAACTAGAGACATCGCATAAGACGAATTTCTCTCTGAAAGCTCAAATGCCATAAGCCCCCCAACATAGTAAGTGTTTCTTAGACCTTGAAGTTCAAACTCCAATTTCTCATAAAATCCTTCTTTCATGTCCGCTCGAGTCTTGAATTTAAGTTTAGGTTTTGCAGATTGTTAAATTCATTAAAAAATTATGCGTAATACATGTGAAATTATTGGCTAATCCATGCTTTGCAAATTAAACCCCACAAACAGTCCCTTAGTTCCCAATTAGTCTCAATCATCATGTTTAGGGCACATAAATCAAAAAAAACAAATGACACTAATAAACCCGTTATTACATTGTTTTTCGAGTATTGCAGATTATTATTAAATTGTTTTTTCAGTGTCCGGATCGTTATTACATTATTTTTCGGTGTTTCCGTATAGTTATTACATTGCTTTTAGAAACAATGTAATTACTACAAAATAACACATGACATAATGTATTATGTAATACAATTGGTCAATTTTAGTTATTTGTCAATAATACATATGTTAAACTTCAAATTTCAATGTTTTTAAAATAAACAATGAATTTTCTCATGATATACATGTAATTACATTGTTTTCATTATGAATATATGAACAAGGATTTATGCTTCTTTGGAAAGTGAATTTAATCTAAATTTCATCTTTTAAGGCCTAATTTCAATGTACTTTTGAAAAATATTGTAGTTTCATTTTTTTAGTATTCCATATTTTTATTACATTGTTTTTAAGTTATCCAGATTTTTATTACAGTGTTTTCAAAAACAATGTAATTAAGATCGATCCGATAAAATGTATCGACAATGGATCTTGTTGGATAGAGGTTTATATACTGATTCTGAATATGCAATTTTTTTTCGAAATCTAACATGTATTTTAATAGATAAAATGTTTTAAATTTTGTCTTAAAAAAAGAAAACTAAAAAAAACAGTGATGTCATCGTATGATGTAAGCTTGTATGAAAAAGAAATTATACAAAGAAATAGGGGTTTTTTTGTCTTATAAAAAATAACAAGTGGTATACTTTCCAACTCAGCAATCCAAATCAGCTTGCCACATAGAATGGTATATTTGCTGGGATGAAAAGTGCTGGGATGTGTATCACTACCGATTCACTTAAGACCCATGGTCCGACTCTTCACTTGGAACAACTATCTTTAATTCTTTACGAAGAGATTCCATGGACCTAGCCTTTTCGTCTCAAGCCGTGCTATAACACCTTGTCTGCACTACAACTATAAATTCTCTCACAAAATCATGTTAAATTATAGGTTTTTTTATGAAAAATGAAATTTAGAGTTAATTTAAGAGTTAGGATTTGATGTTTAAGGGTTAGGATTTTTTTTGTCAACCACCCCTCATCTGAGGTGGTTAAGGCATAATTAGGTGGTTCGAAGTTCAAACTCCCCAATCTTGCTTACCTACCAAAAACATTAATTTTTTTTCAAAATATACTATATTCGAATATTATGAGTACCCAAAATACTCAATAATACATTTTAAATCATGAAAAAATATAGTTTTGAGAGAATTGTTATCAATTATAGCAAAGAAAATTGTAACCCCCATCTCATTGGTAGGTAATCCATACATGGAAAGTTACCTCGTAGCATAAATTTCCTGCCATTTCAAGTTAGATTCAAATTTAACTTTGCATTTATTTTCCATTCAGTATTAGGCATCTTACACTATATAAACCACCATGAAAAATGAATTTCCATCCATCTATTGCCTTTATATTGTTTGTTGGTTTGATTTTAGGAAGAGAAAATGAGATTGAACGCAGTATATATTGTTTGCCTGATTTTAGCACTGTTGGCAGGAGAATCCATCGCGAAAATGACTCAATGTGAACTGGAATGCGTTCCGATTTGTGAAGTCGGTCCACCGCTGTGTGAGGAATGTCTTAAACGTTGCCATTTGAAAGACAACGTCCCAAGTAATAAACCTCTCGTTTTTCGAAAATGTTAAGGAACCATACTTTTTTTTTCAGCTAGCCCAAATGTTGAGATGGACGCACATGATCCATGTGAAATTGTGAGTTCTACATGCCTAACGTGACCTATACGTAATCGTTTGGGTCCATCTTAACATTTGGGATATATGGAACAAAAAACTTAGATCTTTAATATTGTTACTCTTTGTTGCTCCTCTTTTCCTAGTTTTTTTCGCTTTTAATTGCACTCATCCACATTTTCTTTCATTCCTATTTTAAAAAAATAACAGATCACGAAGGTGAAGAAATGCTGCTCAAGGACAAGAGCAGGGAAGAACTTATCGGCTAATTGTTTTGAAATAATAATGTAATTCGAATGAATAAAACATGATAGTTCTTGGATATGTATATGGGTTATTTTTGTATTCTGTTAAGACATCTCACCTTTGATTGTCATAACCTAGCCGAATGGCATATAACCAAAAGTCCAATCACTCTTACACAAACAATATGTTTTCAAGCTTAAGAACCAAATGGCAACGCCCCAAGAAGAACAAATCGTGCGAACTTTTGGCCCAACACGTTTTTTGGGCCTAAGAACCAATGACGACGGTCCAAGGAAAACAAAGTCTTTCGGGCATTTGGGCAAAACGTATAATTTTTTATTTGCAGTGTTTGGGCTTGATTTTCCAACACATTCTTAAAATAAATTATAATTTCATGCTTATCCCAAGTAGTCACGTTAATTGAGGTCGCAACACTGTGGTTAGGGTCATAATCGAGAGTTAAAATCGACTTTAAATTTTTAACACGATTGGGCTTTGTTCGAGTAAACAGACTCCAATGTGCCAACAAGATGGGCCTCTTCGAATAATTGTTTTAAAATAATAATGCAATTCGAATAAATAAAACATGATAGTTCTTGGATATGTATCTGGGTTAATTTTTGCATTCTGTTAGGACATTCCACATCGCATTGTCGTATAACCCAGCCAAATGGCATATAACAAAAGGTCCAATCACTCTTACACAACCAATATATTTTATAGGCCTAAAAACTAATGACAATGGCCAAGGAATAACAAATCTTGTAGACTTTTGGGCCTAAGAACCTATGACGACAGCTCAAAGAAAACAAAGTCGTTCAAGCCTTTAGCCAAAACGTACAATATAGATTTGTAGTGTTTGAGGTTGATTTTCGAACACATTCTTAAAATAATTTATAATTTCATGCTTGTCCTAAGTAGTCTTGTTGATTGAAGATGTGACACCGTAGTTACGGTCGTAATCGAGAGTTAAAATCAACTTTTAACACGATTGGGCTTTGTTCAAATAAAGATGGGCCACTTCCAGTGAAGTATTCTTAATGTGCATCCGATGTTCTCTTTGGGCTTAGCCCATGCTTTTATGTCAGCTACTCATCTTATTCTTAAATCTTAACTGGTTGCATATCCGCAGCTCTTAATAGGCGTGAGAAATAAAGATGTTTGACAATTTGTTAGTACTTTGTTAACATAATGACATTAGAGTTTGAGTTGTAGGAAAGGAGGCGTAACCATGAGATAAAGAACGAACGACAACTCCTCGCTATTATAGTCTTTAAATATCTTCTCAACAAGTCGAGGACTAAATCATTTTAATAGCTAACAATCAAAACACATCAGAATAATGAGAAAAACCTAGCAGGGAAAAACCTTGAGTCTATTAAGCTATCAATCTTGAAAGCAATCCACTATGTGAATAAAGATTACACAGGATGTAACCTATGATAACTTAGCACATCAACTATTCAATGTATGTTTTGTAAACCCTAGCAAGTACGTTAGCTGGACATACTCATAGTATCAATGTGAGAAGATGTTGTCTGGTACACCACCAACAAGTAACACACTTCACCAATAGTTGTCTCACGTCAGGCTTCTTCTCCAACAATCACAAAGAAATCTGAAACGAATAAACTTCAAAACTTTGAAAGAATCTACCTTGTATAGGTCCAACAGAACTTAGTTTTGTAAATTCCATAGTAGAACCTTCTTTATTTTTTCTTAATAATCAGTGTAGTACCCGGTTTTCGTCCGGCCAAAAAACAAAAAATAAAAAATAATAATGCAAAAATTCAAAATTCAAGAACCCGTTTCATAGGCCCACATGCTTACAAAAAAATTCAAAACTTGTTTCTTGAACCCATAAGCATACAAAAATCCTAAGGCCCACCTCTTGGACCGTAAGCCCATAAAAATTCAAACCTAAACCCAAAAGATATAAACCCTATAAAATATCTAAAAAATAGGACAATTAAATAAATAATAAACAAAAGAAAATCCTTAAGAGAGAAAGGTGGTTCCTTTATTAGGGTTTCACAAAAATAAGGAAAAGACAAAAATGTAAGTCTTGAGGGTTTTAGAGAATGAGAGAAAAATAGGGTTTTTGGGGGCATTTTGGGATTTTAAAAAAAAAGAGGTTAAAGAAATAAGAAGGAAGCCGCATAACAATAGGAGAGGATCGGCGGCACAACAAAGAGAGCAGAAAAGGGAGAAAGGGAGAGAAAAAGAGGAGAGAAAGGGGAAGGTAGCGGACATTAAAAAAAAAGGGATTTGGTTTCTTTGGAGAGAAAATCGAGAGAGAGCAGGGGAGATGGGAATGACAATAGAGATTTCAATACAAAGCTATGATTAGTGGTATAGAAACCGGGAGAGCTAGAGCCAAATCGCCAAATTGAGAGGAAAAGAATGAACCAAAGTATCGCATGAAGCAAGAAAGAAGGAGAAGGGAGAACGGTCGTGGACCAGAGAAGAAGTAGGGAAAACGAGTTTTAGTTCTTCAAGGGTAACGACTACAGTAAACCCATCTTCAATTTGATTCCATTTTTTGGTTCTGTATTTCTTTGATTCTTCTTCGGCTTCTTTGTGTTTCATTGATCTGTTCTTGTTTCTAATGTTTGCGTGAGGTATGACATTGGATTCGATTGAAACAGGTTTTGTTTGTTGCTTGTGGCTAGTTCGGTTTGAGATTCTGGTAGATGTAGTTGATTTCCTTGAATGAAATTGCTCTGGTTCTTTTGATTGTTCTTTAGTTTCTATGATCTCTCGGGCTATATACTTCAATATTATCTTGCTGTTGCTGCCTATACAAAACCAGGTGCTCAATATTATAATGTTGCTACCTCAATATTATGTTGTTCTTTAGTTTCTTTTGAGTGTTCTTTTGATTGTTGCTGTTGCGGTTACTACCTCAATATATACCTTTGCTGTAATGCCTATGGTCACCAATTTTTATTTTTATTTTTATTTTTATTTTTATTTTTTTTGTTTGTTGCATATGTTGGTCATGTATGATTGTTCTCTATGCTCGTATTCTCTGTTCCTTTCGGTTCTCAGGTTCATGGTTTTGTTTGCTTGCATATGTCTAGTTGTTTGTATGTTGGTACAACTCGAAAATGGTGATAGTGTTTGCGAATATTTTACTATGGTATTACTTTGCTCAAATTGTGTTTGTGTTTGTGTTTGTCCGGTTTGGGCTTGGACGGGCTTGACTCTACTTGGGCTGGATTTGACTTCGTTTGGGGCCGGAGAGTCCATTGAGAGATTGGACCGGGTTTGAGCAATTAACGGGCTCCATGGGCCATATTTATATTTGTACTTTTATCTTTATATTCTATTATTTGTATATATTTTTATTTGGCATGTATATCCTTGTAAATGTAAGCCATGTAATAGGGTAGTGGAAATAATGAAAAGTAGTATAGTTTAGTTTCATTTATTTTTAACATGATTAGTATGCATGTTTAGAGGTTTAGTTTTGTCAATCTATCAATTCAATAATCACGTCTTTACCAACTTTTCACATAAACAAATTAATGGATACTATATTAAAGTCAATTAGGAGTAAGACTTGATGACATTCAACTCCTGCCTAGACTTTAATTGTGTTATCTTTATTTAACTAAAAACAAATGATAAATTAATTTATTAGATACCTAAATTAAAGTTCATTAGGAGGAGGACTTGATGACATTCAACTCCTGCCTAGGCTTTAATTATGTTATCTCTTCAAATTAAAGTGTCCTTTGTATTTCTAAACACAATGATAAATTAATTTACTAGATACCTAAATTAAAGTTCATTAGGAGGAGGACTCGATGACATTCAGCTCCTTCCTAGGCTTTAATTATGTTATCTCTTCAAATTAAGGTATCATTTGTACTCGTAAAAATAATGGTAACTAAATTGAAGTTAATTAAGAGGAGGACTTGATGACATTCAGCTCCTGCCTATGCTTTAATTAATGTTATCTTTTCAAATCAAAACACCATTTATATTGGACAAACAACTTTTCAAGAAGAAGCACATAGATCAATCTATGTAACCTTTTAGGGAGTTGTGGGGTGCCTAACACCTTCCCCACACTCAATAGACCCCCTTACCCATTTTCTGGTTCGTAGACCATTTTTTAGTGTCCAATTGCACTTAAATCAATTGGTGGCGACTCTAAACATTTGTCATCCTTTCATCGCCGGTCCGCGTCGTGACCCCGGTTGCGACAACTGGCGACTCTGCTGGGGACATTGGTTTTTATAGCGAAGGGGTTGAGCCTGTATGATTGATTTTTGTGCTTTTCTTGTATAGTTTTTATGTTAGTTCCTATTTGTATTTGTATATTAAATTTGAAGAATTTGATGGATTTGTTCAATGTTGTAGATTTCTTCATCAGATATGGGCCTTGTGAGATTTAAATGTTAGGGATAGTGGTTTGTATGCCCCCGCACACACATCCACTTATCACTGCACACACATAACCCTATACCCGGGTTACTTAGTGATTAATGAAGGTTGACCTACCACTTTCATGGGATTCACTTCCCTGTATGGGTGGAGGAAGACACCTTCCTGGATTGACGTCCTCTTATGACATTAAGGGATGGGCTTTTGTGATCCAATGGAGCAAAAGCCACCTAATCCAGAGACCTCGTGATTAGTTAGTTAAACCACCCTGTGCACCAAAGATAAACCGTAGTCATGGTTCTAAACCTCCAGACATTTTTAGGTGGTATTACCCATTTTAGGAACAAAGGGGGCATTCCTATCCCTAACTATTTATTTCACATGCTTATATTATGTTATATTCATGTACATTTATATACCATGTATCTTTATCCCTTATTTACATTTTCATATGTACTTGATGCATCAATTAGATTACACTTGTATATACACATTTATTAGACCACATATGTTCATACACTTGTCATGTATATGTTAGCCTAGGTTGTACCCATGTGCATGCTTGTTAATTATCTATACATGTCCATATATGCTTGCATACTCGTTAATCATCCATACATGTACAAATATACCTTTCATATACATAACTATTGCACATATAGTAGATCAATTTTTTTTTTAAATCATCTTGTTAATTGTAAGGAGTACTTAGGATTTGCACAAATAATAACCACATGCATGCATGTTCTTAAAATAAAATAAATGAGGACTAATGTCGTTGTTTTCAAAATGCATAGAAAATTATAAATAATCATAGCGCCCAAGAAGCAACACCGTCACCCCTATCAGACTCGCCTACAATAAAGAATTATTGAGAATATGGAGCAAGAAATGGGTGAGCATAGTCAGAATCAGGATATAGCTGAACTGAAAGAGCAAATGACCCTATTAATGAAGAATATGGCGTTGCTGATGAAAGGAAAGGGAGCAGTTGAAAATTCTGAAACACCAGAGGTTCCTGAGAATCATTTGCACCAAGAAGTACCAGTTTACCCACCCGGGTTCACTCCTGCGCGTAACCAATCTTTGCTTGGTTTGCACCAGCATCAGTATGTTTCTCAACAGGCAACGACTCAGAACCCAACGTACATTCATCAAGTTGATCCTCATGGGCATGAGAATCCCTTCCCAGTCAGTGCTGATACCGCGGGAACTTTTATTGGCGGGGTAGTAACTGAGGGAGTTCGGAATGAAGATAGTAACTCGATGGATGCGATTAAGAAGTTAGAAAAGCGACTAAGAGCTATGGAGGGTTTCAATGCTTCGGGAATGTTAAACCCAGCTAATTTGTGTCTTGTGAAGAATTTGAATGTTCCACATGACTTTGTACTACCAAAATTCAGTTTGTTTGATGGCACTGGAGTCCCTTTGGATCATTTAACGATGTATTGTCGGCGTATGCAGCCATATGCAAGTGATGAGAAAGTGTTGATGCATTATTTCCAAGATAGTCTGACTGGGGCAGCTCAAAGGTGGTTCAATACCCTTAATCCTTCGTTAGTAGCCTCGCGGGAGGATTTGGCTGAAATGTTTATGAAGCAGTATAAGCATAATGAAGAGAAGATCCCTACCATTTACGATTTGCAGAACACAACAATGAAGAGTGGGGAAAGCTTTAGGGAATTTGCCCATCGATGGAGGGATTTGGCAGCCCAGATAATTCCACCCCTTTCAGGAAAGGATTTGTTGAACGCTTTCATTGATGCTCTCCAGGAGCCTTATACTTCCAATCTGGCGGGAGGCGGTTATAGTAACTTAGCTGATATGATACAAGCAGGGGAGCGAGTTGAACGATGCATGAAGAGAGGTACTCTGCATTATCCCACCCTTGATAAATCAGACCCAGCTAAAGCAAGTAAAGGCAAGAAGGCTGAAGTGCATTTTGTGAATTTTGATTCAAATCCAGCTGTTTATGGTGTGCCTACTTCAGATTATCGCCCTAGAAGCAATGCCCCAAGGATGTCAAGCCCAGGAGCCTACTATAATCATACCCACACCCAAAATCTTTATCCACCCCGATTCAATGCACCATCACCCAATCAATACTCGCAAAACCCAAACACTTACCAAAACTTCCAAAACCCAAACACTTACCAAAATTTTCAAAACCCAAACACTTACCAAAACCCTCGTCCAAATTTCCAAAACCAAAGACCCAGAAGACCCGTTGAGCATTTCGATCCTTTGCCCATAACCTATGCTGAATGTTTCACGAAACTTCAAGCGCAAGGAGCAGTGACTCCTGTTCCGGGACGGGTCCACCAACCTCCATATCCCCATTGGTATGATCCTAATGCCACATGCTTATACCATGGAGGAACACCCAGGCACTCAACTGAAGGTTGTTTACAATTCAAAAGGATAGTCCAGGGGATGATTGAAGCGAAATGGCTGGATCTTAGTGCAATCAATAAACCAAATGTCAACAACAATCCATTGCCTAATCATGAGAAGAAGGGGGTGAATGCCATTGAAGAATTTTGTGCTACAAAAAGATGGGTATCAGAGATTGCAATGCCGTTGGGCCAGTTGTTTATGGTGTTGAGGAAAGAAGGATTAGTTGAGGAAGTGGCAGTGGATACGCCCATTCAACGTGGACTTTTTGATGAAATGAAGACTTGTGAGTTCCATAGAGGACAAAGGGGACATGTTATTGAGAATTGTTGTGGCTTTCAGGAGAAGGTACAAGAGTTGATGGATTTGAAAATAATAAAGTTTGAGGTGAAAGGCCAATCAAATGAAGTCAGTGTCATAGGAGGATATTATCAAGGGCCTAGGCGGAATCACGCTCCGCAATTTGTCTTGCAGTATTATGTGGAAGATGCGTCACCAGTTGGGCCACTCAAACCAAAGATAGATCCTTTGTACAAGAATGACAAGGCTGTGCCATGGAATTATGAGGTTGAAGTTAGAGGAAAGCAAGGAGAAATGGTAGATAATATTTCTGGTGTTAGTGGAGTTACCCGGAGTGGGAGATGTTACATCTGAAATGAGCCAGAAGGGAATCCGGTAGTGGATCTTGAAGCTGAACGTAAAAGAAAAGGGAAAGCAATACCTGAAGTTGAAGGATCAGGTTCTATTCCAGAAGAAGGTCTTTTTGTACGCCCAGAGGAGAAAAAGAAAGTTGTAACTGATGTGGAAGTCCAGGAGTTCCTGAAAATTATTCGACAGAGTGAGTACATGATAGTGGATCAATTGAAGAAAACCCATGCAAATATTTCGATCTTAGAGTTGATAATGAGTTCTGAACCGCATCGACAAGTCTTGATGAGAATGTTAAATCAGGCGTATGTATCAGACAAGATTCCTACAGACTCTTTTAATGGCATTGTTGTCCTTTACTGAGGATGATATTCCACCTGAAGGGATGGGGCACAACAAAGCTTTGCATATTTCAGCCGTGTGTCGTGGAAAGGAATTAGCAAGTATTTTGGTGGATAATGGGTCATCCCTCAATATTTTACCAAAGGAGACTTTTGAAAAGCTACCGATTGACAGATCTTATTTAAAGCAAGTGCCGATGGTGGTGAGGGCATTCGACGGAACACGTAGAGAGATTATGGGAGAAATTGAAATACCTTTACAGGTTGCAAGCGTAACTTTCAATGTGCCATTCGTGGTAATGGATATCTCACCAACCTATAGTTGCCTATTGGGACGACCTTGGATTCACACTGCAGGAGCCGTTCCCTCATCGTTGCATCAGATGCTCAAGTTTGTTCATGATGGAAGGGTTTATATAGTAAAGGGCCAGTCAGAATGGATGGTTGCTAGCTTGTCTAATAGTTCTCCTATTGATGCTCCGACGGAGGGGATTGAGAGTTCATTCCAATCTTTTGAAATTTCTAGTGCTAGCTATGTGAAGGAAGGACTTTCTCCCTTAAATCCACTAGTATCCAAGGTTACGAAGAATGTAGCAAAATTTATGTTGAAAAAGGGGTTTCGCCCGGGAGAAGGACTTGGTAAGAATCGACAAGGAATTAAGAAGCCAGTAGAAATGGTGAAACATCCAGAACGTTGGGGTTTGGGTTATAAGCCAACTAGGGTTGATAAGAACCGTGCACAAGCAGAAAAGCAGGCGAAGAGGTTTGCTCGTCTGGAAGGAAAGGAGTTGGAAGTTGAAAAGAAACCGATTCCTTGGCTTTATGACAGTTTTGTGTATGGAGGGATGCAGAACAAGATAAGTTTGGCTGATACTGGGGTAGTTTTTGGAAAACTGCCACTTGGAAACTCGATAGATAAAACTGGGGCAATTTTGGCAAATATATGTGTTCAGTTTGAAGAGTTCCAAGTAGCTGTGGTGGAAGAGGAACAGAGTTCGGCAGCTAGACCTTGCTTTGTCATCTCGCGTCCTTCAAATTTCAAATTAGGCAACTGGACCAGTCTGGAGCTCCCAGTATCTCTCAAGAACCTGCAAGAGTAATCCCGAGTGCACTACCATCATGGGCCCAGCTCACGGCCTTCGTTTGGGTCTTTTGTAATGAGCATGCTTTACTTTGCTTTCAATAAATCTTATAGTATGGCGATTGCATGTTCAATCTTTGTACATATTCCCTTTTCCATGAAATGAAAGTCTTTTGACAGTCATCCATATTCATGTTTCTCCATTTCCATTTAAGTTTTGTTCTCCATTCTCAAAACCATTTTTATTCATTTCTTTCACAGGATTGAAAATGATGATAACGAAGATGACGAATTTAATGAACCAAATTTTGATGCACCCATTAGCAATATTGAATCTGACTATGAAATAGAGGAAGAAATTGAGATTTTACCTGAAATGTTAAGACAAGTTAATCAGGAAGAGAAACTAATAAAGCCGCACCAAGAGATAACTGAAGGTGTTAATTTGGGAACTGAAACGGAGAAAAAGTAGGTTAAGGTAGGAGTTGCCTTCGAAGGAGAGAATAAGAAGAAATTGATAGATTTGTTGCATAGTTACCAGGATGTCTTTGCATGGTCTTATCAGGACATGCCCGGTCTTGATACAAGTATTGTTGTTCACAAGTTGCCATTGATTCCAGAATGTACCTCAGTGAAACAAAAGCTAAGGAGATTGAAAGCAGATATGCTTTTGAAGATAAGAGATGAAGTGAAGAAGCAGTTCGATGCTGGTTTTTTAGCAGAGGCTAGATACCCTGAATGGGTGGCAAATATTGTACCTGTTCCCAAGAAGGATGGGAAAGTGCGGATGTGTGTCGACTATAGAGATCTCAATCGTGCAAGCCCGAAGGATAATTTTCCACTTCCCCATATTGATGTTTTAGTGGATAATACAGCTAGACATTCAACTTTCTCTTTCATGGATGGATTTTTGGGTTACAATCAGATCAAGATGGCACCAGAGGATCGTGAGAAAACGACTTTTATTACCCTCTGGGGAACCTTTTGCTATAAAGTCATGCCGTTTGGTCTGAAGAATGCCGGTGCTACTTATCAACGAGCCATGGTCACTTTGTTTCATGACATGATGCATAGAGAAGTTGAAGTATATGTCGATGATATGATAGCAAAATCCAAAGAAGGTGAAGATCATATTGTGAATCTCCAGAAGTTGTTTGATCAATTAAGGAGGCATCAATTGAAGTTGAATCCAGCTAAGTGCACATTTGGGGCAACCTCGGGGAAGTTGTTAGGTTTCATTGTAAGTAGGAAAGGAATTGAGGTAGATCCTGATAAAGTGAAGGCGATCTTGGAGATGCCACCCCCTCGGACAGAAAAGGAAGTTAGGGGTTTCTTGGGAAGGTTAAATTACATTGCCAGATTCATTTCACAGTTGACAGCTACTTGTGAACCTATCTTTAAATTATTGCGTAAGAGTAACTCTACTGAGTGGAACGAAGATTGTCAGATAGCATTCGAAAAGATCAAGCAATACTTGAAAAGTCCTCCAGTGTTGATGCCTACTGTGGCTGGCAGACCGCTTATCCTCTATTTGACTGTCTCAGATAGTTCGATGGGATGTGTGATTGGACAACATGATTCATCGAGAAGGATAGAGCATGCCATTTATTACTTAAGCAAGAAGTTTACTAGTTGTGAAGCAAATTATTCGATGTTGGAGAAAACGTGTTGCTCTTTGGTTTGGGCTGCACATCGGCTTAGACAATATATGCTTTATCATACGACGTGGTTGATTTCCAGGATGGATCCTATCAAATACATTTTTGAGAAACCTTATCTTTCAGGGAGGATAGCTAAATGGCAGATGTTGTTATCAGAATATGATATTTTGTATGTCACACAGAAGGCAATCAAAGGGAGTGCAATAGCAGATTATTTGGCAGATGGAGCAATTGATGATACTCAGTCTATGGATTTGAAGTTTCTAGATATTGATGTTATGACTGTGGTGATAGAAGAGGAGAATCAGAAGGATTTGGCAAAATGGACTATGTTGTTCGATGGGGCTTCTAATATCATGGGATGTGGAATTGGTGCAGTGTTAATATCACCTGATGAGAATATTATCCCATTTACAGCTAAGTTGTATTTCGAATGTACTAACAATGTGGTTGAGTATGAAGCATGTACGATGGGAATTCAAGCTGCTATCGATACGGGGATTAGGAGGCTACAGGTCTATGGTGACTCACAGTTGGTGATTAGGCAATTGAATGATGAGTGGGAAACTAAAGATAACAAGCTCATTCCATATTACTAACACATCAAAAAGTTAGTCAAGTTTTTTGATTGGGTTGAGTTTGATCATATCCCCAGGGAAGAAAATCAAATAGCAGATGCTTTGACAACTTTGGCGGCAATGTTTGATGTAGACCCAAAAGGGGAAGTGCAGGTGATTAAAATCGAGAAACGAGCAATTCGTGGTTACTGTTCAAATTTGGAGGGAGAGCCTGATGGTAAACCGTGGTATCATGATATTCAACAGTACATTGAAAAGAAAGAATATCCATCAGGGGCATCAGAGAATGATAAGCGCACCATCAGGAGATTAGCAGGATCTTTCTTCTTGAGTGGAAATGTTCTTTATAAAAGGAATGATGGGATAGTTTTCTTGCGTTGTGTTGATATGGCGGAGGCTAAACAAATTATGGAGGAAATTCATGAAGGAATATGTGGGACTCATTCCAATGGATATGCAATGGCATGGAAGATTATACGTGCAGGGTATTATTGGTTAACCATGGAGAGGGATTGCATAAGTTATGCAAACAGATGCCACAAGTGCCAGATTTATGCAGACAGGACACATGTTTCCGTTAATCCATTACATGTGTTGACATCACCATGACCTTTCTCGATGTGGGGATTAGATGTCATCGGTCCAATTGAGCCGAAGGCTTCTAATGGGCATCGTTTCATTTTGGTTGCTATTGATTATTTTACCAAATGGGTGGAGGCTGCTTCGTATTCTAATGTGACAAGTAGTGTGGTTGTTCGGTTTTTGAGGAAAGAGATTGTTTGTCGATATGGAGTCCCAGAAAGAATTATCACTAATAATGGCACGAATTTCAATAGTAAAATGGTGAAGGATTTTTGTGACCAGTTTAGAATTTATCACCATAATTTGACTCCTTATCGTCCGAAGATGAATGGGGCTGTCGAAGCGGCGAATAAGAATATCAAGAAGATCATTGGGAAGATGACAGAGAATTACAAAGATTGGAATGAAAAGCTCTCTTTTGCTTTATATGGTTATCGGACATCAATACGCACATCTACCGGGGAAACTCATTTCTCTTTGGTGTATGGTATGGAAGCGGTTTTGCCTATCGAAGTGGAGATTCCATCCCTTCGAGTAGTTCTGGAGGCAGGATTGGAAGGATCAGAATGGACTCGAATGCGATATGAACAGTTGAATTTGATTGAAGAACGAAGATTACAAGCAATTTGTAAAGGGCAATTGTATCAAAGAAGATTGATGAAAGCACATAATAAGAAAGTTCGAGCTCCCAGTTTCAGGGAGGGAGAGTTAGTGTTGAAGATGATTTTGCCACCTCAAAAGGATCACCGAGGGAAGTGGACACCGAATTATGAGGGACCATATGTGGTGAAAAAAGCTTTTGAAGGAGGGGCATTAATTTTGACAAGAATGGATGGAGAAGAATTGCCTAATCCGGTGAATGCAGAGGCCATCAAAAGGTATTACCCATAGCAAAAAAAAAAAGAAAAAGAAAAAGAAACTCGCTAGATTGAAAACCCGAAAGGGCAATTTAGGAAAAAATTAGAGCAAAAAAAAAAAAAAACTCGCTAGATTGAAAACCCGAAAGGGCGATCTAGGCAAAAGTTAGAGTTAAAAAGCTCGCTAGATTGAAACCCGAAAGGGCGGTCCAGGCAAAAATTAGAGCCACAAAAATCCCGCTGGAGTGAAAACCCCTCGTGGGCGCTTCTGGCAAAAATTAGGGAAAAAAAGAAAAGTCTCTACTATAGTGAAAACCCTTCATGGGAGCTTCAAATAATATTGAGATCAGAAAGGTGTGGTGAAAGCAATTAAGGGGAATGAGGCAGAGGCCTTTCGAGGATTTGAGATGAATATAAGGAAATACAATGAATGACAGATAGCAAGGCTGTACACAGGTGAATTAGTTATGTTCAGGGGTATGCATGATGAGGCTGCGAAGGAGACGATTGATATGGAAGTAGTCAGATTCAATAATTGCAAAATGGGGGCACACAAAACTGGGGCAGTTTTGTGCGGAATCAAAGTTATCTCATTTTATATCCTGTAAAAATTTCTGCTATTTCCTTTATTTCTAACCCTCTTGAATCATATATATACTTGAATCAGTCTCTCCTGTTATCTATCTATTCTAAATAAAACTCTCTGAGGTCATTCAGTTCATTTCTGAATTCCTTATTCATTGCTTGTGTTCTTCACTATTTTTATTGCTTGTATATCTTGCCTTCAGAAATCTCATGTAGTACAAGCATTGCCATGCTATTGAATTTATTTGGAAGTTAAATAAAGTAATAAAAGAATCATGACAAGTGTATTAGGACATTGTTCTTAGCAGGAACTTGAGAGATTTGGTGTTCTTGACTGTAAAGGAGCTAAAAGAAATTAAATGGCCCTAAAAGGCATCGTGGAGCCGAAGAGATTGTGGTGTTCTTAATTCTAAGAGAGCTACAAGAAATTAAATGACGTTAAAAGACATAGTGGGGCCCAAGAGATTCTGGAGCCGAAAAGCTTTTGTTTGGCGTTAAAGGTATGTCGGATTTGATGGAAATAAGATGGAAGCAGTAAATCGATGGAAAGACCAGACAAAAAGAGAATGAAAGATACAAGAATAAGCGTAACATGGCAGATTGAAGATAGGGTGGAATCAAAAGATGCAGTCTTCTCATGATGGATGATTGTAGGATGATAGGGGTGATGGTGCTTACGACAATTAACCAAAATCAAATTTTCAAAATGAGAAAAATAAAAGAAAATACAATTTTCTTCATGCATTCATACACTCATGGATATTTTCTTGCATAAATTCAAACAAACATTTGGCCAAGCCGGGAATGGCCCTGTGATCACGTGCCCTTTATTTTTCTTGCACCAACATTTGGCCAAGCCGGGAATGGCCTTGTGATCCCGTGCCCTTTATTTTTCTGCACAAACATTTGGCCAAGCCGGGAATGGCCTTGTGATCCCGTGCCCTTTATTTTTCTGCACAAGCATTTGGCCAAGCCGGGAATGGCCTTGTGATCCCGTGCCCTTTATTTTTCTGCACCAACATTTGGCCAAGCCGGGAATGGCCACAGTGATCCCGCGCATTTCAGTTCCCGTACGAAACTCGGTTGACTACACCTTTGTTTGCCTTTTATTTCATAAAAGACATACAAAGGGGGGCAGCTGTAGTACCCGGTTTTCGTCCGGCCAAAAAACAAAAAATAAAAAATAATAATGTAAAAATTCAAAATTCAAGAACCCGTTTCATAGGCCCACATACTTACAAAAAAATTCAAAACTTGTTTCTTGAACCCATAAGCATACAAAAATCCTAAGGCCCACCTCTTGGACCGTAAGCCCATAAAAATTCAAACCTAAACCCAAAAGATATAAACCCTATAAAATATCTAAAAAATAGGACAGTTAAATAAATAATAAAGAAAAGAAAATCCTTAAGAGAGAAAGGTGGTTCCTTTATTAGGGTTTCACAAAAATAAGGAAAAGACAAAAATGTAAGTCTTGAGGGTTTTAGAGAATGAGAGAAAAATAGGGTTTTTGGGGGCATTTTGGGATTTTAAAAAAAAAGAGGTTAAAGAAATAAGAAGGAAGCCGCATAACAATAGGAGAGGATCGGCGGCACAACAAAGAGAGCAGAAAAGGGAGAAAGGGAGAGAAAAAGAGGAGAGAACGGGGAAGGTAGCGGACATTAAAAAAAAAAGGGATTTGGTTTCTTTGGAGAGAAAATCGAGAGAGAGCAGGGGAGATGGGAATGACAATAGAGATTTCAATACAAAGCTATGATTAGTGGTATAGAAACCGGGAGAGCTAGAGCCAAATTGCCAAATTGAGAGGAAAAGAATGAATCAAAGTATCGCATGAAGCAAGAAAGAAGGAGAAGGGAGAACGGTCGTGGACCAGAGAAGAAGTAGGGAAAACGAGTTTTAGTTCTTCAAGGGTAACGACTACAATAAACCCATCTTCAATTTGATTCCATTTTTTGGTTCTGTATTTCTTTGATTCTTCTTCGGCTTCTTTGTGTTTCATTGATCTGTTCTTGTTTCTAATGTTTGCGTGAGGTATGACATTGGATTCGATTGAAACAGGTTTTGTTTGTTGCTTGTGGCTAGTTTGGTTTGAGATTCTGGTAGATGTAGTTGATTTCCTTGAATGAAATTGCTCTGGTTCTTTTGATTGTTCTTTAGTTTCTATGATCTCTCGGGCTATATACTTCAATATTATCTTGCTGTTGCTGCCTATACAAAACCAGGTGCTCAATATTATAATATTGCTACCTCAATATTATGTTGTTCTTTAGTTTCTTTTGAGTGTTCTTTTGATTGTTGTTGTTGCGGTTACTACCTCAATATATACCTTTGTTGTAATGCCTATGGTCACCAATTTTTATTTTTATTTTTATTTTTATTTTTTTTGTTTGTTGCATATGTTGGTCATGTATGATTGTTCTCTATGCTCGTATTCTCTGTTCCTTTCGGTTCTCAAGTTCATGGTTTTGTTTGCTTGCATATGTCTAGTTGTTTGTATGTTGGTACAACTCGAAAATGGTGATTGTGTTTGCGAATATTTTACTATGGTATTGCTTTGCTCAAATTGTGTTTGTGTTTGTGTTTGTCCGGTTTGGGCTTGGACGGGCTTGACTCTACTTGGGCTAGATTTGACTTCGTTTGGGGCCGGAGAGTCCATTGAGAGATTGGACCGGGTTTGAGCAATTAACGGGCTCCATGGGCCATATTTATATTTGTACTTTTATCTTTATATTCTATTATTTGTATATATTTTTATTTGGCATGTATATCCTTGTAAATGTAAGCTATGTAATAGGGTAGTGGAAATATTGAAAAGTAGTATAGTTTAGTTTCATTTATTTTTAACATGATTAGTATGCATGTTTAGAGGTTTAGTTTTGTCAATCTATCAATTCAATAATCACGTCTTTACCAACTTTTCACATAAACAAATTAATGGATACTATATTAAAGTCAATTAGGAGTAGGACTTGATGACATTCAGCTCCTGCCTAGACTTTAATTGTGTTATCTTTATTTAAACGAAAAACAAATGATAAATTAATTTATTAGATACCTAAATTAAAGTTCATTAGGAGGAGGACTTGATGACATTCAGCTCCTGCCTAGGCTTTAATTATGTTATCTCTTCAAATTAAGGTATCATTTGTACTCGTAAAAATAATGGTAACTAAATTGAAGTTAATTAGGAGGAGGACTTGATGACATTCAGCTCCTGCCTATGCTTTAATTAATGTTATCTTTTCAAATCAAAACACCATTTATGTTGGACAAACAACTTTTCAAGAAGAAGCACATAGATCAATCTAGGTAACCTTTTAGGGAGTTGTGGGGTGTCTAACACCTTCCCCACACTCAATAGACCCCCTTACCCATTTTCTGGTTCGTAGACCATTTTTTAGTGTCCAATTGCACTTAAATCAATTGGTGGCGACTCTAAACATTTGTCATCCTTTCATCGCCGGTCCGCGTCGTGACCCCGGTTGCGACAATCAGCATCGACTTATGTATATTTTGGTCTTTGTGGATGATCTTGTGCTTACCAGTTCTTATACAACTCTTCTTACCAGGATTACTGGCACTTGAACTACAAATTTTTTTTTCAAGAATCTTGGAGATTTATCATATTTTTTAGGTATCAAAGGTCTTCCAGTCCCAATTGTCTTGTTCCTCACTCAACACATGTACATCCGACATCTTATTATTCGAATCGACGTGGATGGTGCGAAGTCAGTGTATTTTGCTGCGAACCGACAAGCTCAAGGGATAAAGCTTAAGCTACGAGCGTAGCCAAACCTATACACCTCTGCCTACACATTTTAAAACAAGCGTCTTTGATGGTACTCATTTATCTGAGCCTACCATCTATCGTCAAACAATTGGTAGCCTTTATTAACTAAGTCTCATGCGACCTGATATTAGTTTTTTTTTTGTGAATTGTCTAGCGCAATTCATGAATTGTCCATCTGATATTCACTGGAGTATTCTCAAAAAGGTGCTGCGCTATTTGAAGGGTACTCTCCACTCGATATCAATATTACCAGGTTACCATTATTGCTTCTCAAAGCCTATTCTGATTCAGACTGGACTGATAACCATGACAATAGCTCTTCTACTTCAACTTATATTATTTTTCTCGATGGAACACCTATCTTCTAGCGGTCTCACAAGCAGCGAGCAATTGCTCACTTGTCAACCGAAGCAAAATATCGATCTCTTGTCCTCCACTACATGTGAAGTTGTTTGGCTTTATTATCTTCTCCGTGAATTACAGTGTCGTCAGTCCAAGCCTCCTATTAGTTACCGTGTCAACCAGGGCGCTATCAGTCTAAGTCCCAATCATGTTTTACACTCACGGATGAAACACATAGTAGTTGACATTCATTTTGTTCGCAATCTCGTAAATCAAGGTGCTATCCGTGTGCATAAAATTTCAACTACTTTATAATCTTGCTGACCTGCTCAAAAAGTCTGTGCTACGTGATCATTTTTATCATCTGTGCTCCAAGATAGGTGTCTCATCTGGACCACCAATCTTGAGGGAAGGTAATAAGCAAGATATTAAATGCTTAGCCTTTTAGGGTCACAGGCCTATAATAGTTAGTAAGCTCATCATTTTCTGTACAAATCCGTTGGCTGAACGAATATATCTTAATTATTGTAACCTGTCTTTATCACTTCAGTCGATACCTAATCAGCCTCTACATATAATCGTTGCATGGAGTTCTATAAAGGTCATATTTCTCTTTACCATCCTTAATGAAAATCATCCCTACAAAGTTTATTAAAACGAGCCCTGATTCGTAATAAAGCACAACAAAAGTAGGGGTCACACATTGCTGTGGTACCCACCGCATTTAGGATTGAAAAATAAGTGCGTTAAATTGGTGCGTATGTCAGAATTCTCATAGTAATCATTAATTTTATTTTAGTGAACTAAGTTTATGCCTTGAAAGATCTTTTTTCTGTTTTGAGGCGTGAGTTCATTGCCTTCTATTTATCGATTAACCCCAAAGAGATTGCTTTTTTTTCTTTCTTTCTTGGTTCCAATCTCTCTCTTCTAGGTTTATCTAAAGAAATGTTAATCATGCTCTTATCAAAGTATATTGCAGATTGAGTTTGAATCGGTTTGATAAAAAAGATGTCGAGCCAGCCCCATCAATACGGGTCGGGCCGAGTATAGAAATTGGGTGTACACCCCTATTGATTCTTCACTTAAGGTCCATTGTCCAACTCTTCGCTTGGAATAACTATCTTTAATTCTTTACGAAGAGATTCATGGACCTATCATTTCCTTCTCAAACTGTGCTATGACACCTTGTCTGTATTCGGGCTACAAATTCTCTCACAAAATAATGTTAAATTATGGGTTATTTTTCTCAAAAATGGAATTTAGAGTTAATTTAAGAGTTAGGATTTGATGTCTAGGATTTATAATTTAGGATTTTTTTTTTGTCAACCACCCCTCAGGTGAGGTGGTTAAGGCATAATTAGGTGGTTCAAGTTCTAACTCACCAAATTTGCTTACCTACCAAAAAAATTTAATTTTTTTTTCAAAATCTACAATATTCCAATATTGTGAGTACCCAAAATACATTTTAAATCATGAAAAATATAATTGAGAAAATTGTTATCAATTACAGCTAAGAGCATTGTAACCCTCATCTCATTGGTAGGTAATCCATACATGGAAAGTTACCTCCTAGCATAAATTTCCTACCATTTCAAGTTAGATCAAAATTTGACTTTCCATTTATTTTCCATTTAGTATCAATATCCAGATTTAGTTTTAGGCATCTTTGTTTTTTTTGAAAGGCTCACAGGCCACACACACGCTAAGCCAGAGGGGCATGAAGGCCACCATAGCGGATGAAAAACTACCCAAATCCCAAACCCCTTGGTGAGAATAGAACCCTAGACCTCAAGGTCCTGAGCTGGTGACCTAACCAACCAAACTACCTCCCATTCTCAGTTTTAGGCATCTTACACTATATAAACCACCATGAAAAAGGAACTTCCATCCATATATTGCCTTTATAGTATTTGTTGGTTTAATTTTAGGAAGAGAAAACGAGATTGAAGGCAGTATATATTGTTTGCTTGATTTTAGCACTATTGGCAGGAGAATCCGTTGCCAAAATTAGTCAATGTGAACAGGTATGCGTTCCGCTTTGTGAAGTCAGTCCATCGCAGTGTGATGAATGTCTTAAACTTTGCCATTCGAAAGATGAAGTCGCAGGTAATAACCTCTCGTTGTTCGAAAATGTTAAGGAACCCAGCTTTTTTTTCCCTTCTATCCCAAATGTTGATATGGATGCACATGATCCATGTGAAATTATGGGTTCCACATGCCTAACATGACCCATATGTCATCATTTACCTTCATCTTAACATTTGGGATATATGGAACAAAAAACTTAGATTTGTAATATTGTTACTCTTTGCTGCTATCATTTTCCTAGTTTTTTTCTCTTTTAGTTGCACTTATCCACATTTTCTTTCATTCTTATTTTTTAAAAAGCAGATCATGGAGGTGAAGAAATGCCGCTCAAGGACATGCACAGTGATGAACTTATCGGCTAATTGTTTTGAAATAATAATATGATTCGAATAAATAAGACATGATAGTTTTTGGATATGTATCTGGGTTATTTTTGTGTTCTGTTAAGACATCCCACCTTTGATTGTCATAACCTAGCCGAATGACATATAAACAAAAGTCCAATCACTCTTACACAACCAACATGCTTTTTAGCTTAAAATGACAATGGTCCAAGAAGAACAAATTGTGCGAACTTTTGTCCCAACATGCTTTTTGGGCCTAGGTACCAAGGATAATGGTCCAAGAGAAACAAAGTCTTCCAAGCATTTGGGCAAAACGTACAATTTTTGATTTGCAGTGGTTGGACTTGATTTTCCAACACATTCCTAAAATAAATTATAATTTCATGCTTATCCCAAGTAGTCATGTTGATTGAGGTCGCAACACCGTGGTTAGGGTCATAATCGACTTTAAATTTTTACCACGATTGGGCTTTGTTCGAGTAAAAAGACTCCAATGGGCCGCTTCCCATTACATTTTATATGTCCAGTACAAGATCATAGTTGCAAAACCCTTTATATTGATAATGGTGGTGAGTTTCAAGCTCTTCTCCACCCTTTCTCTCTCACCATGGTATAAACTGGATGACCTCTCCTCCTCACAATCCTCAACATGCTGGCTTTGCCGAACGTAACCATCGCCACCTTGTTGAGACAGCTCATACTCTTCTTCACTCTGGACACTTACCCTTCATATTTTGGTCCTTTGCATTTCAGACACTATGATATCTATTGATGACGTGAGGTGATGTGGCCCCGGCCGCCATCAAACAAATGTGCCTCCGTGTCTCAAACCCTTGATCTCTGGTGTGGTGGTAGTGTCTCAGCCCCACACCATCGAGGTCACGGGTTCGAGACGCGGAGGTCCAACCTCTAGGGGAATTACAGGATACAGGGTGAACAAAAACCCTCCTCCCCAAAAGGCATCTTTCTGTTTTGGTGTGGTGGTAGTGTCTCTCCCCCATATCATCGAGATCAAAGGTTCGAGACACGGAGGCACATTTGTTTGATGACGGTCGGGGCCACATCACCTCACGTCATCAACAATATCTGATCAATCACATTCCTCTTTCCACTACCTCTCCATGAACTCCATTTCATCTCTCGCTTGTTTTCCTTGGCTGCATCCTTACTCTCAACACAAACTTCAACCAAGGTCAAAGGATTGTATTTTTGTTGGCTATTCAACTTCTTAAAGTATCTATGAATGCTTTCATCCTGAAACATGTCATGTATTTTTATCTCGCCAAGTTGTATTCCATGAGTCCACATTTCCCTCCTATTCCATTTTGCCCACCGCTGTACTACTCCAACTCTTTCCTCTAGCTTTTCTTCATTGTATAACACACAACTTTTTATTATCAAAAACCCTGCAGTAGCGTTTAATAAACAGAGCTATATATTTTGAATCACATAAATGACTAGTTGATTAGATTTGCCCTTAAACCTTCAACATACAACACACTCTTCAACTTGCAATCACCTAGTGTCAGTATGGTGTCTTTCCCTTTAATTTATGCTTTACTTCCATCACCAAAAGTTACTCTACCACCATCATAATTGTTGAAAGATGTAAACAAAAACTTGTTACCACACATATGACGAGAACACCCACTGTCTAAGTACATACATCTTCTTTAAAAGAATTCAGGGCAGGATGAATAAACAAACAATTCAATTCAGATTTTTTGACCCAAAATTATTTAGCTTATTTGTTTTCAGAAACATCCATTTTTGTAGGTACAACTTTAGGAATAGCAGTAGGCTTTTTAGCAAGGGATCAAAATCTATTACTCAAAAACTTACATTGACTCGTCTGATCTTGAGTTAATCTTGTTAGATAGGTTTTGGGTATACCATACAATTTATCACAATTAGGTCTAATGTGCCCTTTAATACCACAGTAATGACAAATAGGAACAAACGTAGGATATTTGTCATTTTGATATCGCTTCTTTCCAAAAAAGGATTGTGCAGTCCTACCAAACCTTTGAGTAGTTTCACGCATGAGAGGTTATGAGATCTTTTACCTTCTTTGCTTACCTTAAGTGAAGCTGAGAAATTTTTTTCTTCTTGTGCATGAGTTCTTGAGCTGGATGGTATAAAGTTGACAAACTGAGAAGGCAACTTTGAGGAAGTTTTCTTCATTAAACATTCTATGCATGCCAAGTATGCTTTGCAATTTATTAGAACCAGATTCAAATTTGTCAACATTTGATCTTACCTTTTTAGCATATTTTCATGCTTTTTCTCGGTGTCAGTGAAATATGATGCATCTGTGAATGAATTTGGTAGACCACATGTTTCCAACTTTGAAATTTCATCGTTAAGGTCTTTAATAGTAATCTTTGCTTGACTCAAGTCTTTGGTCAGTGCTTCGTTAGTTTTAATGAGTTCCAATTTTCCCTTCTTGGTTTTGAAGAACTCATCAAAGAGATTGTTGTAGGCAGTTTGAAGTTCATCAACATCATTCTCAGATTCACAGTCAACAGAACTTTCTTCAACGTAGAAATCATTCAAAGTAACAGGGTATGCCACTTGTTCATCATCTTTTTCATCTTTTGAGGCTGACTCCTCATCGATAGCATCACTCCAAGTCAACTTTAAGGCTTTCAACTTTTTCTTTTTATTGGCGCAATCTTGTGCAAAGTTACCAAAACCTTTACATTCAAAGCATTGAATTGAAGACAAGTCCTTACCTTTCTTGTCATCTCTTTTTGTTTTTGTAGACGACTGAGAAGATTGTCCAAACTTTTTCAGATTTTTGGTCATCCTATTCTTCATAAAGCTTTTGAAATTTTTGGTTTGTAACAATAATTCATCAAGAATAATGAGGATACTCTGTAGAATTGAGAGCTATTCCTTTGCTTTTCTTCTGAGTCACAAAGTTTACCTCATAGGTTTGTAGTGAACCTACCAACTCTTCAACTTTCATCTAATCAATGTTCTTGCTTTCTTTTATTGCAGCAACATTCATTAGGAATTTTTTAGGCAGTGATCTCAGAATTTTTCTAACAATCTTGTTAGGAGGAATAGACTCTCCAAATTATAAATATGTATTAAATATGTCACTTAGCTTTGCATAAAATTCATCAAACTTTCCACCTTCTTCCATTCTGATAGTTTCAAACTGTGTGGTGAGGCATTACAGTGTAGATAGCTTGATAGACGTATAGTTCCTTCATGTGTAATTTCTAGTAGACCCATGCTTCTTTAGCAATCTCATAGTGAGAAATCCTTCTAAATCATCAATGGATAGTGCAGCAAGCAGAGAGTTCATAGTTTTGCTATTCCAACCTGCACTGTCTAATTCAACTTTAACCCAAGTATCAAGAGGTTTAGGAATTTTTTAACCATTTGTGCCATCAATCATTGGAGATATGTACCCTTGTAAAACTGATACCCACGCACATTCATCTATGGACTTCAAATATGCTCTCAAACAAGCTTTCCAGTATGAATAGTTCAATCCATTAAAGTGTGGAACTTGATTGTTTTTCTGTTCCATATTGACTACTTGCTCCAATACCAATTGGGAGTTTGTTCTAGTTCAAGAAGAATTAGTCAAACTAATGGAACTTGCAAAATAAATAAACAACAATCAAAACACACTAGTATAAAGAGAAAAACCCAATAAGGAAAAACCTCGAGTCTATCAAGTGACCAACCTTGAAAACAATCCACTATGTCAATAAAGATTACATAAGATCTAACCTAAGATACCTTAATACATCAACTATTCAGTGTATATTTTCTAAGCCCCAGCAAGTACGCTAGATGGACATACTCTGGCCGTAACCAAAGTATCAATGTTCAGAAGATGTTGTCGGGTACACCACCAACAAGTAACATACTCCACCAAGAGCTGTCTCACGCCAGGCTTCTTCTCCAACAATCACAAAGAAACATGAAATGAATAGACTCTAAAGCTTTGACAGAATTTGCCTTGTATTTTGAGCTCATATTTCGGTGGTCTTGAAAGTATATATATCTTCTCAGGAACCCTAATTGCGTAAGACTTCAAATCTCTCATGATTCTAGTTTTCTAAGTTGGAATCTATCACCCAGCCTAATTAAAAGGAGTTTCCTTAAACTTGAAACTAGAAAGCATAAAATACAAGTATTCCTTCAAAACAAAACCTAGACAGAGAGTTTCTAATAAAAGACAACTCTAAACTAGTATTCGACAAAAGTTGCAAAAGTTCATGTAATAAATAATCCGTATCTGCTGAGCTAGAATACTTTACCCATGTGAAATCTGATCCAGACTTACATCAAGTTACACGAAACTGTACAGTAGAGTAGGCTATCTCAAGATACATCGCTACACACAAAAACACATTCACATAGATAAAACAAGCAGTTAATCTGCAAAACTTGAGCACTCAACCTGTCACTATAAAAACGGGTAAAAACCCTAACAACTTCAATAGATCCTAAATAGAAGAACACACAAACAATACATACATAATTAATCAGAGTACTAGACAGCACACGAAGTGCCCATATACGACAACACCCCAAGGTGCCAATATAAGACAGTACACATATTGTCAATATCAAACAACACACGTAGTGTCAATAGTCAATTTCAGAGAGCACACGTAGTGCCAATATCAGACAGCACAAGTAGTGCCAATATCCATACTTGGTGCACCAAGGCTAACGAATATTGCCATTAGCAAACAGTATCCTGACAGATAGTTACTCCCGAGAAATAGATAATCAAAAATCATTCGATATCAAAATTATAGAACCAATCAAAAGTCAGAAGCTCACAATCAAAATCAGGACCTCAAAGTCAGAAGCAAAAGTTCAGACTCGAAAACTAATGCCAAAATCTCGAAATCAAGATAACATTAGAATCATAAAAATATACAATACTAGAATCGGATCATAATAGTCACAAAATGGTAGACAGAACTAGAAACAGTATTGGAACGATAAACAGAATCAAACTGGGACCAGCATAACAAATTTCTACCCCAGAACTTGTCCCAAAGCATGTATAAGTCAAGGGGTTTCAATAGAAGCCAAAAGAATATAGGAAACCATAATATTAGATCAGAAATTAGAATTCAGGATCATAGGTGTGTGTACAGTGTATCAAATAAGTTATCTATCTACTCACCCAGTTCGCTGCTAACCCCCAATCAACAGTCTCGTCGCTAAAGTGACTTTAAACCCAAACCGAAAAAACCATTTCCTTAAAGTTCAATCCAACACTCCCTTTTTTTTGTCGACCAGGCTAATAGATACAAAATAGTGTTAGGATTCTAGCTGTTGAACGTCTGTTGAGCATCTTTCAAGCACTAGCTGCTACCCAATCTAGACTTACCTACGCTTGAGCATCTGTTGAATGACTGTTGGGCAGTAGGGGTCGAGCAGCTATTGAGCACATGTCGAGCAACTGTTGAGCATACATTTTTTGGGCCTTTATTGTAATTTTCAACCCAACTGATTAAGTAGGGTTAGGATATATAATTGTGATTATAATCCTACAGCCTCTAAGCTTGTATTCTTTCTCCGAAATAATGAAAACTCTTTACAACTCCAAGGACGTAGGCATAATTGGTCGAACTTTGTAAATCTTGGTGTCTTATTCTTTTGATTTCTATTTCTGCTTATTCTTTGTGTGTTGATACCATTCCCAACAACTGGTATTTGAGTTTTTGTTCATCGTGAGCGAATGGGAGCGATGTCTGGAGAAGAAGGAATAGTGACTGGAATCAAGAAGTTCGATGGCACAGATTTCAAGTATTAAAGGATGCAGATCGAAGACTATCTTTACAGGAAGAAACTTCGCCTACCATTACTTGGTGAGAAGCCCTCAGAGATGAAGGATGATGATTGGAAACTTCTTAACAGACAGGTTTTGGATGTTGTTCAATTAACCCTGTCAAGATCAGTTGCACACAATGTGATCAAAGAGAATACCACGAAGGCTTTGATTGACGCTCTATCTGTGATGTATGAGAAGCCGTCGATAAACAACAAGGTGCATCTGATAAAAAAGGTGTTCAATCAGAAGATGAGTTAAGGTAAAACTATCAATCAACACTTGAACGAATTTAGTAGTATTTCAAATCAACTGTCATCTGTATCGATTGAGTTTGAGGATGAAGTTTAGGCATTGATATTGCTTGCCTCTTTAGCTAATAGTTGGGACGCTATGAGAACAGTTGTTAGTAATTCTGCAGGGAAGGTCTAAATCCAAAAGAAGAGGTAAGAGTAAGTCACGTAACGGACCACAAGGAGTCTGTTCGAACTGCAATAAGCCAAGCCACTTTAGCCAGGATTTCGAAAATAAGTCGGTGAACGTAGTGACTTAGACTGTTGATCATGCGTTACTTCTTATAGTCTATAGTCTGGTTGATGATTGGGTGTTGGATTCGGGTGCCTTATTCCACACCATATCACATCACGAAATTCTGAAGAATTATGTTGCCTGTGATTTTGGCAAAGTATACTTGGCTGATGGCAGTCATTAAATGTCGTCGATCATGGAGATGTAACCATTAAGCTACCAAATTGATTAGTATGGACACTATAGAAGGTCAGACATATTCCATAGTTGAAGAAGAACTTGATATCCGTAGGTCAGCTTGATAATAGTGGACATTCAATACACTTCGTGACTGGTGAATGGAAGGTCACATGAGGGTCTATGATAATAGCTCATGGCAAAAAAAGGGCACTTTATATTTAACTACAAACCTCGGTAACACGGTCGCAATTGCAAAATCAAAGAATAACGCAAGTCTATGGCATTGCAGACTTGGTCATATGAGTCACAAAGGGATGAAAGAACTTATGTCAAAGGGTAGACTGTCAGATTTGAAATTAGTTAATTTTGACATATGTGAGAGCTGTATTATAGGGAAGTAGAAAAAGCTCAATTTCTTGACAGAAGGCAGAGCATTGACGCTGAGCAGGATGGAACTCGTACATACAGATTTGTGGGGTCCTTCTCCAGTAACATCTCATAAAGGTATGGGTTTATTTCTTGAAAAATAAATATGATGTGTTTGATGTATTCAAGAGATGGAAGGCCATGGTTGAGACTGAAACAGATTTGAAATTAAAATGCTTGAGGTCCGATAATGGCGGTGAATACATTGATGAAACATTCAGAGAGTATTGTGCAGAAAATGATATTAGAATGGAGAAGACCATCCCTGGGACACCACAACAAAACAGTGTTGCTGAGCGGATGAACATGACTATTAATGAGCGCGCCAGAAGCATGAGGTTACATGTCGGGTTACCTAAGGCTTTCTAGGTAGATGTAGTTAGTACCGCGATATATTTGATCAACCGTGGTCCATCAATTCCCTTGGAAATCGGCTACCTGAGGAAGTCTGGAGTGGAAAAGAGGTAAAGTTTTCTCATCTGAAAGTTTTAGATTGTGTTTCGTAAATGCATATTGATTCTAATGATAGTAGCAAGCTTGATGCTAAGGCAAGAAAGTGTTTTTTCATTGGTTATGGAGATAAGTAGTTTGGCTACAGATTTTGGGATCATCATAATCAGAAGATTATTAGAAGCATGAATGTCGTGTTTTGTGAGAAAGTTTTGTACAAAGAAAAATCTAGTGCTGATGCATATTTAGATGAAGCTGTGATTCAAAAGCCTGAATTTGTCAATCTAGATATTTCTGAGTACAACCCACAAGTGCAACCTATACATTCGCAGGATGATGCAAAGCCAAGTACCCCTTCTATTGCATTACGCAAGTCCTCTGGGTCTGTTAGAGCTCCTGTATGTTATTCTCTTTCGTTAAATTATATTTTGATGATTGATGGTGGTGAGTCAGAAACTTATGGAGAATCCCTAACAGTTTAGCATTCAAAAAAGTGGGAGTCTACAATGAAAGATGAGATGGATTCTCTGACAGAGAATCAAAAGTGGGAATTAATAGAGTTGCCTGTAGGTAAGAAGGCTTTGCACAACAAATGGGTATTTCGGGTGAAAAATGAGCATGATGGCAACCAACGGTATAAGGCCAAACTTGTTGTTAAAGGCTTTGAGGATAAACATGGCATTGATTACTCTGAGATTTTCTCTCCAGTTGTAAAGCATACGACGATCAGATTGGTACTGGGAATGGTGGCTAGTGAGAACCTACATCTTTAGCAATTAGATGTAAAGACGTCGTTTTTCCATAGGGATTTTGAAGAAGAAATCTACATGCAACAACCATAGGGATTCACAGTGTAGAGGAAAGAAAATTTGGTTTGCAAACTGAAGAAAAGCCTGTATGGTTTGAAACAGACTCCTAGATAGTGGTATAAGAAGTTCGACAGTTTCATGGGTACTTCAAGATACACTAGAACTAAAAAGGATCACCGCTGTACTTTAAGCACTTTGACAACTCCTATATTATTCTATTGTTGTACGTGGATGATATGCTTATCGTAGGATCAAGCATTGAGGAGATTAATAATCTGAAAGCGTAGTTGTCAACGAAGTTTGCAATGAAGGATTTCAGAGATAAGAAGTTCGACAGTTTCATGGGTACTTCAAGATACACTAGAACTAAAAAGGATCACCGCTGTACTTTAAGCACTTTGACAACTCCTATATTATTCTATTGTTGTACGTGGATGATATGCTTATCGTAGGATCAAGCATTGAGGAGATTAATAATCTGAAAGCGCAGTTGTCAACGAAGTTTGCAATGAAGGATTTCAGAGATACAAAACAAATCCTTGGGATGCGAATCACCAGAGATAGAGCCAGAGGAACATTGAAGCTTTCACAAGCAAAGTATGTGAAAAAGGTTCTTAGTAGGTTAAACATGGATAATGCTAAACCTGTGAGTACACCATTGGGAAATCACTTCAGATTGAGTAAGGATCAATCACCGAGGACAGATGAGGAGCGTGAGCACATGAGTAACGTCCCTTACGCCTCAGCTATTGGCTCTCTTATGTATGCTATAGTCTACACAATTCCAGACATTGCCCATGCAGTGGGAGTTATGAGTAGGTATATCAGTAATCCAGGAAAACAGTATTGAGAGGTTGTAAAGTGGATTTTGAGGTATTTGAAAGGCACTTCAGATACTTGTTTGTGGTTCAGTGCGAGTAACCTGATATTGGAAGGCTTTGAGGTATTTGAAAGGCACTACAGGTTTTGTGTTCACTTTGGGTGGTACAGTGATTTCATGGGGTTCAAACTTGTAGAAGGTTGTGGCCCTTTCTACTACTGAAGCTGAGTATGTTGCTATGTCAGAAGCTGCAAAAGAAATGGTTTGATTGTAGACTTTTATGGAAGAATTGGGTAAGAGAGGTGATAAAGGTGTTCTCTACAGTGACAGTAAGAGTGGAATTTTTCTTGCAAAGAATTCAGCCTTTCACTCTAGAGATTTGACATCTTGTTAGTGAAGAAGAGTTGAAGCTTGAAAAGATCTGTGGAAGTAAGAATCCAGCAGACATGTTGACAAAGGTTGTTACACTTGAGAAACTAAGGTTGTGCACAGCTTCAGTTGGTCTTCTAGCTTGAAGACAAGCAGCTTGTGCTGTAGAGATGAAGGCTTGTTGTTTGGAGTCAGTTGGCTTTGGTACTTGTCGTTAAACAGTATCCAACTGGGAGATTGTTGGGATTTTAGTATGGAGCCTATTTTTGTGCGTGGTGACCCGACCAAGATTGTTGTGAATCCTGTCGAGCAGCTGTTGAATGCATGTTGAGCTTCTTTCGAGCGCTAACTGCTGCCTATTCTAGACTTACCTACGCTTGAGCTTCTGTTGAATGACTGTTGGGCAGTAGGGGTCAAGCAGATATTGAGCACAGGTCAAGCAACTGTTGAGCATAAATTTTTTGGGCCTTTATTGTTATTTTTCAACCCAGTTGATTAAGTAGGGCTAAGGTATATAATTGTGATTGTAACCCTACAACCACTAAGCTTGTATTCTTTCTCTGAAATAGTGAAAACTCACTGCAACTCCAAGAATGTATGCATAATTGGCTGAACCTTGTAAATCTTGGTGTCTTATTCTTTCGATTTTTATTTTCGCTTATTCTCGGTGTGTTGATATCATTCCCAGCATCAATTTCCTAAACCCCAATTCCCCATCTAGTTGGAGGCATGAAGAGCAGTCAACGCTTCTACTAAAGAAAGGTCCAACGCAGCCTCCCTCATTAAAGTATTGGAAGCAAGCATTGAATTGCAGTATGATTATGAACTCCACAAACTACCATTGACATCCAACCCTGATCATGTATTGATTTCTCAGCTCTCAGTCTAAAAGGACTATTACACTTCTTAGATCTTGTAACTCTTTTACTTTTACTATCAACAATATTGTTTTGCCTTCCACCACTCCTATAATGCCCACTTCTTTCACAACCAAACAAAATTCGGCCCTTTTTTGTCACACCATCCCCATCAGATAATATTATCACAATCACAATCCCATATCTTTTTCCAGTCTCACTAGTCCATTTAATCAACTCTTCTCTCTTCTTGAAAATCTGCACAACAAATAGAACGTAATCAATGTATTATATAATTCACTTATATATGTACAATAGATTAAAATATATATATATAATTGACAGATACAACAAAAAAAATTCATCTCACCTCATAATTAGTAAATTCACTTGTGTAATCCATGATGCATTCTCTAGTGAATTCAGTAACATTCTGTACACATCATTATAAATGTCAATATATGGAAACTGGATATTTAGAGTAACTAGAATCGACAGTTCTAAGTATATACAAGAAATACTAACTTAGTGTGTATGTATATATATAGATTATGTTCTTGGCATGTGAAATTGGTTTATACTGCTCTTACAACCACACTTCATATGCAAGTTCATCTGAAAAGATTCTAATACAACATAATCTGCCATGAGCAATCACTTAATGTTGTTGCATGTAACTTACCTACACACGCGCACATAGAGAGTTAGAGAAAGAGGCACTTACAAAATGAGTCACAACTATAGAAATCTATCAAACATGGAAATTTCTTCTAGTATTTAAATCTTTCAACTACTCTAAAAGGGATAAAAAAAATTCTTAGAAATTCTATGTAGAGTTGGATACAGTTATAGTTATGCCATTATGTTTAAATTCAAAAAAAAATTCCAGTTATGCCATTATGTTTAAATTCAAAAAAAAATTCCTAACCGGGTACTACAATTTTTATATCAAATAAGCTCTTATATTTCACACAATGATTCAATTTAAGCTTCTATACTTTCAAAAAGTGGGTCAAACGAGCCCCTGATTCGATACAGTGAAGAAAAAAACTGGTGTTCAAATGGAAAATCTTTAGCAGAAATTTGGTATAAGAACTAACGGAGCATGAAACGCTAAGTAGAGAGACTTGTTTAGTCCGAAAAAATTACATAAAGGATTTTTTGAACTTTGTATGAAAGTAGAAGGATTTTTCAATACTAATCCTCTTTAAATCTGTCCTTTTTTCATTCAAATTTTGTGATAACTTTAATTTAATATGCTATTTTTAGGTAATCCATGCGTGGAAAGTTAAGGAGCATAAGTTTCCTTCCATTCCTAGTTAGATTCACAATTTAATTTTTCCTCCTTAATATCAATATCCATATTTAGCTTTAGGCATCATCTTATTAAATAGTACAAGATTCATGGTTGAATATTTCCATATGTATACTATTAAACATGTTTTATAAAGCCACTCATGAGCATGATTGATGAATAAATTTCCATCCATCATAAATCCAAAGAAAGAGAGAAAAAAAAAATTGAAGTATGAAAGGCATGAATGCAATTTTTATAATGAGTTTGGTGATTTTAGGAGTAATGGTGCGAGAATCCATGTCCACCAAATATATTAGTCATTGTGCCATAGCCTGCGGCGAAGACCCCTTTGGCCCGGAGTGTTTTTATTGCTGTCAAGACAATTGCGATCAGATGTGTCGTGATTTAGGCGAGAAATCCCCAAAGTGTAAGGAATGTCGCCTAAAGTATTGTGCGAGGCCACCACCACCAACTCTATTTGGCCGGCCGGAGGAACCATCTTCATTGGATGGTTGTAACTTTGGCTGTGCAACCTCAGTCTGCAACAAAATCAACACCAGAGATGAAGGTGAAGTTAAGAAATGCTTCAACTCCTGCTCCAAAATATGCGCCGCCATGAAGACATTACCCACTAATTGAATTTGAAGGAGTACTCAACTAATTACCTGTGTTTTAAATAATATAATGAGTTGCAAACAATAAAACATTAAAAAATTATTACTACATATTGGTTATATTTATGTCTCGTTTTCAATTAGTTTTCAACACAAAAGCCCAATTATTTCCATGTACCATGTCCATGCGAACCTAACATATAATGGGAATGCGGCCCACTTACCTATGTCGTGGGCTTGATTGATGCATGTTGTGAATTATGCGTCTTAAAGAAACTTAATAATTATCATATAGTAATCATGAGAAATTCTCACATGCATACCATCATTACGCACTCGAACAACTATTTTCCCACTCCCACTTACTTGAAAAAAGTTTAGAGTTTTTCTTTTTTTTTCGAAATCTACTATATTATAATATTAATAATACCCAAAATACTTAATAATACATTTTAAACCATGATTTAAAATGATTTCGGAAAAATTGTAGTCAATTATATTTAAAAGAACACCAACGAGAGGTGGCTCCGTTGGCAATTGACTGGGTTAGACATATGTGTGTCCAAGGTTCGTTTCCAATGATAAACATGTTTCTTAATGGTATTTTAAAAAAAATATTTAAAGAATTGTTGGCCTCATCTTCTTGGTAGGTAATCAATACATGGAAAGTTATCTTAGCATAAATTTCTTGCCATTTCGAGATAGATTTAAAAGGATTAAGGGGCTCTGTAATTTTTTTAAAATTGTAAAGTTTACAATTAGAATCCAATGGTTGGGAAGATGTGTCACATCAGACAATATTTTTTGTTTCTTCATTTTTAAAACTCGTTTGACTTTTTCTCCACCATTAGATGTGTCCAAGTTTCGATTCCAATGAGAAACATATTTCTCAATAGTATTTTAAAAAAAAAAATTTAAAAGAATTTTAGGCCCCATCTTATTGGTAGGTAATCCATACATGGAAAGTTATCTTAGCATAAATTTCCTGCCATTTTGAGATAGATTTAAAATTGTAAAGTCCACAATTTAAATCCAATGGTTTGGAAAATGTGCCACATCAGACAATATTTTTTTGTTTTTTCGTTTTTAAAATTAGTTTGATTTTTTCTCCACCATTAGATGTGAATTATAGACTTTAGACAATTGTGGAGCCTCTTAATCCAGATTAAAATTTGACTTTTCCTTTTTATTTTATCCCTTTATTATCAATATCCATATTTAACTTTAGGCTTCTTATATAAACCACCATTACAAAGAAACTTCCATCCAATATTGACTTTATATTGTTGGTTGGTTTTACTTTAGGAAGAGAGAATGAAAGTGAAGGCAACATATATTGTTTGCTTGATTTTAGCATTGTTGGTAGGAGAATCCGTAGCCCAAATTACCGATTGTGAAATCATATGTGGTAATCTTTGTGAAGTCAGTCCATCGCAGTGTGAGGAATGTCTTAAACATTGTCATTTAAAAGACAACGTCCCAGATAATTAACCTCTCTTTGTTCAAAAATACGGGATCTCAATGTTTTTTGTCCCAACTATCCTAAATGTTAAGATGGACGCTCATGATTCATGTGAAATCATGGGCCCTGCATACCCCACATGATTCATATGTAATCATTTGTATTTATCTAAGTATTTTGTAATAGTTGGAACAAAAAAACTGAGATCCGTTAGATTGTTGCTCTTTAACGCTCCTCTTCTCCTAGCTTTCTCTTTTATTGTACTCATCCACATTTTCTTTCATTTTTTATTATAAAATAAATAAACAGATCACGGAGGTGAAGAAATACTAATCAAGAACAAGCGCAGTGAAGAACTTATCGGCTGATTAAAGGAACTTAATTGTTTTTAAATAATAATGTAATTCAAATAAATAAAACATGATAGTTCTGGGATATGAATCTTCTTAATTTTTACATCATGTTAAGACTTTATATCCCACATCGAATAGAGATAACTCAGCCAAGTAGCACATAACCAAAGGTCTGGTCAATCTTAGAGAACCGTCAAGTTTTTTGGGACTAAAAACTAATGACAACGGCCCAAGAAGAAGAAAATCATAATGGCTTTTGACCCAATGCGTTTTTTGAACCTAAAAACCAATGACGATGGCACAAGAAAAACAAAGTCATGTGGGTCATTTGATTGAATTCGCAAGTATGAAGATATTCAATTATTAATTGCAGTACATAGAAGAAGGATAGTCAAGAGGAAGAAGAAGAGGTACAAGGAGAGTGTGAAGAAGAAGAGAGAAAATAGTTTAGTTTTCATTAATTCAAAACTTGAAAAAGTACAACAGCTAGAATAGCCTTATAAACAAAATACAGGTCTCTGATATGAACAGTATAATGACAAGACAAATACCAATTGGCCCAGATATTGGGCCACACACTAAGAAGAGGCTATAAATCCATGTGAGTTCACTAGTAGTTGATACAATTGATATGTATAGTTGATACAATTGATATGTATTCAGCTTCAGCGGAAGATTTGGAGATGGTGGTCTGTTGCTTTGATTTCTAGGATATAAGAGAATCTCCCATTTTAATAATGTAGCCTTTGACATATCTTCTATTGTCCACACAAGACGCCCAATCTGCATCGCAATAGCTCTTGACCTGTAGATTGTTAGTACCTGGATTGTGTGCGATGTGAATGTCCACCACATATATTAGCCGTTGTGCCATAGCCTGCGGAGATGATCCCTTTGGTCCAGAGTGTTTTTATTACTGTCAGGACAATTGCGATCAGATGTGTCATGATTTAGGCGAGAAATCCCCAAAGTGTAAGGAATGTTGCCTAAAGTATTGTGCGAGGCCACCACCACCAACTCTATTGGGCCAGCGGGAGGAACCATCTTCATTGGATGGTTGTAGCCTTGGTTGTGCAACCTCAGTCTGCAACAAAATCAACACTAGAGATGAAGGTGAAGTTAAGAAATGCATCAACTCCTGCTCCAAAAAATATGCGCACCATGAAGAGATTGCTGACTAATTGAATTTGATGGAGTACTCAGCTAATTACCTGTGTTTTAAATAATATAATTAGTTGCAATCAATAAAACATAAAAATAATTGTTATTGCACATTGGCTATATTTATATGTCTCTTTTTTAATTAATTTTCAACACAAAGCCTTATTTTAATTTTGTTAAATGGGTTATCGGGTCACCAAATACGAAAAATCATAAAACTTAAACTCAAAACCCAACCTGATAACATAGCTTTCGGACTGGGTTTGACCAAATCCGATAAAAAACATATTGGGCCAGCACCATAAAGACTGGTCAGACTAGGTATAACAACCTGGTATACACACCCCTACTGATTCTTCACTTAAAGCCCATGGGCTCAAGCAGTGCAATAACACTTTGTCCGCACTTGGGTTACAAATTCTCTTTCAAAATCATGTTAAATCATGAATTTTTTTTTCCGAAAATGACATTTAGAGTTTAGGATTTAAGAATATTTTGTCAACCACACCTCAACTGAGGTAGGTAAGGCATAATTAGGTGGTCTCAAGTTAGAATCCCCAATCATGCTTACCTACCAAAAAATTTTTTTTTCAAAATCTACTATATTCGAATATTATGAGTACCCAAAATACTCAATAATATATTTTAAATTATGAAAAAAATAGTTTTAAGAGAATTGTAACCCCCATCTCATTGGTAGGTAATCCATACATGGAAAGTTACCTCCTTGCATAAATTTCCTGCCATTTAAACCCCCATCTCATTGGTAAGTAATCCATACATATGGAAGTTATCTCCTAGTATTAATTTCTTGCCATTTCAAGTTAGATACAAATTTGACTTTCCATTTATTTTCCATTCAGTATCAATATCCAGATTTAGTTTTAGGCATCTTACTCTATATAAACCACCATGAAAAAGGAACTTCCATCCATATATTGCCTTTATATTGTTTGTTGGTTTGATTTTAGGAGGAGAAAATGAGATTGAAGGCGGTATATATTTTTTGCTTGATTTTAGCATTGTTGGCAAGAGAATCCGTCGCCCAAATTAGTCAGTGTGAACTAATATGCGGTCATCTTTGTGATGTCAGTCCATCGCAGTGTGAGGAATGTCTTAAACATTGCCATTTGAAAGATGACGTCCCAGGTAATAAACCTCTCTTTATTCAAAAATATTAAGGATCCTAGTTTTTTTTCCAGCTATAGCAAATGTTGAGATGAACGCACATGATCCATGTGAAATCGTGAGCTCCACATGCCTCACATGATCTATGTATAATTGTTCGCGTCATCTTAACATTTGGGATAAATGGAATAAAAAAATTTAGATCCGTGGGACTGCTACTCTTTGTTGCTCCCCTTTTCCTGGCTTTTTCGATCTATTTTAATTGCACTAATCCACATTTTCTTTCATTCTTATTTTTTAAAATAAATAAACAGCTCATGGAGGTGAAGAAATGCCGCTCAAGAACAAGCGCAGTGAAGAACTTATCAGCTAATTGTTTTGAAATAATAATGTAATTCGAATAAATAAAACATGATAGTTCTTGCATATGTATCTGGGTTAATTTTTCCATTCTATTAAGACATTTCACATCGGATAGTCATAACCAACCGAATGGCATATAACCAAAAATTCAATCACTCTTACACAACCAACGTCTTTTATGGGTTTAAAAACCAATGACAATAGCCCAAGAATAACAAATCGTGCAAACTTTTGGCCCAACACATTTTTTGGGCCTAAGAACCAATGACAAGGGCCCAAGAAAAATAAAATCGTGCGGGTTTTTGGACGAAAAGTACAATATTGATTTGCAGTGTTTGGGCTTGATTTTCCAACACATTCTTAAAATAAATTACAATTTCATGCTTGTCCCAAGTAGTTATTGTTGGACCTATGGTCCTATATGTCTAATTTTGATGATATTAAATCAATTATAAATGATAATGAAACATTAAAGCAATATTTGATTTATATGAATTGAATTTAAATGACTATATATTTTTGAGATAGTGCTGGAAATTAAGTTTTGAAAACAAACATACATGAACTAAGTTAGAGCATCAATTTTCCAATTATCATATCTTAACCAACTTAGGTCCAAATGACTTGAAACTTGAACCACATGCACATGAAGGTTTAATATATGTTCTAGGACTATAATCATGAGAAATTAAGTGCATCACATATATATTTGGTCATATGCTTAAATTCCGCCAAAACTAGGTTTTACCTAATTTTGTGCATATGTGTTCTTTGTGAACGTGGTGAACCAAATGAACTCCGATTTAAATGAAATTTCGTGTGCATCTTAGTTTCATCACTATGAACATATTTTATTTAGTAAAGTTCAAGAGAAAAGGTCATTTACACTGAGTTTGCAAAATGACTTTGAATTTACACTTAGAATTTATCGGTTTCACTATTAGTGATCTAATTGCTTGGTTGAGTGACCAAACGATTTCCGATTGTTATGAAATTTTACATGGACATTCTAATACATATAAAATGATTTATCATGCAGTAATATGAATTTTCTGGGTTGTTTTTCTAATGTAATTAACCTATGCGCTCTATATGAAGCTCTTTGAGCTTACATGCAATTGGGGAGTTCTACCTCCTATGTCCTTGTAGGTTAATCATCATTGTGGTCTCATATGGCTCAGAATTCAGTATGTTCAAGAGTGGTCGAAGTCCTGTTTCTAAGAATGAGCTTGGAGCTCTAGGAAACTATGAAAAATCCTATATTTGCCAACTTTCCACTAAGGTACTTAAACAAGAGAAAGGGGGGAGGTTTTGAGCCCGGATGGGAGGAAGAAAAAAAAGAAAAAAGGGAAGGAAGGTCTTGGCTCTTAAAATCTCCTCAATTTCAATCCCAAAAGCCGGATTCCTCTTCCTAGCTGGAGCAACAAGAAGAGGAGAGGGTAATTTCAAGTTCTTCTGTAATATTCTTGCTTTGGTTCTTTGCTTGTATTTTTGAGTTTCACTTTGGTTCTATCACCATGAAATATGCTTGATTTCAATATATGAATCTTTGTCTGAAATTAATTGATGTTGGCTTATTCTCTATGTTTTAATATATCTGGTTCGGGTATGTTTGATATACAGTGGTTTCTCCATTCCTTTTAGACACATATATATGTGTATATATATATATATGTATATATGGGTTTGTTGGTATCCATATGTTTATAGGTATATATATGGTGTGTACGTATATATATATATATGTATAGCATATGTATATATAGGTGTGCAGTGTGTGCGTATATATATATGCAGTGGGCGTGTGTATATGTGTGCATCGTGTGTGAATGTGTGTGTTGTGCGTGTATATATATACAGTGGGTGTATGCACGTATATGTATAGTGTATTGTGTTTGTATATGTATATGTACTAGCTTGTGGATGTGTTTATATATGTATATGTGCATACATGATATGGTTGTGTATGATATTGTATATGTTTATATGTGTATATGAATCTTTAAATATGGAAGTAATTTGATATTATATTTGAATACCTATTTGACCTTCCTCTTGTTGAATTTTCCTACGTGGATTGGGCTTGGCTCCATCGGGATCGGGCTTGGATATTATTTGGACGAGTTGATGGAGGCTTGAGCAATTTCAAGATTTTGTTTGGTTTATTGCAATTTGTGTATATTTGGCCCCCCCCATATTGTGTAATTTATCTTATTCATGTCGATTTGTATAATTTCGACATTTATTATTTGGATTATTTGTACAAGTATGGATTATGAATATATAGGCTTAAAGTTGAATATAGGTCATTTCAATTAAAGAAATCATAAGTTGATTTCCTTTATTTGAATTATGAACCTTATTTGATTTCATTTATGAATTTGCCATAAGTTGGCAATAATAGGTTAAATTGATAGATGACACTTTTCCAAATAATCATTTATACCATAAGTTGGTATTTAAAATTAAACCTACCAAAAGTTGGTAGGTCATTTTATCATTTATGCCATAAGTTGGTATTTAAAATTAAACCTACCAAAAGTTGGTAGGTCATTTTATCATTTATGCCATAAGTTGGTATTTAAAATTAAACCTACTAAAAGTTGGTAGGGCATTTTATTAAATAAACCATAAGTTGGTATCTAAAATTAAACCTACCAAAAGTTGGTAGGAAATTTTATCATTAACACCATAAGTTGGTGTTTTAAATTAAATCTACCAAAAGTTGGTAGTGTGTCCCCAAATAAAAACTATCATAAGTTTTAGTAATATTACAATTTCTTTTAATGCTATCATAAGTTGATAGTATTCTTACAAATCTTTTCCCAAAACTATCATAAGTTGATAGTGTTATTTCAAACCTATTTCCAAATAAAAACCATCATAAATTGATAGTAATATTCCAAGCTTTTTTTCAAACACTATCATAAGTTGATAAGTGTATTGAAAGTAATAATTCAAACTTTAACAATTATATCTTGCAAAGAGCAAGTATCCATAAGATAGCCATGAAATTAATTAGGGTAACCGTTTTCAAACGGGAGTTGTGGAGTGCCTAACACCTTCCCCACACTCAATCGATCCCCGTACCCTTTCCTCTGGTTCGCAGGTCTTTACGGTGTCCAATTGCACCTTAGATCAATTGGTGGCGACTCTAAACATTTTTCATCCTCAAACGCCGGTCTGCGTCGTGACCCCGGTTGCGACACATGGAAAGTTACTTCCTTGCACAAATTTCCTGCCATTTAAACCCCCATCTCATTGGTAAGTAATCCATACATATGGAAGTTATCTCCTAGTATTAATTTCGTGCCATTTCAAGTTATATACAAATTTGACTTTTCATTTATTTTCCATTCAGTATCAATATCCAGATTTAGTTTTATGCATCGTACACTATATAAACCACCATGAACAAGGAACTTCCATCCATATATTGCCTTTATATTGTTTCTTGGTTTGATTTTAGGAGGAGAAAATGAGATTGAAGGCAGTATATATTTTTTGCTTAATTTTAGCATTGTTGGCAAGAGAATCCGTCGCCCAAATTAGTCAGTGTGAACTAATATGCGGTCATCTTTGTGATGTCAGTCCATCGCAGTGTGAGGAATGTCTTAAACATTGCCATTTGAAAGATGACGTCCCAGGTAATAAACCTCTCTTTATTCAAAAATATTAAGGATCCTAGTTTTTTTTTCAGCTATAGCAAATGTTGAGATGGACGCACATGATCCATGTGAAATCGTGAGCTCCACATGCCTCACATGATCTATGTATAATTGTTCGCGTCATCTTAACATTTGGGATAAATGGAATAAAAAAATTTAGATCCGCGGGACTGCTACTCTTTGTTGCTCCCCTTTTCCTGGCTTTTTCGATCTCTTTTAATTGCACTAATCCACATTTTCTTTCATTCTTATTTTTTAAAATAAATAAACAGCTCATGGAGGTGAAGAAATGCCGCTCAAGAACAAGCGCAGTGAAGAACTTATCAGCTAATTGTTTTGAAATAATAATGTAATTCGAATAAATAAAACATGATAGTTCTTGCATATGTATCTGGGTTAATTTTTCCATTCTATTAAGACATTTCACATCGGATAGTCATAACCAACCGAATGGCATATAACCAAAAATTCAATCACTCTTACACAACCAACGTCTTTTATGGGTTTAAAAACCAATGACAATAGCCCAAGAATAACAAATCGTGCAAACTTTTGGCCCAACACATTTTTTGGGCCTAAGAACCAATGACAAGGGCCCAAGAAAAATAAAATCGTGCGGGTTTTTGGACGAAACGTACAATATTGATTTGCAGTGTTTGGGCTTGATTTTCCAACACATTCTTAAAATAAATTACAATTTCATGCTTGTCCCAAGTAGTTATTGTTGGACCTATGGTCCTATATGTCTAATTTTGATGATATTAAATCAATTATAAATGATAATGAAACATTAAAGCAATATTTGATTTATATGAATTGAATTTAAATGACTATATATTTTTGAGATAGTGCTGGAAATTAAGTTTTGAAAACAAACATACATGAACTAAGTTAGAGCATCAATTTTCCAATTATCATATCTTAACCAACTTAGGTCCAAATGACTTGAAACTTGAACCACATGCACATGAAGGTTTAATATATGTTCTAGGACTATAATCATGAGAAATTAAGTGCATCACATATATATTTGGTCATATGCTTAAATTCCGCCAAAACTAGGTTTTACCTAATTTTGTGCATATGTGTTCTTTGTGAACGTGGTGAACCAAATGAACTCCGATTTAAATGAAATTTCGTGTGCATCTTAGTTTCATCACTATGAACATATTTTATTTAGTAAAGTTCAAGAGAAAAGGTCATTTACACTGAGTTTGCAAAATGACTTTGAATTTACACTTAGAATTTATCGGTTTCACTATTAGTGATCTAATTGCTTGGTTGAGTGACCAAACGATTTCCGATTGTTATGAAATTTTACATGGACATTCTAATACATATAAAATGATTTATCATGCAGTAATATGAATTTTCTGGGTTGTTTTTCTAATGTAATTAACCTATGCGCTCTATATGAAGCTCTTTGAGCTTACATGCAATTGGGGAGTTCTACCTCCTATGTCCTTGTAGGTTAATCATCATTGTGGTCTCATATGGCTCAGAATTCAGTATGTTCAAGAGTGGTCGAAGTCCTGTTTCTAAGAATGAGCTTGGAGCTCTAGGAAACTATGAAAAATCCTATATTTGCCAACTTTCCACTAAGGTACTTAAACAAGAGAAAGGGGGGAGGTTTTGAGCCCGGATGGGAGGAAGAAAAAAAAGAAAAAAGGGAAGGAAGGTCTTGGCTCTTAAAATCTCCTCAATTTCAATCCCAAAAGCCGGATTCCTCTTCCTAGCTGGAGCAACAAGAAGAGGAGAGGGTAATTTCAAGTTCTTCTGTAATATTCTTGCTTTGGTTCTTTGCTTGTATTTTTGAGTTTCACTTTGGTTCTATCACCATGAAATATGCTTGATTTCAATATATGAATCTTTGTCTGAAATTAATTGATGTTGGCTTATTCTCTATGTTTTAATATATCTGGTTCGGGTATGTTTGATATACAGTGGTTTCTCCATTCCTTTTAGACACATATATGTGTGTATATATATATATATGTATATATGGGTTTGTTGGTATCCATATGTTTATAGGTATATATATGGTGTGTACGTATATATATATATGTATAGCATATGTATATATAGGTGTGCAGTGTGTGCGTATATATATATGCAGTGGGCGTGTGTATATGTGTGCATCGTGTGTGAATGTGTGTGTTGTGCGTGTATATATATACAGTGGGTGTATGCACGTATATGTATAGTGTATTGTGTTTGTATATGTATATGTACTAGCTTGTGGATGTGTTTATATATGTATATGTGCATACATGATATGGTTGTGTATGATATTGTATATGTTTATATGTGTATATGAATCTTTAAATATGGAAGTAATTTGATATTATATTTGAATACCTATTTGACCTTCCTCTTGTTGAATTTTCCTACGTGGATTGGGCTTGGCTCCATCGGGATCGGGCTTGGATATTATTTGGACGAGTTGATGGAGGCTTGAGCAATTTCAAGATTTTGTTTGGTTTATTGCAATTTGTGTATATTTGGCCCCCCCCATATTGTGTAATTTATCTTATTCATGTCGATTTGTATAATTTCGACATTTATTATTTGGATTATTTGTACAAGTATGGATTATGAATATATAGGCTTAAAGTTGAATATAGGTCATTTCAATTAAAGAAATCATAAGTTGATTTCCTTTATTTGAATTATGAACCTTATTTGATTTCATTTATGAATTTGCCATAAGTTGGCAATAATAGGTTAAATTGATAGATGACACTTTTCCAAATAATCATTTATACCATAAGTTGGTATTTAAAATTAAACCTACCAAAAGTTGGTAGGTCATTTTATCATTTATGCCATAAGTTGGTATTTAAAATTAAACCTACCAAAAGTTGGTAGGTCATTTTATCATTTATGCCATAAGTTGGTATTTAAAATTAAACCTACTAAAAGTTGGTAGGGCATTTTATTAAATAAACCATAAGTTGGTATCTAAAATTAAACCTACCAAAAGTTGGTAGGAAATTTTATCATTAACACCATAAGTTGGTGTTTTAAATTAAATCTACCAAAAGTTGGTAGTGTGTCCCCAAATAAAAACTATCATAAGTTTTAGTAATATTACAATTTCTTTTAATGCTATCATAAGTTGATAGTATTCTTACAAATCTTTTCCCAAAACTATCATAAGTTGATAGTGTTATTTCAAACCTATTTCCAAATAAAAACCATCATAAATTGATAGTAATATTCCAAGCTTTTTTTCAAACACTATCATAAGTTGATAAGTGTATTGAAAGTAATAATTCAAACTTTAACAATTATATCTTGCAAAGAGCAAGTATCCATAAGATAGCCATGAAATTAATTAGGGTAACCGTTTTCAAACGGGAGTTGTGGAGTGCCTAACACCTTCCCCACACTCAATCGATCCCCGTACCCTTTCCTCTGGTTCGCAGGTCTTTACGGTGTCCAATTGCACCTTAGATCAATTGGTGGCGACTCTAAACATTTTTCATCCTCAAACGCCGGTCTGCGTCGTGACCCCGGTTGCGACACATGGAAAGTTACTTCCTTGCACAAATTTCCTGCCATTTAAACCCCCATCTCATTGGTAAGTAATCCATACATATGGAAGTTATCTCCTAGTATTAATTTCGTGCCATTTCAAGTTATATACAAATTTGACTTTTCATTTATTTTCCATTCAGTATCAATATCCAGATTTAGTTTTATGCATCGTACACTATATAAACCACCATGAACAAGGAACTTCCATCCATATATTGCCTTTATATTGTTTCTTGGTTTGATTTTAGGAGGAGAAAATGAGATTGAAGGCAGTATATATTTTTTGCTTAATTTTAGCATTGTTGGCAAGAGAATCCGTCGCCCAAATTAGTCAGTGTGAACTAATATGCGGTCATCTTTGTGATGTCAGTCCATCGCAGTGTGAGGAATGTCTTAAACATTGCCATTTGAAAGATGACGTCCCAGGTAATAAACCTCTCTTTATTCAAAAATATTAAGGATCCTAGTTTTTTTTTCAGCTATAGCAAATGTTGAGATGGACGCACATGATCCATGTGAAATCGTGAGCTCCACATGCCTCACATGATCTATGTATAATTGTTCGCGTCATCTTAACATTTGGGATAAATGGAATAAAAAAATTTAGATCCGCGGGACTGCTACTCTTTGTTGCTCCCCTTTTCCTGGCTTTTTCGATCTCTTTTAATTGCACTAATCCACATTTTCTTTCATTCTTATTTTTTAAAATAAATAAACAGCTCATGGAGGTGAAGAAATGCCGCTCAAGAACAAGCGCAGTGAAGAACTTATCAGCTAATTGTTTTGAAATAATAATGTAATTCGAATAAATAAAACATGATAGTTCTTGCATATGTATCTGGGTTAATTTTTCCATTCTATTAAGACATTTCACATCGGATAGTCATAACCAACCGAATGGCATATAACCAAAAATTCAATCACTCTTACACAACCAACGTCTTTTATGGGTTTAAAAACCAATGACAATAGCCCAAGAATAACAAATCGTGCAAACTTTTGGCCCAACACATTTTTTGGGCCTAAGAACCAATGACAAGGGCCCAAGAAAAATAAAATCGTGCGGGTTTTTGGACGAAACGTACAATATTGATTTGCAGTGTTTGGGCTTGATTTTCCAACACATTCTTAAAATAAATTACAATTTCATGCTTGTCCCAAGTAGTTATTGTTGGACCTATGGTCCTATATGTCTAATTTTGATGATATTAAATCAATTATAAATGATAATGAAACATTAAAGCAATATTTGATTTATATGAATTGAATTTAAATGACTATATATTTTTGAGATAGTGCTGGAAATTAAGTTTTGAAAACAAACATACATGAACTAAGTTAGAGCATCAATTTTCCAATTATCATATCTTAACCAACTTAGGTCCAAATGACTTGAAACTTGAACCACATGCACATGAAGGTTTAATATATGTTCTAGGACTATAATCATGAGAAATTAAGTGCATCACATATATATTTGGTCATATGCTTAAATTCCGCCAAAACTAGGTTTTACCTAATTTTGTGCATATGTGTTCTTTGTGAACGTGGTGAACCAAATGAACTCCGATTTAAATGAAATTTCGTGTGCATCTTAGTTTCATCACTATGAACATATTTTATTTAGTAAAGTTCAAGAGAAAAGGTCATTTACACTGAGTTTGCAAAATGACTTTGAATTTACACTTAGAATTTATCGGTTTCACTATTAGTGATCTAATTGCTTGGTTGAGTGACCAAACGATTTCCGATTGTTATGAAATTTTACATGGACATTCTAATACATATAAAATGATTTATCATGCAGTAATATGAATTTTCTGGGTTGTTTTTCTAATGTAATTAACCTATGCGCTCTATATGAAGCTCTTTGAGCTTACATGCAATTGGGGAGTTCTACCTCCTATGTCCTTGTAGGTTAATCATCATTGTGGTCTCATATGGCTCAGAATTCAGTATGTTCAAGAGTGGTCGAAGTCCTGTTTCTAAGAATGAGCTTGGAGCTCTAGGAAACTATGAAAAATCCTATATTTGCCAACTTTCCACTAAGGTACTTAAACAAGAGAAAGGGGGGAGGTTTTGAGCCCGGATGGGAGGAAGAAAAAAAAGAAAAAAGGGAAGGAAGGTCTTGGCTCTTAAAATCTCCTCAATTTCAATCCCAAAAGCCGGATTCCTCTTCCTAGCTGGAGCAACAAGAAGAGGAGAGGGTAATTTCAAGTTCTTCTGTAATATTCTTGCTTTGGTTCTTTGCTTGTATTTTTGAGTTTCACTTTGGTTCTATCACCATGAAATATGCTTGATTTCAATATATGAATCTTTGTCTGAAATTAATTGATGTTGGCTTATTCTCTATGTTTTAATATATCTGGTTCGGGTATGTTTGATATACAGTGGTTTCTCCATTCCTTTTAGACACATATATGTGTGTATATATATATATATGTATATATGGGTTTGTTGGTATCCATATGTTTATAGGTATATATATGGTGTGTACGTATATATATATATGTATAGCATATGTATATATAGGTGTGCAGTGTGTGCGTATATATATATGCAGTGGGCGTGTGTATATGTGTGCATCGTGTGTGAATGTGTGTGTTGTGCGTGTATATATATACAGTGGGTGTATGCACGTATATGTATAGTGTATTGTGTTTGTATATGTATATGTACTAGCTTGTGGATGTGTTTATATATGTATATGTGCATACATGATATGGTTGTGTATGATATTGTATATGTTTATATGTGTATATGAATCTTTAAATATGGAAGTAATTTGATATTATATTTGAATACCTATTTGACCTTCCTCTTGTTGAATTTTCCTACGTGGATTGGGCTTGGCTCCATCGGGATCGGGCTTGGATATTATTTGGACGAGTTGATGGAGGCTTGAGCAATTTCAAGATTTTGTTTGGTTTATTGCAATTTGTGTATATTTGGCCCCCCCCATATTGTGTAATTTATCTTATTCATGTCGATTTGTATAATTTCGACATTTATTATTTGGATTATTTGTACAAGTATGGATTATGAATATATAGGCTTAAAGTTGAATATAGGTCATTTCAATTAAAGAAATCATAAGTTGATTTCCTTTATTTGAATTATGAACCTTATTTGATTTCATTTATGAATTTGCCATAAGTTGGCAATAATAGGTTAAATTGATAGATGACACTTTTCCAAATAATCATTTATACCATAAGTTGGTATTTAAAATTAAACCTACCAAAAGTTGGTAGGTCATTTTATCATTTATGCCATAAGTTGGTATTTAAAATTAAACCTACCAAAAGTTGGTAGGTCATTTTATCATTTATGCCATAAGTTGGTATTTAAAATTAAACCTACTAAAAGTTGGTAGGGCATTTTATTAAATAAACCATAAGTTGGTATCTAAAATTAAACCTACCAAAAGTTGGTAGGAAATTTTATCATTAACACCATAAGTTGGTGTTTTAAATTAAATCTACCAAAAGTTGGTAGTGTGTCCCCAAATAAAAACTATCATAAGTTTTAGTAATATTACAATTTCTTTTAATGCTATCATAAGTTGATAGTATTCTTACAAATCTTTTCCCAAAACTATCATAAGTTGATAGTGTTATTTCAAACCTATTTCCAAATAAAAACCATCATAAATTGATAGTAATATTCCAAGCTTTTTTTCAAACACTATCATAAGTTGATAAGTGTATTGAAAGTAATAATTCAAACTTTAACAATTATATCTTGCAAAGAGCAAGTATCCATAAGATAGCCATGAAATTAATTAGGGTAACCGTTTTCAAACGGGAGTTGTGGAGTGCCTAACACCTTCCCCACACTCAATCGATCCCCGTACCCTTTCCTCTGGTTCGCAGGTCTTTACGGTGTCCAATTGCACCTTAGATCAATTGGTGGCGACTCTAAACATTTTTCATCCTCAAACGCCGGTCTGCGTCGTGACCCCGGTTGCGACACATGGAAAGTTACTTCCTTGCACAAATTTCCTGCCATTTAAACCCCCATCTCATTGGTAAGTAATCCATACATATGGAAGTTATCTCCTAGTATTAATTTCGTGCCATTTCAAGTTATATACAAATTTGACTTTTCATTTATTTTCCATTCAGTATCAATATCCAGATTTAGTTTTATGCATCGTACACTATATAAACCACCATGAACAAGGAACTTCCATCCATATATTGCCTTTATATTGTTTCTTGGTTTGATTTTAGGAGGAGAAAATGAGATTGAAGGCAGTATATATTTTTTGCTTAATTTTAGCATTGTTGGCAAGAGAATCCGTCGCCCAAATTAGTCAGTGTGAACTAATATGCGGTCATCTTTGTGATGTCAGTCCATCGCAGTGTGAGGAATGTCTTAAACATTGCCATTTGAAAGATGACGTCCCAGGTAATAAACCTCTCTTTATTCAAAAATATTAAGGATCCTAGTTTTTTTTTCAGCTATAGCAAATGTTGAGATGGACGCACATGATCCATGTGAAATCGTGAGCTCCACATGCCTCACATGATCTATGTATAATTGTTCGCGTCATCTTAACATTTGGGATAAATGGAATAAAAAAATTTAGATCCGCGGGACTGCTACTCTTTGTTGCTCCCCTTTTCCTGGCTTTTTCGATCTCTTTTAATTGCACTAATCCACATTTTCTTTCATTCTTATTTTTTAAAATAAATAAACAGCTCATGGAGGTGAAGAAATGCCGCTCAAGAACAAGCGCAGTGAAGAACTTATCAGCTAATTGTTTTGAAATAATAATGTAATTCGAATAAATAAAACATGATAGTTCTTGCATATGTATCTGGGTTAATTTTTCCATTCTATTAAGACATTTCACATCGGATAGTCATAACCAACCGAATGGCATATAACCAAAAATTCAATCACTCTTACACAACCAACGTCTTTTATGGGTTTAAAAACCAATGACAATAGCCCAAGAATAACAAATCGTGCAAACTTTTGGCCCAACACATTTTTTGGGCCTAAGAACCAATGACAAGGGCCCAAGAAAAATAAAATCGTGCGGGTTTTTGGACGAAACGTACAATATTGATTTGCAGTGTTTGGGCTTGATTTTCCAACACATTCTTAAAATAAATTACAATTTCATGCTTGTCCCAAGTAGTTATTGTTGGACCTATGGTCCTATATGTCTAATTTTGATGATATTAAATCAATTATAAATGATAATGAAACATTAAAGCAATATTTGATTTATATGAATTGAATTTAAATGACTATATATTTTTGAGATAGTGCTGGAAATTAAGTTTTGAAAACAAACATACATGAACTAAGTTAGAGCATCAATTTTCCAATTATCATATCTTAACCAACTTAGGTCCAAATGACTTGAAACTTGAACCACATGCACATGAAGGTTTAATATATGTTCTAGGACTATAATCATGAGAAATTAAGTGCATCACATATATATTTGGTCATATGCTTAAATTCCGCCAAAACTAGGTTTTACCTAATTTTGTGCATATGTGTTCTTTGTGAACGTGGTGAACCAAATGAACTCCGATTTAAATGAAATTTCGTGTGCATCTTAGTTTCATCACTATGAACATATTTTATTTAGTAAAGTTCAAGAGAAAAGGTCATTTACACTGAGTTTGCAAAATGACTTTGAATTTACACTTAGAATTTATCGGTTTCACTATTAGTGATCTAATTGCTTGGTTGAGTGACCAAACGATTTCCGATTGTTATGAAATTTTACATGGACATTCTAATACATATAAAATGATTTATCATGCAGTAATATGAATTTTCTGGGTTGTTTTTCTAATGTAATTAACCTATGCGCTCTATATGAAGCTCTTTGAGCTTACATGCAATTGGGGAGTTCTACCTCCTATGTCCTTGTAGGTTAATCATCATTGTGGTCTCATATGGCTCAGAATTCAGTATGTTCAAGAGTGGTCGAAGTCCTGTTTCTAAGAATGAGCTTGGAACTCTAGGAAACTATGAAAAATCCTATATTTGCCAACTTTCCACTAAGGTACTTAAACAAGAGAAAGGGGGGAGGTTTTGAGCCCGGATGGGAGGAAGAAAAAAAAGAAAAAAGGGAAGGAAGGTCTTGGCTCTTAAAATCTCCTCAATTTCAATCCCAAAAGCCGGATTCCTCTTCCTAGCTGGAGCAACAAGAAGAGGAGAGGGTAATTTCAAGTTCTTCTGTAATATTCTTGCTTTGGTTCTTTGCTTGTATTTTTGAGTTTCACTTTGGTTCTATCACCATGAAATATGCTTGATTTCAATATATGAATCTTTGTCTGAAATTAATTGATGTTGGCTTATTCTCTATGTTTTAATATATCTGGTTCGGGTATGTTTGATATACAGTGGTTTCTCCATTCCTTTTAGACACATATATGTGTGTATATATATATATATGTATATATGGGTTTGTTGGTATCCATATGTTTATAGGTATATATATGGTGTGTACGTATATATATATATGTATAGCATATGTATATATAGGTGTGCAGTGTGTGCGTATATATATATGCAGTGGGCGTGTGTATATGTGTGCATCGTGTGTGAATGTGTGTGTTGTGCGTGTATATATATACAGTGGGTGTATGCACGTATATGTATAGTGTATTGTGTTTGTATATGTATATGTACTAGCTTGTGGATGTGTTTATATATGTATATGTGCATACATGATATGGTTGTGTATGATATTGTATATGTTTATATGTGTATATGAATCTTTAAATATGGAAGTAATTTGATATTATATTTGAATACCTATTTGACCTTCCTCTTGTTGAATTTTCCTACGTGGATTGGGCTTGGCTCCATCGGGATCGGGCTTGGATATTATTTGGACGAGTTGATGGAGGCTTGAGCAATTTCAAGATTTTGTTTGGTTTATTGCAATTTGTGTATATTTGGCCCCCCCCATATTGTGTAATTTATCTTATTCATGTCGATTTGTATAATTTCGACATTTATTATTTGGATTATTTGTACAAGTATGGATTATGAATATATAGGCTTAAAGTTGAATATAGGTCATTTCAATTAAAGAAATCATAAGTTGATTTCCTTTATTTGAATTATGAACCTTATTTGATTTCATTTATGAATTTGCCATAAGTTGGCAATAATAGGTTAAATTGATAGATGACACTTTTCCAAATAATCATTTATACCATAAGTTGGTATTTAAAATTAAACCTACCAAAAGTTGGTAGGTCATTTTATCATTTATGCCATAAGTTGGTATTTAAAATTAAACCTACCAAAAGTTGGTAGGTCATTTTATCATTTATGCCATAAGTTGGTATTTAAAATTAAACCTACTAAAAGTTGGTAGGGCATTTTATTAAATAAACCATAAGTTGGTATCTAAAATTAAACCTACCAAAAGTTGGTAGGAAATTTTATCATTAACACCATAAGTTGGTGTTTTAAATTAAATCTACCAAAAGTTGGTAGTGTGTCCCCAAATAAAAACTATCATAAGTTTTAGTAATATTACAATTTCTTTTAATGCTATCATAAGTTGATAGTATTCTTACAAATCTTTTCCCAAAACTATCATAAGTTGATAGTGTTATTTCAAACCTATTTCCAAATAAAAACCATCATAAATTGATAGTAATATTCCAAGCTTTTTTTCAAACACTATCATAAGTTGATAAGTGTATTGAAAGTAATAATTCAAACTTTAACAATTATATCTTGCAAAGAGCAAGTATCCATAAGATAGCCATGAAATTAATTAGGGTAACCGTTTTCAAACGGGAGTTGTGGAGTGCCTAACACCTTCCCCACACTCAATCGATCCTCGTACCCTTTCCTCTGGTTCGCAGGTCTTTACGGTGTCCAATTGCACCTTAGATCAATTGGTGGCGACTCTAAACATTTTTCATCCTCAAACGCCGGTCTGCGTCGTGACCCCGGTTGCGACACATGGAAAGTTACTTCCTTGCACAAATTTCCTGCCATTTAAACCCCCATCTCATTGGTAAGTAATCCATACATATGGAAGTTATCTCCTAGTATTAATTTCGTGCCATTTCAAGTTATATACAAATTTGACTTTTCATTTATTTTCCATTCAGTATCAATATCCAGATTTAGTTTTATGCATCGTACACTATATAAACCACCATGAACAAGGAACTTCCATCCATATATTGCCTTTATATTGTTTCTTGGTTTGATTTTAGGAGGAGAAAATGAGATTGAAGGCAGTATATATTTTTTGCTTAATTTTAGCATTGTTGGCAAGAGAATCCGTCGCCCAAATTAGTCAGTGTGAACTAATATGCGGTCATCTTTGTGATGTCAGTCCATCGCAGTGTGAGGAATGTCTTAAACATTGCCATTTGAAAGATGACGTCCCAGGTAATAAACCTCTCTTTATTCAAAAATATTAAGGATCCTAGTTTTTTTTTCAGCTATAGCAAATGTTGAGATGGACGCACATGATCCATGTGAAATCGTGAGCTCCACATGCCTCACATGATCTATGTATAATTGTTCGCGTCATCTTAACATTTGGGATAAATGGAATAAAAAAATTTAGATCCGTGGGACTGCTACTCTTTGTTGCTCCCCTTTTCCTGGCTTTTTCGATCTCTTTTAATTGCACTAATCCACATTTTCTTTCATTCTTATTTTTTAAAATAAATAAACAGCTCATGGAGGTGAAGAAATGCCGCTCAAGAACAAGCGCAGTGAAGAACTTATCAGCTAATTGTTTTGAAATAATAATGTAATTCGAATAAATAAAACATGATAGTTCTTGCATATGTATCTGGGTTAATTTTTCCATTCTATTAAGACATTTCACATCGGATAGTCATAACCAACCGAATGGCATATAACCAAAAATTCAATCACTCTTACACAACCAACGTCTTTTATGGGTTTAAAAACCAATGACAATAGCCCAAGAATAACAAATCGTGCAAACTTTTGGCCCAACACATTTTTTGGGCCTAAGAACCAATGACAAGGGCCCAAGAAAAATAAAATCGTGCGGGTTTTTGGACGAAACGTACAATATTGATTTGCAGTGTTTGGGCTTGATTTTCCAACACATTCTTAAAATAAATTACAATTTCATGCTTGTCCCAAGTAGTTATTGTTGGACCTATGGTCCTATATGTCTAATTTTGATGATATTAAATCAATTATAAATGATAATGAAACATTAAAGCAATATTTGATTTATATGAATTGAATTTAAATGACTATATATTTTTGAGATAGTGCTGGAAATTAAGTTTTGAAAACAAACATACATGAACTAAGTTAGAGCATCAATTTTCCAATTATCATATCTTAACCAACTTAGGTCCAAATGACTTGAAACTTGAACCACATGCACATGAAGGTTTAATATATGTTCTAGGACTATAATCATGAGAAATTAAGTGCATCACATATATATTTGGTCATATGCTTAAATTCCGCCAAAACTAGGTTTTACCTAATTTTGTGCATATGTGTTCTTTGTGAACGTGGTGAACCAAATGAACTCCGATTTAAATGAAATTTCGTGTGCATCTTAGTTTCATCACTATGAACATATTTTATTTAGTAAAGTTCAAGAGAAAATGTCATTTACACTGAGTTTGCAAAATGACTTTGAATTTACACTTAGAATTTATCGGTTTCACTATTAGTGATCTAATTGCTTGGTTGAGTGACCAAACGATTTCCGATTGTTATGAAATTTTACATGGACATTCTAATACATATAAAATGATTTATCATGCAGTAATATGAATTTTCTGGGTTGTTTTTCTAATGTAATTAACCTATGCGCTCTATATGAAGCTCTTTGAGCTTACATGCAATTGGGGAGTTCTACCTCCTATTTCCTTGTAGGTTAATCATCATTGTGGTCTCATATGGCTCAGAATTCAGTATGTTCAAGAGTGGTCGAAGTCCTGTTTCTAAGAATGAGCTTGGAGCTCTAGGAAACTATGAAAAATCCTATATTTGCCAACTTTCCACTAAGGTACTTAATCAAGTTGAATGAATCAAACATTGAGGCTATTGGTTGTGGTCTTCATGGAGATACAACTCTTTTCAAACATGTGGGACAAACCTTGTCCTCTCTATCATTAGTGATATATTCTTGTTTGACATTTTCACTCAAGACATGTGCTACCAAGAAAGTTAGGTTGGTGCAATCAAACAAGATCCTTGACATTTTCACTCAAGACATGTGCTACCAAGAAAGTTAGGATTGGTGCAATCAAACAAGATCCTTGACATTTTCACTCAAGACATGTGCTACCAAGAAAGTTAGGATTGGTGCAATCAAACAAGATCCTTGACATTTTCACTCAAGACATGTGCTACCAAGAAAGTTAGGTTGGTGCAATCAAACAAGATCCTCGACTAAGGGATCACTTTTGAAGTCTTTGATTCAAAATGAAGGGACAAGATGGCATAGTACAATTTACATCCATGGTTGAGAATTAAAGAGAGTTTGAATGGTCAAGATTTGAAGACATACATTGATCAAAGGGTTGTGCTTGTGACAACACTTACGGAAGAAAGGTACAACTTGACTTCTCTCAAGCTTCCAACGTCTATATGCTCTATGGTGGAGATTTATTTGCTCAAATCATCAATGACCAAGATTAGGAGCTGCAATGGATGGTAGAGATCAACTCTTGAAGTTTGATCCAATGACTGCAAGCATAGGAGAGAATTGCCTTTAAAAGAGGATCTTCCCTTTCATACAACTTGGAGAAGCAAATTGAAAATTATCCTTGAGAGAAACCTCTTGCTATCAAGTTCATCAATCATCAAGCTTTCTTGCTATTTGCTACAACAATCTTCTCCAATACAAGTCTCTACAATCAAGGACTTCTCACTACTCTTGCTTTTGCAAAAGGGAAGTTCCTATATCCTTTAGGCTTTGTTTACTTACAATCTAAACCTCTCTTGTTCTTAAAATCCTATCTTTGAAAGTGTTGCTGTAATCTTGAGAGTTCCACACCAAATACCTTTGAGGTAACCTGTGAGAACCTTGGCTGAAAATCCCATTGAGAAATTTTCTTTGTTAGGGGAAATTGTAAACATTGAAGTTTGAGGGAGTTCTTAGAAACCCTTGGTGTAAGGAGTTTTGTGGGTCTCTTAAAACCACACCTTAGTGGAGTTGGGAAAATCCTAGGTTGGTGAATCTAGGTAGTAGACGTAGGAGAAGGGTCTCCGAACTACTATAAATCGCTGTGTTGATTTCTTTGTTTACTTGTTTATATTTACTACTTGTTTCAAACTGCAGGATTTTCAAAACCCTAATCTGTCCGAGATTAGCAGACTGCCTTAAACTTTGAATTTTGATCTGAAATTTTGATATAGTGTTTATTAAGGTGTTGTCACATTGCATATAAAATTTCGTTGCATTTCGACATCATTTGATAGGTAAAATCTGAGTTGAAAAATCTGTGTGCAGTGTGTTGCTTGAAAATCTGTTTTGTGCAATTCTTGATTATTTGATATTTGGTCATTCACTATATTGTATCACATCTTGCATTGGATTGAATATTGATTAGGAAAATCATTAGAGTCCAAATTTGTGTGCTACTTGTTAATTGCCATTAATTTGTTTAAATTGAAAAAGGGATTCCAATTGGAATTTGGGGACACAATTCACCCCCCCTCTTGTGTTAAACTCGATCCGTCAGTTATGTTGATTGAGGTTGCAACACCATGATTAGGGTTAGGGTAGTAATCGAGAGTTAAAATCAACTTTTAATTTTTAACACGATTGAACTTTGTTCAAGTAAAAAGTCTCCCTAATGGGACAACAAGATGGGCCGCTTCCGGTGAAGTATTCTTAGGTGAGTTTTGGTTGCATCTCGGCTTTTTCAAACTACACCCCTGTATATCTACACCATCAAAAATTGACATATTTCTAACCACACCATAAGTAATTAAAAACTCATACATTCACTACATACACCCAAAAAAAAAACAAAGACAAAAACATGACAAACATGGACAAAGCGATGTCTTCTCTGGAGACATTGTCAGTGGAGGAATTAGTCCGTGTAGTTGGATTCGGTTCTTCTCTGGAGATAATATCTCTAACCCAAACTGAATGGAGTTCCGACGCTATATCAATTGCTCTTCTAGGGAGAAACCGCTTGAACATGCCATTGTCTCCTGAATTCTGCACGAGAGTTGCCTGAATAGCATTTTGAGGGATTCGTGTTTCGGCCAGAACACGCTGTGACAAAACACTACAATTAATGAGAGCCTGCTCTGTAAACATAGAAAAGGCACTGGGATAAGGTTTTCTTGAACGTCATTGTTAAATGAATCTTGGAAAGGAAAAGAAAGCTCTGGAAGGAGGGGTTTGTTGAGCTCCTATGATTTGGAAAGTCATTACATTATGTAGTGATGATGATGGTTAGTTTTTGGGGTAGGGTTTTTGGACCAAAGGAAAGAAGATTTTCTTGGGTGGGGTGTGAGGATCCAACATCTAAAAAACAAAGAGTCAAACCTAAGTCAATGTAAGTCGGAGTGTAATTTGAAAATGATGGGGTGCAACTAAAACTCCCCCTATTCTTAATGTGAACTCGATGTTCTCTTGGGGCTCAGCCCATGCTTTTATGTGAGCCGCTCCATCTTTGTCTTAAATCTTAATTTGCCTAATATTAAAACATAATAATAATAAAAACTATTATATGTAGCCCATTAATCTCACTTCAATTATATAAATTAAAGGTAAGTCCCTCCATTAATAGTTTTGTTCCAATAAGGACACTCCAATAAGTTTTGTTCCGTTTGGTCCATCAAGTTTAAATTACTATTTCATAAATGACTAAATGTTAAAATATATGATTTTATTATCTTAAATACTCTCATCTTCATCCTCAAACATGAAAGAGCTCCTCCTGTACGTGATTCATCTCAGCCTGTTGTCGGAAGCTTCGTCTCCACCGCTGGAAGTTTTGTCTCCGTCCCTCATGGCTTTTTCGAGAGTTCTATGGCATTTTTTATTGATTTTTCATCTCAATTTTTATTGTATTCGAACTAGATCTACTCATACTCTCCATGGGGCTTGTAAATCTTGTTATTTTCCTTCAATCTGCCATCACATCAATATTTTAGGTAATTTCTATAGCGATTTTCATGGTTTTTTGGTTTTGATTTGGGATCTATAGATTACAGGTGATATGTTATCTATTTTGACTAATTTGATATCTGTGATAATGTTATTTGTCTTACTAAATGTTATATGTATTGTTAAAATGTTACCTTTTTGAAATTTTGAAACATATCAGAACAGATCCGAAACAGATATATTATCTACAGATTTCAGAAGAAAAAAAAGAGTTCAAAAAAGCAATAAAATCTCAAAGGTGATGCGCATTGATCTGTGGAGTTGATTGTGGGTGTTGATGGTCATCGGCATTGGCCGGATCTAGCTCTATTTCAAATGGTGGCCGTGATTTCACAAAACTTTTTCGATGACTCAAGTGATAATCGACGGTCGGTGATGACTATGCTTTGGTTGGGCTGACCTAGAGCTTCATTTAGATAATTTGTTCGTCGAAAACGATGGTCGGACGGCCTACTTTCGGTGGTCGACATGAAGGAAGAAGAAGAGAGAGAAAATAAGAGGAGGAAAAAGAGAGTAATGTGTGTTATTTTATACTACAAGGGTATTTTTGTAAGTTTATAACATTTGTCCTTATTTCTAAATTTATTTTTGACTTGTCCTTATTGGAATACAACTCACCCGTTTTGTCCTTATATGTAAAAAATCCTTATACAATTAATATATATAAGTATGTATAACAAATTCCTTCAATATTAAGTGCACATAATATTAATAAAATTATCATATCTTTAATGCAAATAATTTTTGTTGGCCCGGTCTCATCTCTATTACATAAAAAGTCAAGTCAATCACGTCTCTCAATACAGTCACATCAGCAAAACACATCTCTCAATACAATCACATCAGCAAAACACAAATTTCTATACATTATCCCTTCCCACCCAATGTGGAGGCCAACAACATTCCATGCCTCCATGTTGTCCCCAACAAAACTATACCAAAACACACAATCCTAATACAGTCACATCAGCAAAACACGTCTCTCAATACAATTATATCAGTAAAACACATTTTTCAATATAATCACATCAACAAAAGACAATATCTTTGTTGGCCCATCAACAATTTACCATTACAAATGTCCTTACATATTAGGTTATAGACGTCAAACGACAGGACATACAGCACAAGCACAGTCGTATCATATGTTTGACAGAACCTAAAAAGTTGAGTGGGTCCCATACTGCAATTTGACTACTATCTCAGGACCCTGAACCGCATACATATGCAAATTAATGAAAGAGTTTATGCAGAACAAGTAAGGAATTAATCGGCATGAATTATGCTTGTAAACATGATGACTGTGTCAAAGATACATATATGAGTAATATATGTGTTGTCACCAAAAAGTGGCCCAAGGTGATGATGATTTGCAGGTGTACTAAGACTTATAGTTTCCTACACTAATTTGAATAAATTGCACCAAATGTAAATAAGACTTCTATCTAGACAATTGAACGAACTATCTTGGGACCTCAATAGTTCTAGGTTCCCCAACTCCACTGAAGTGCGCTTTGTTGAGATTGAAATGAAGAAACATAAATAGACACCAAGAACAATTTACACAACGATGGTTGGCATTGAAACTTGACAATAAACAAATACAAGAGAATTTGGAATGAATGACATAATACTTGCTTGAAATTGACACGAATTTGGAAATGTAATTGAAATGCTAAAATGCTAGGAAGCTTGAAAGTGCCTTTAGGCTTGAGTTTTTGTTGTCTGTTTGACTGGTTGTGTGTGTGTGTGTGTGTCCTAATCTCTGTCTGTCTACCATCTTTTATACCTTCTGCTTTGCACGAAATCTTCCTCCATAAACCATGATCCTACTACAGTTATCCTTGATTTACTCCATGTTTTGTAAGTTGGAAGTTACTGCCATCTTCTGACAACAATTTTCCTCATTTCTCTCATGTGCTACCACTTGGACCACCTTGTGGTAACTGCCACAACTTCTTCCTCTTTTCATGGACCACTCTCAGCACAACTGCACCTGGGCAGTTACTCACCAACTGGGCTTCATTTTCTTCTCAATATAATGGGCTCATAGGCTGTGATAAAACATGATGGACCGTATGGGCTGCACCTTGAGCCTTGTACATGGACTAGGCTTATTAGGTCTAACATATTTTGGTGCCAACAATTGCCCCCCCAGCTTGAATTTCAACTGTTCAAAGTTGGATTTCGAGCTGATTTTTCGGCCTTTCTTCAAATCCTTCTCAAATATCAATTACTATCAAATAAACTCTATTTAAAATTTAAACTCTTCTCTTACCTCATTTAATTTGAACTGATGCTTCTTAATCCCTTACTCCTGCACGCCTCTTTACCTCCTGATTCATTTGAGAAATCCCTAGCTTTCTCCTTTCTTCTTCTCTAAACAATGGATTCTTTCCTTCCAAATACTGCTCCTATTGACTCCCACCTTTCCCCCGAAAAACTGACAAGCTTTTCATCACCTTCTCGTGAAGAACTCCTTGCCAATCATGCAAAAGAGTTACCTCTATTGGAACGACTTCCTGGCCCAAACCGCCTCTGGGATGGAGAGACTGGATCAATCGACTTCGAACTACCTTCGATGTACAATGGAAGAAGCAGGGACTTGATCGGCTTATTGACATGACCCTTGAGCCAATTCCTTTCGACCCATCTTTGATTTCAACGGCCTACTGTTTCTAGTCTCGTTCGACAAATTCTTTTATCTTTCCCGGTGGCCATATGACCATCACGTTGAGGGATATATATGCCCTAACTGGATTGCCCATCACAGGTCCAGATGCTCCCTGCCTCTTTTCTTCTGTCAGGATTACCGAGGTAAAAGTACTGGAGGAAAAGAAAACTTTTTTCTACCAGGGTTTGAGCTCCACAAAGCATCTTGGGGAACCTACCTTCAAAGAGTATGCTCTGTTCCTGTGGTGTTTGCTATGCAGGTATGTCTTTGGTACCTTTGCAAATCAACCTGCCAAAGATTATCTTCCCCTTGCATGTGCCCTAGCTGAAGGTCAGAATGTAGCTTTAGGTAGTATTTGGCTAGGCCGTATTTATCACTGTCTTTCTTTGCTCACCTTGGAGAAACCCTTTTACCATCGTTTTTCTGGCAGCCTTTGGATTCTTCAGCCTTGGTTGTTCACTTATTCCCCTGCTCTACGTTCTCCTGGTTATCAACTACCTACCAAATTCACTGCCTATGGGCAGTTTGTCTTAGCTTGCAATAGTGATAGATCTTTTGTAGAAATCTTCAATTTCTTCTTATCCTTGCCTTCAGATCGACCTGATTCTGAATATTTCTTGTTTATTGATACTTTGCCTGGTGGTCCTTTGATGCCATTGTTGTCTTCAAAAGTTACCATATCTATGGTAATGGACCATCTCCTTCATGATTTCTGGGCCAATCTTGTTACACCCAGGTATCTTCATGAAGGTGTCAATAATGATAATCCTATGAACCCTACTTGTGGCTTTGAAGCCTACAATCCTCAACTCTGTGCTAGGCAGTTAGATTATACCCAAAATGTGCCTCTTAACCACCTTTTCCATTACAACCCTCCTGGAGAAGAGAGGACAAGTGTTCAATCCAGAGAAAGGATTGAAAACCATGTGGCTGCCAATAATAACGCTTTGAGGAGATTTGTGTTCCAGCTGCTACCACCATTAAGTCCTGGTAGTACTTCTGACTATCTATCCTGGAGGGAAAGATATTACACAAGTCTACTTCCACTTGATCCACTACCTCCTCTCAATACTGAATCTGAGGCAGACATTGCAGATGTTACACCTGGTATGTTTCTTTACCTCCTTTTCATTTGCTTGTCTGTCTATGAAATTCTGATCTGGGAATATGCTATGCAGCTATTCCTGCTATTCCAATTTCTTCTAGAAAATTGAACATTAAAAATGAGCCAATTTCTCACAAGAAGAAGCCAAAAACTCATAAGAAGGTGATGACTGTGAGAAGATCTCAACGATCTTCTACTAGAATCAAGAAGACCACACAATCCAGTTCAGAGCTTGTTACTATTTTAGGAGATGATGATAGTGAAGCTTCTGGAGATGAGAGTGAAAAGATTTCCACCAGCTATGTAGGAGTTCCCTCATCAGATGAGCCAATTGTCACTCCCAAAATTTCTAACCAACCTTCTGGCTCAGTTACTCCTCTCTCTTCTTAGGTTGGTATCTTTCACTTTCTTTATTTTACTACCACGAACAATTTTTTGATACTTATGACAGTACTCTATGCAGGCAACGACATCATTCAAAGTACTTACCTCCATTATTCCAACCAATGTGGTAAATCCATTAGCAGGTCTGCATTTCTCCTTCCTGACTCCACCTCCTCTTGCTAGTAAAGTGCCAACTGAGGAAGAACTGTAGCATGCAACCAATAGATTGGTCCAGCTTTTTGAGACAACCCTTCCAGATGTTCAAGAAGCAGATGGTAAGGAAGCTTTGAAGCATGTGAAGACTTTACTTGCAGATCCTCAGATAGCTCCAGAGAGTAAAAGCAGGCTCATACGTTTGGAGCATGATTTGCATCATCTACCCACTGCTTTTCATCAAGATTATTCTCTGGAATTATCTAGTAAGTTGGAAGGTTTATCTAAAGACCAAGCTGCTTATGAAATTTTACTTGCCAATTCTGAAAGTCTGGCTGCTGAAGACCTTGGGATTCAGAAGGACATTATTGCTGCTCAAGAAGAAATTGAAGCTTTGGAGCTCAAAATCCAATATTTGAAAGATAAGATTTTGCAGCAATATGATGCAAGAGGCCAGGTGCATGAAAAATTCCAAGAGGCTCAACAAAGCCTCAATACTCTGGGTTCTTCTATCAAGTCACGACTACCTGATGCTCAAGCTTGGTCTTCAAATTTGCATCTAACTCAAGCACGTCTTCAAGCTCATCAGAATACCTGGTCGGCCTTAAAGCATATGCTGAGTTAACTTCTGGATTTTAGCCACTATTTGGCCTTGTTTGGTTTCTTTGAAATAATTTTACTACTATCTGTGTTAGCTTCTTTATTCAGCTGGTACTCTTTTTGATCATTGTTTGGCCTTGTTTTTTGGATATTTTCTTTTTTTTAAAATTGCTGACTATTTATTTGTAATTTCTTTTGTGTGGCCCATGGCCATCTAATCTCTTTATTCAAAATATGTGACCACTAAGGCCAGCTCGTGGCTGCGGCTAAAAAGCCTGCTTTTACATTCTTTATGTCATTACAGTTGTGGATTCCCAAATGCTTGGGAAATGTGGCTTTAAGTATTTGCCATTAATAAATCTCTTATATGGCTGACCATCTAGGTCTGCCAACCAGTATGCATTGCCTTTGAGAATTTTGTGGACCTTGAAGACCATTTGCCAACTCTCTATCCTTGATTCCTGGTGGTAGGATCACCTTCCACACCATTTGGCCTTCATGGAACACTTTCTTCTTTACTTTTTTTGTTATAGGCCTTTGCTATCTTCTTCTTTTGGATTATCATTCTGTTCAAAGCCTCCATCCTGCTTTCACCAACTGTTCCAGCTCCATGTTCATGGCTTCTGAATATTCTCCAGCAGATAGAACAACATGATCCTCAAAGATGGAACTACCAGCTCCATAGGTAGTACTGCATCATGCCCATAAGTGAGAGCAAAAGGACTGGTTACAGTATTTGTTCTCTTGGATATGCGGTAAGCCCATAATGTCTCTGGTAGTATCTTGTGTCATGCTCTAGGATTATCCTCAATAGTTTTCTGCAAGATAGAAATGATCACCTTATTTGAAGCCTCTGCCTGCCCATTGGCCTGAGCATAGTACAGAGTAGATGTGAGCAATTTGACTCCATAGTCTTCCAGACATGCTTTGACCTCCCCTCTAGTGAACATTGTCCCCTGGTCAGTTGTGATGGTTTCTGGAATGCCAAACCTGAAAATAAGGTGTTCTTTGATGAAATCTACCACCTCAGCCTGTTCGACCTTTTTCAGGGGTATTGCCTCTACCCATTTTGTGAAATAGTCAGTAGCCACCAGGATAAAATGATGACCCTTAGATGAGGCAAGAAAGATTTTTCCAATAATATCAAGTGCCCACCCTCTGAATGGCCATGGTTTAATGATAGGCTACATGTCCGTTGTTGGTGCTTTTTGAATGTTGCCAAATTTCTGGCATTGTTGACAGCCTTTTGCATATTTAATACAATCTTTCAAGATGGTTGGCCAATAATAGCCGTGCCTCCTGATTAACCATCTCATCTTTGGACCGGCTTGATGTGCACCACAGATACCTTCGTGTTGCATTATTTTCATACTTTCAATAAAACTAGGGCATCGAAGTAACAAACCATCAGTTCGTTTTCTGAAGAGTTCACCCTCGATCATTACATAGCTCTGTGCCATCACTTTGACCTTTCTGACCGCTGGATCATTGGGATATGTCAGATGGTTAATGATATCTCTCCTCCAATCTTCCATCTGATTGTCAAGACCTAGGCATTCAACTGCCATGCCTCTTTCTCTGATAGATGGATGAGATCGTCTTTCCACCGTGATGATTTGTTGTATCAAATTTTCTGAAAGTATTAAACCAGAAGCTAGTTGGGCCAATCCGCTGGCCTCCTGATTTTGTTCGCGTGGAATGTACTTCAACTCCACCTCCTGGAAGTCATCAAGCAATTGCAAGGCTGTACTGTAGTATGGTGCCAATGTAAAACTAGCACATTTGTATTCTCCAGCTAGTTGTTTTAGCACCAATTGAGAATCTCCAACCACCAGAATATTTTTGACTTTTAGTTCAAGCAAAATCTCTAAGCCAATAATCAGTGTTTCATATTCTGCCTGGTTGTTAGTACAATCAAAATCCAAATTAAAAGCTAAGGTGGTTTTTGTACCTCTTGGTGATTGAATGATTATCCCAGCTCCAGCAGCCATCTCTGTACTAGACCCAACGAATTTTAGCACCCATTCACCTTCATCTTCAAAGATTGGTGTAGTGTGCACATCTATCATGCCTTGTAAGGTCTCAGGAATTTCCAGACATGGGTGATCAGCAAGGAAATCAGCAAGTGCTTGTCCTTTGACTGCCTGTTGTGGTCTCCATTTGAGGTTGAATTCTGTCAAGGCCAATGACCATCGACCTATCCTTGTTAGCAATGGCTTGGTCAGCATGTGCTTGATCAAATCCATTTTTGAGATCACGTACACATTAGTTTGAAGCAAGTAATGCCTCAACTTGGTACATGCAAAATATAATGCAAGGCAGAGCTTCTCCACCACAGAATATCATCCTTCAGTATCTGTCAGCAATCTACTCAAGTAATAGACTGCTCTTTCTCTTCCAACATCATCATCCTGGGCCAATAAGCACCCAATGGAATCATCAGTAGCTGATATATACAACTTCAATGGTTTGTGCCTGGTGGGTGCCATGAGAACTGGAGGTTTGCTTAGGTAGGCCTTGATGGTTTGAAAGGCCTCCTCGTGTTTTGACTCCCATCTGAATGCCTCCTCCTTCTTTAACTTCAACAATTCTGAGAATACCTTGGTCTTACCTGCAAGATTAGAAATAAATCTTCTAAGGTAATTTACCTGACCAAGGAAACTTTGGAGCTGTTGTTTGTTCTTCGGTGGTTGAGCTTGGCACATAGCTTTGGCTTTGTTTTGGTCAACCTCCATGCCTCTTTGATGGACCAAAAATCCCAGGAAGTTTCCATCTTTAACTCCAAAGGCACATTTCAAATGATTGAGCTTTAGTTGGTACTGCCTCATCCTTTCAAATGCAAGTTTGAGATCGGCCACATGGTCATTGGCATTGACTGACTTGACAATGATATCATCAATATAAACTTCCAATTTCCTGCCTATCATGTCATGGAAGATAGCATTCATTGTCCGTTGGTAGGTTGCTCCAGCATTTTTTAGGCCAAAGGGCATCATTACCCATTCATTTGTCCCTAATGCTCCTGGACATCTAAATGCTGTTTTTGAAACATCTTCTTCTGCAATAAATATCTGGTTGTAGCCAGAGTAACCATCCATCATAGATAATAACTCGTGTTGAGACACACTATCTATCAGCATATCAGCAATTGGCATAACATACACTTCTTTAGGTGTAGCAGTGTTTAAATCACGAAAATCGACACAGATACGAATTTTGTCATTTTTCTTGACTACCAGTACAATATTAGATAACCATTCAACATACCTGGTTGGCCGTATGAAGTCGGCCTTAACCAACTTCTGTATTTCTTCTTTGACACTCAACTCCACTTCTGAAGACATTCTTCTAGATGGTTGCTGGTATGGTTTGTATCCGGGCTTGATAGGCAGTCTGTGTTCTACCACCTTTCTATTCAATCCTGGCATTTCCTGGTAATTCCAAGCAAAACAATCACGAAACTCGTGAAGTAAAGCTATTAGTTTTACCTTGATAGATGGATCCAAGGTAGAACTTATGTAGGTAACTCTGGACTCTTCTTGCCCCCCCAAGTTCACTTCTTCCAAAGGATCTTGGGTTTCGGCCTTCAAATCATCTAATTTGGCCGGTGCTATTTGCAAACCATTCCAATTCAACTCCTCTTTTTTATTATTCGTGGCTAAACAGCCATCATCTTCTACTATCATATCTTTTTCACTAATTTCTTCTGTTACAATTCTATCAATGACAGCTTGTACTACAATCATCAACAAATGGTGTTTGTGGTGGAATAATAGGTTGAACCCTCCGAGCAGTACCTACCCCTGCAACGACGTTGCCTCCTGGTCCAGCAGATTCAATGGTTGCATAGGCAGTTGGATTGTTCATAGGATTAGTATTTCCATATGCAACAGACCTGAAATTTTGACCATTACCAGATGGAAAGCGCATTGGAGAAGGAGTGTACTTGCTGTATCCACCATCAACCTGGTAGTTTGTTCCTTTCTGTGATGGAAATTGCCCCCCCATGGTCATATCTTCAAACTTCTGCTCCAACTTTCGCTCCACCTATTTCATGGCATCTTCAACTGTTTGGTTAGAATGTACCTCCAGATTTTTGATGGTTTTGACCAAATATTCAAACAAATGGCGGCTTCATCAGATAAGCCAGCTGGTCGTTCAATGAGCTCTTGCTTTTCTTCAGTACTACCATCATTGGCAGCCCCTTCCACTTCTACCAGTGGATTTTCCTCCTGCAGATTCTCCCCAGCGATTGATTCTTTTCCTGACAAGCGAGTGCGCGGTGCCATAGTAATTTTCAGATGCTTCTTCTCTAGTCCCACCGGGTGTGCCAAAAAAGGTTGTTGTCACCAAAAAGTGGCCCAAGGTGATGATGATTTGCAGGTGTGCCAAGGCTTATAGTTTCCTACACTAATTTGAATAAAATGCACCAAATGTAAATAAGACTTCTATCTAGACAATTGAACGAACTATCTTGGGACCTCAATAGTTCTAGGTTCCCCAACTCCACTGAAGTGCGCTTTGTTGAGATTGAAATGAAGAAACATAAATAGACACCAAGAACAATTTACACAACGATGGTTGGCATTGAAACTTGACAAGAAACAAATACAAGAGAATTTGGAATGAATGACATAATACTTGCTTGAAATTGACACGAATTTGGAAATGTAATTGAAATGCTAAAATGCTAGGAAGCTTGAAAGTGTCTTTAGGCTTGAGTTTTTGTTGTCTGTTTGACTAGTTGTGTGTGTGTCCCGATCTCTGTCTGTCTACCATCTTTTATACCTTCTACTTTGCACGAAATCCTCCTCCATAAACCATGATCCTACTGCAGTTATCCTTGATTTACTCCATGTTCTGTAAGTTGGAAGTTACTGCCATCTTCTCACAACAATTTTCCTCATTTCTCTCATGTGCCGCCACCTGGACCACCTTGTGGTAACTGCCACAACTTCTTCCTCTTTTCACGGACCACTCTCAGCACAACTGCACCTGGGCAGTTACTCACCAACTGGGCTTCATTTTCTTCTCAATATAATGGGCTCATGGGCTGTGATAAAACATGATGAACCGTATGGGCTGCACCTTGGGCCTTGTCCATGGACTAGGCTTATTAGGCCCAATATATTTTGGTGCCAACAATATGGAAATTAATTAAAAAGATTTCATCCAAAATTTTGTTATGGTTAATCAATATCGCAATACATGATTCATAATGAATACCTATCTATTTAAAAGATCGAAAATGTTTAGCATCCAAGTAATTTTTTTGTCTCAGTTATCTCAAATGTTATGTAGAACGCAAATGATCCATGGAAAATATTGGGTCCCACATGATCCATATGAAATCATGTACGTCCATATTAGCATTTGCGATAGCTGGGACAAAAAATATCAGAAGTGATAGGGATCCCAATAAAAAGCATCACAGATTCACAGTCATCCCAGTAGTGGATGTGTCACTCTTTTGTTCAATCACTAGATTTTATGGGCCCCCACACTTACATCAATCAAGGGACAAGATGCACTACTGGGATGACTGAGATACTTTTTATTGGTATACCTAACATTTTTTAAAAAATATTGAGTTAAAAGATTGCATCCAAAACAATTTATGATTAATCAATATTGCTGCATTAAATAATACAAGATTCATAATTGAATACTTTCCTATTTAAAATATTACCTCCAAAACAATGTGTGATGAATCAACATTGCTACATTAAATAATACAAGATTCATAATTGAATACTGTCCTATTTAAAATTTTACATCCAAAACAATGTGTGATTAATAAATATTGCTACATTAAATAATACAAGATTCATAATTGAATACCTCTCTATTTTTCCATGCGTACACTATGAAACTTGCTATATAAACCCAATTGTGGGGATGATTGAAAAATGAAGTTGCATCCATCATAAAATCAAAGAAAGAAAAAGAAAAAAATTAAGTATGAAAGGCATCAACGCAGTTTTGATTATGAGTTTGATGATTTTAGGAGTAATGGTGCAAGAATTCAGCTCGGCCACATACATTAGCTATTGTGCCATAGCCTGCGGAGAATTTCCGGGGGGAGAAAAGTGTTTGTGGTGTTATGAACAGTTTTGTCAGTGCAAGTGCAATCAAACGTGTCGTGATTTAGGGGAGACCTCCCAAGAGTGTAAGCAATGTCGTATAGATTATTGTACGGGTCCACCAGCAAGTCAATTGGGTCCACTAGCCCAATGGTCGGAGTGTAACCTCACTTCACCTGCTTCTTCCTTGGATCGTTGTAGCCTTGGTTGTGCAAACTCATTATGCACCAAAATCAACACCAAAGGTACTGATCAAGCTGGTGAAATGAACAAATGCTTCAACTCCTGCTCCAAAAGATGCGCTGCTGCTGCTACTGCTGCTTCCATGAAGATATTATCGATTAATTGAAAAATAATTAGTTGCAATCAATAAAACATAAAAAATAATTACTATTACATATTGGTTATAATGTCTCTTTTTACAATTATTTTTCATTAAAAAGCCAAACTCTTCGTATGTACCATGTGATAGGGGGTGTACAGCGGGTTTCCAAACTTGGAGATCCTTAACAGGGTTATTGATCGGGTAAAGACCCTCTTAAAAATATCAGGCCGGATTTGACCTAGACCGATGACCCATCCCGATATGCAGCTCTGCCAAGTGAAGCTTAAAATGGGATTATGGAATGCAGCCCATTTGTTGAGTCATGGACAATTGGTGCATGGTTGTGGTCATGCATGTTGTAAACAATGCGGCTAAAGAAACTTGCCTCCATATAGTAATAATTATCAATAAAGACAAAAAATATACAATGTCAACAATGAATAATTATGATGAAATAAAATGTTTATCTAAAATTGTCTAGGACAATTAGAGAGTACATTTGGTTTGTTTTTCTATTTTCATTTTCATTTTATGTTTTTCATTTTCTATTTTCTAAGAAACAAAAAACATGTTTGGTTTGCAAGACTGAAAAATTGTTTTCTATTTTATGTTTTCTATGTGACATGTGAGATACTTGTTGATTACAAATATAAATCTAGAACCCGTTTAATATATGCCATTTCAAATTTCACATGAATTTAGGAGTAAAATGTAGGGGTGGTAAAATTATGTATAGTTCGGGTGATTGAATTTGTCTGATCCGGATTAAATCAAGTTTGGACATAAGTTATATGTTTGAAATCTGAGTCCAAACACAAAATTTTTGTCCGGTTTAAAAGTAGGTCCAAGTCCAAACATAGAAATATTGTCTGATTTACTTGTCCGGACTGTAACTCAGATTAGATTATTGCCCGGCTTGTTCGGATTTAAACCAATCTAGGTTTGCTCAATCAAGTACGTTCGAAACACAATCCGAATTAGAGTCCGAACATGTAAATATTTTGTGAACACTAGATGTTATCCGACTTGGAACCAACCTGAAACCTTTTTTTTTTTTATCACTCCTAGTAAAATGGAGATTATATATATATTGTTCTCAAACATTTTGTATTAACTTTTTGATTCACTAATTAATACACGTGTATTTTATATATTCGATTTTGTAAGAGATTGAGAGGAGTAAGAGTTGTAGAGAATCTCAATTTGAAAGATAAGTTATATTTAAATATCTAATGGGGCAAGAAGCCAATGATATTCATCAGAGTATATACATTAGTACAATACCAATATCTGTTGAACAGAGCTTGTATTTGAAGAGATTGGGGGTCTCACTCTATCAGTTCATTGACTTTCAGAAATTTGGTCTCCACGTACGACCTTTCATGAGGGAGAACGTCTCCGCCTATTCAAGTGAAAATGTCATTTAGACGTTTTTAAAATTTTCAGAAAATGAGGTTTCATTTTCTGAAAAATGAAATTGAAAATGCTAAACCAAACACCATTTTTTTTATATTTTCTATATTTTTAGAAAATATTCAAACCAAACAGCCTCTTATGTATTTAATGTTTAGAGTTGATGCCATGTTTTTTAGCTTGCAGCTGGTATGCAATAAGTTAACTACATGGATACCTTGTTGAAACTAAAATGTTTGTAGCTTCTTAAGCATGTTATATTATATATGTTTACGACTTCTTGGCAGGAGAGTTTTGGTATTTATAACTTTTGATAAACAATGAAGGATACCTGTACGTATACACTTTTTATTAAAGATATCTAAGTCGAAGTTTAATTTTTATAACCACATCTCTACTAAGTTATAACGTACTTATAATGAAGGTGGATAAACTAATAAAAGTTCAAGCATGGTGATTTCGTTCAAAGTATACTCGCGGTTAATGCAATACACAGATTGAGGTGTCGATCTCACCAGAAAGTGTTTTACAAAAGAGGGTTAACAAAATACGTACACAATAAAATATTAATGAAACATAAGAGAAATAGATTATGAAATTTTGCATGAAGAAATAGATCGAAAAAAAAAATGAATATGAGAAATTGACAAGGCTTTGAGAATCCCTTTTAAGTTTCGTTACACTGTTTTCACTTTGATTCAAAAAAATTACCATTCAATTAAATGCTTCACAACCCTAACAAATAATCGGAAGATTTGTAAATGAAGATCATAAAAATAACAAATGCATTTGTTATGGAAAAAAAAAGATCTTTTCTTTTTAAGCATGCATCGATTTATCTTATAAGTTATCCAAAATCGACAATATATCAAATTTATGACAATATTGCAGTAAAAGATCGACCTATAAAACAAATATCCAACCATACCAAGAAACTACAAACTACACACTGCACACACAGACCATCCACATCGATGATTCTTTTGGTCTTAGCTCTTCTAAAAAGTACGAGATGCAAAGCTTGAATATTCAGGTCAATTATATAATAAGAGCACCGAAGCGCACCAATACCAACAGATGTTGAACAAGAGCAAAGCCTTATGAGTTCAAGAAACAAGCATATAGAACCAAAATCCAAGACATGTTACCTGAGTTAAATTGCAAAAAATAGAATATTATACAATTAAAGCAGAAACAAGTGGTCGGATCATCAAAGTTGGGTCGACCCTGGCGCTGTGGATGCAGATGTTGAAGGCCCGGTGGACGCTGGTGGTACAGCCCTTGGAGGTCCAGAATGCTGATACTGCTGTGTCATATGTGCACCCTGCTGTGGTGGCATTGTAGGGGGGTATTGTGGTGGGTACTGCTGATAGAGCGGCGGCGGAGGTGGCATCATATATCCATATGGCGGATAAGGTTGCCCATGGTATTGTCCATGAGGTGGTGGCATAGCTTGATGAGTATAATGCTGAGCCTGTTGCTGCTTTTCAGATCCAGATTTATTCTCACCAGACCCCGCAGGCCCATTAGGAGCCCCATCTTGAGATGGAACAAGCGCACCCATCCTTTGAGGATCCATCGACGGATAAAAGTTTCTTTCCTGCTGGGGTGGAGGAGGAATATTGTAGTACGGCATTGGTGGTAGCTGGTCCTGGTTCCCAGGTTGCAACTGATTCTGCTGTTGAGATATGACTGCCCGAGGCAACATACCTCCATGTGCCAATGCTGCCTGGTGCCTTGCTTCATCTGAGCCTTCAGACTCCGATCTCAATGCTTGAGGCTTACCCCACATCAGCTTCAGTCTCAAACCCTTAATTACGAGTTTGTTAGAGAGCTCTTCTGCAGCCTTTTCTGCTCCTTCTCTGGTTGTGTAGGTCACAAACGCACATGCTCGTTGAATTACTATCTTTACGGATTCAATTTCACCATGCGCGTAAAAGTTATCCCTTAAATCCTGTTCAGTGATCCTTGCATCAAGGCCACCAACATACAGAGTCCTAATGCTTTCATCCTCCGGAGGTTCCAGCGAAGGCATTTCACCAGCCTTGCCAAGCAGCTTCAGCGCTACAGGATCATTAACACTAAATGCGAAACAGAAAGAAGTTAAAAACATGTGCACATGTACTTGTATGTGATTGAATTAAACGGTTCGAGAAAAATTGTATGCACTCAATTGGGCACAAAAAAAAAATCTGCAGTGTAGCGCATTCCCTGGCTATTAGGCACCAAAAGAAATGTGTAAATTTAAATACACGAAAAATTATTCAGTTAAAACGTATCTTTGGCCTTCAAGACCGAACTTGTGTCCTCCAAAGACAAATCACTCAACAAGCCAAGGAAATGAGCAGGGTTCAAAAAGATGACAGTCCATAACATGCCAAGGCAATATAGAATCGTCAGAAGCATCAATTTCTGTCATCTTCCTAACCAGTTTTAACACTTCAGTAGTTCCACTCGCATGCAAATCAGTAAAATAGCAATTTTGTCATGCATAGTTAATAGGAAACAAGCTAACAAAATACCAAATTAAGGAACTTAAAAGGAGTTACTTGAACATGAGAATAGACTCAAAAGAAAGTTGATTAGTTGAATCAACAAGATAGAAATTACAGGCCCCATATCTAAATCCTTTATCAACCTCTCACTGTATTATGATTGCTTTTCATGATCGGAAGCATCATTACTCATGTGCAGTACTAGAAGCAGCTAAGTTAAGCTAATACTAATGAAGGACTGAAGAAACACTACCATCAAACACCTAAAGGATTTCTGAAAGCCCCCCAAGGATAACTCAAATTAACATGCACGCTTAAACCAAAGGTTAAGGAAAGAAATAAAGCAAGATAGGGAGTTAGAGCGATTGAGAGACATTGTTTACATATCTCCACTTCATACTAGGTAAAGAATGGTACTTACCCATAGTAACGATCTTTTATATTTTGCTGCGATAACTCCCCCGTCATGGGCATCTCATGTCTATAGGGGCATTCAGCCCCTCTTGTGCATTCACCACGAACATAAAAACTGCATATATGAGCTCGGTTCCTTTTGTAGTACGGTGTTGTTCTTTGAAGTTTCAAAATAGTGTCATTTGGCCGCACCTTCCCATAAGATGATTCGTAATCAATACCCGCTCTAGCCTGCAAGAGACAGTTTACAAGTGGAAGTGTAATGCAATTGTCAAACATGTGGAAGAACAATATCATCATCTACTATGCATGATGTTAACATGACCAACATATATCAACATTAACATAATCATGAAGTGCACCGGCTGAACAGTAATTCGTATTCGAGAAACCATAATGAGGATATTAAAGGTAATATGCACACATTACTTAGACGATTAGAAATCATCCAGAATAGAGATTCAACAATTAAGCTAACAAGCAACATAAATCATATTGGCAATCTGTAAACAGAATGTCATACAAGAAAAAAGAACAAATTTATTGTATTTTGCAAAATCAAACTTCTTCCAAATTTTGACTTCTGGAACCATCCATTTACAAATGTGAACATAACTTTAATCCGGAAGTTTATCATCATTATCTTATCAGGCTAAAGAAGTCATCTTTTTTACTTTTTGAATAGAAAATTTTTATTGAGGCACCAAGAAGGTGCAAACCAGAGATTACACAGTGGTAATGAGGATTAGGTACTGAATAAACTATTCAAAATATCATGAAATATGATTGATCAACATGCATACCATAAATATACAAACCAAAGTGAGATTTATCAGACAGACATTGACAACATAATCATGAAAACTAATCATGATGTGATGCATAAAAAGTAAATGAATTTCCTTGAATGTATGAATATACACACCCTACGGTCATGCTCCTCCGCAAAATATTCCCTGTTGACATCACTCTTCGGAATGGCATCATTGGAATTGATACTGAGTGTTGTATCTCGAACCTGAACTGGTAACCCATATTCAAGATCCAAGAGACAGACTTGACAAACATTTTTCAACTTGCTACATGTTTGGCAAACCTCAGTTTTCTTGAATCTTGCATCACGACCAGGCCTCCACCTAAAAACAGTAAATGGCCGTGTGCATATCTTACACTCTTTGTCATAATCTGCTCTTGTCTGCATCCAAATACATACATGCCATTTAGTTACCATAAAAACATAAGAAAGATTAGCTCAAGAAGGAATAACTATGGTAATAGCACGATACGAATATCCCACAGCGCTTAGATATGGGAGTTGTGATCCATTGATAAAGAGGGCAAATGCCTTCCTTAATCAGCCAACAAATTTTCTAGGTAATGGCCTATTGGGCTTGTTGGTTACAACCAGCTCATGTGTGGGTAGTGGTTGGGCTTGTGTGGTTGGTTGAGGAAGGTATGGGCCTGCTGGCTGAATGTATGGGCGTGCGCCTAGCCTAGTTCTTAACATAGCATTAAGAATCTTCGAAGGCAAAGTTGCAGGAAAAACACAGCCACAAATCAGAGAGTATAAATATAAATAATACAAGTACTCGAGGCACCAATAAACTGTAATTATTAAGCAATTGCTGATATGAAAAAAAATAACAAGAAGAAGAAAATAGTAAAAAGGAAAAAATTAATCAGATATCAATGAACTTAAGTTGACTCGGTGGAGCAAGGAAAAAAATGCGTCTACAAAAACATTCAAACATATAAAAAAAATGTAATTCTTTCAGAACTGGTGACGGACCTTAAAAGTCCAGAAAACAATGGCAGTCCTATAGGCCATTTCTATGTTCTTAATGTCACCAGTCCGACATAATATGTCTGAACCAAGATTCTTGAGAACATGGACCACGAACAGCAGGGCCATCCACTTTTACAGAGTAAACCCTCACAAACCACCAGTATCAATTTTTTTTGAATGGAAAAAGATTTTATTCAAGCGCCAAGGGGGCGCAACCCAAACAAATTACAAAGGAGAGAAAGTAAGAAGCTCAAACAAATTCCCAGAAAGGGAAGACCCCCCCAATCTAATGCAATCCAACCAGTTGTAAGGAAAGTGTCTATGGAGGATTCCCTGTCGTTAAACACTGTAATTTCTTTCCAACCACAACAGCCACAAGACAGAAATAGGAATCAACTGAATGAAGCACCTTTGCTGCTTGTTATTGCCCATAGCCTTCCAAGCCACTAATTCCTTGTCCACTGTAGAACTAGAAGCCAAGGAGATGCCCATCATCATGAAAATGTTAGCCCAGATTTTAGAAGACCAAGGGCAGTGCAAGAAGAGATGGCTAATAGATTCTAAATCTGCTTTACAGAGGCAGCATCTACTCACCAGGGGAATGCCTCTTCTTTGCAGATTATCCATTGTGAAGATTCTACCCCAAACTACCTCCCAACAGAAGAAGACGCACTTCGGAGGGGCCTAGACTTCCATATCCAAAGCCAAGGGAAATGAGAGTTCCCTAGATGAACCTTATCTTTCATAAGTTCCTTGTAATAAGAGCTCACTGAGAACAACTTGTTTTTCGCTATCTTCCAACAAATTTTATCATCAACTGCAGGGCTGAATTGAATCCAAGCAATGCAAGGACGATTAGAACACAAGACCTCCAAGTTTGAGACTGGTCCTAGAGTTCCCTTACCACAAACTACATTGCTCAGGTTAATCAAGGTTCTCATTATATACTTGTGCCTATCAAAAAAGGCATAACACCAAGGCATACAACTCTTACAGGTACTGCCACAGTAAATAAATACTAAAATGACCCTTCTTACTACGTCAGATTTCATGGGATATCGTGAAATTGATGTGGACAGGGTCTTACTTTCATAGGGCATCAACAAAATTACTCTTATTCATGCACGCAACCCTACATAGCAACTAGTAAAGAGCAGGTAACCACTTCAGAATCCATCAGAATTGAGACGCGTGTATAGATCTTGCAATACAATACCTCTATCCTTTTCCTTTTTCTGAGCAGTTGCAGTTACTCTACACATTTCACAATCAATTAAGCAATATTGGGCAAAGGGCACTTATATGATGTCGCAAATAGCACGCATACAAACAGAAGCAGAAGCAAAAATCATGCTGATCTTTAAGGAGAGTAAGCCTCAACACAGACACCAAAATACGACACAGTAATTACCCATTACTAATATAAACTTAAACCATCGGTAAACAGAATATGTGTTCTTCTTTTCCCTATTTCCGTTCAATCAAAGTTATTACTTATTACTATCAAATTAGTTCCTCTTACAAGTTAAATCCCTAATTCAAACCAATAAGACAGCTCTTCCATTAAACACATCACGTTAGGATCCTCTACCCTAATTCCAGTTTCAACCATCAATAGATGAATCTATTGAAAACTGAAAAGACGAAAAGATTAAAATAGGAGTGGAAAAGAGACCTACCATTCGAACATACGGATTGTCGCCGAGGCACGACTCGCAGATTATAGGGAAATCCGAGCGTTCCCATCCATCGGCCTCGTAATCTCTTAACAGTCTATGCGCCATCTCAGCTACTCACGATCTTCGATCTCTGTGTGTGTATATGCGTATGTATTCACGATCTTCAGAGATGCCGCGCGTCCAAACGTACAGGGACGTTCTAGGGCTCGAAGATATGTGAGAGCCGACTGCCGAGGATTTGCGTGTGGATTTGCATATTTCAAAGTAGGCCGGACCAGAACCGACCCAAAACATCATTTGATGGGCCCAATTATGCAAGCCCAGGGCCCTGCATCGGATCACTCTGGTTCGGGCTGACCAGGCAGGGCCCACCGTTTGTTTTTTTACTTTTTTTAATTTGTTTTTTCTATTGGAAAGGCCTCCATTTCCTATATATCTTAATTATTAATCAACAAAAAAAAAATAAATCTCCATCTTTGATATTCTTATTCCATTTTGATTTAAGGAAAATGCAATGCATCCATAAGCAATGTATTCATAAGCATTCAAAATCTATTTGGCATGGTGAGTCACCATGCCATGTAAGCATGAATTAAAAAAAAAATCATCTCTCACTTCTATTTTGCTATGGCACAAATACCCTTTCCTCTATCCACAAACTCCAGATCGAAAGCCCCAATTTCAAAATCATCCCTCATCATTCCATTTTCATCAAGAGAGAGGTGATCTAGAGAGGGACAATCGAGAAGAAGATGAGCTGCTAGGCGCAAGCAATTGAAGAAATAAACCTTGATAATGAGTGGCATCTTGAGGAGATCGAAGGTATTACATCTCCGTCGCATTATAGACCTCTAAATCAAATTGTACCTAAAATTCGAGTAAAGAATTAGAGCCCCAATTATTTTTTTCCCCTAAATTTCATCCGCACAATTGAAACTTGAGTTGCCATTACTTATGATATCCATATCGTCGTCAACCTTTTTTTTCTCTCTCTCTTTTATAAGTTGGTGATAATTCCACAAAATAACAAAATTGATGGGCTTCTAGCTAATGAAAATAATGTTAGTTTTCTATCTGTTAAAACTTAAAAGGAAAATTCACAATTTTTCAATGTTTATTTCAAAGAGATTTACTTTATATATTTTCATAAAACATTGGTTGAGATTTACTTCCCCTCAAAAAAATAATGAAATTTCAAAAAATTATATTTTTCTTAAAACAAACAGGGCCCAAAGTCAATTTCAAAATCACCCATTTCTTTATTATACCGATGGTCACAATGCATGTCTTTACATTTGGCAAGGGTAACAAAGATTTATTTGAAAATTTGCCACAAAAGTTCATATTCCAACGAAACAAGCACATGACTGAACAATATTTCAAAAGGTTCCTCTGAGGCAAATTTTATTTCCACACCCAACTAGGCCGATGCAGGGCAATTCAATTCACTAACCAATATCATATTTCTTGGCAAACACAAGAAGAGTAGCTAACATGGACCATAATACAGCGTTATACATATGTTGACATGAGATAGGACACAGTTTTAACACCAGATAAAAGTATGCAATAATAGCTTCTTGGACATGTGGTTCGTAGATACCTTTGAATAGGAAGATAGATAAACGAATGTGGAAAAGAATATCTGCAGAAGGAGTTTTATCATATTTTTATGTCTAAGAAACCTGCTGCAGTAGGAGAGGAAGCAAAACTGTGTTCTTCCATATCAGTCATAGAATACCTCCCCTCTGACTAACTTCTTTGCCTGTCATGAGATTAATAAACAAAAAGTAAGAGCATTTTCTTGACTGGAATTAAAAAGAAGGTCTCTCAGGCAGTCATGTAAATTGTAAACAGGTCAACTTCATTCGAATTGCTTAAATATCCATGAATATTCGAGAAGCCACTTGAGTTGTCCACAGAACTCACATAAACTCATATATAACATAAGGTAGAAAATAAGCTCTTATATAACCAGAAAACTTCTTTGATTTCTTTCTCAGATCAACCATTAGACCTAAGTTTAAAAAATGAACAGCTACCAGATGAAATTCCTGAAACTTACAATCAAATGATTGTGTTCACCTACATGCCAAGTTGCCAACATATTCATGCAACTAGAAAATTTTCAAAACAAGAATACATATTCAGGAGAATAAAAGCACAAAAGAACATAATTCACAAATCTTACTTGCTCGAGAGTTAAGAACATAACCACATTCCAAGATCCCAGCCGACTAAAATTTGGCAGGAACCCCTTGTAGAAGGCAAAAAAGCCCTGCAATGCATAATCAGGCACAAGTCATTTGGAATATCTTAAGATAATGCTAGCTTCCACTGATTAAAAACTCAGGTAGCCACACAGATTAAAAGGCCGCAAAATTCAATTTGCAAGACAAATTGGATGCAAGTACACAGGTTTTGCAATCTGACAATTAGTAATGAATTAACCATGTAGAAAAGAAGTTGAAGCCTATATGAAAACTGGTAGGAATTTACATACCTCATTTTTCAAAGTCCTGATAAAACAATCAAGGGTGCTTTTGTAGGTTGAATCTCCCATCATCCTAGATTTTACCTGGCGACAAAACAAGCACAGAATACAATCCAATATTTTATTATTAGCTGGTTTGTCAAAGAGCACAACAACTTTGTGCAAAATGATAAGAAAAACAGGTAATCTTGAGCTGCTAAATGTTAAATTCCAGGTTTGCTATGAAACAAATAAAAAAATGCTTACCACGTCAATGGGAGAACCAATACAGACTGCAAAAAAACCTGCACCTAGACCCGCTAGCAGATGTGTAAAAACATTGTCCATGAACCCTGGAATTTGCAAAATTATCTGCATGAGTATGAAGAAATTAGGATTTAACTGTTATGTCAGCCATGCACCATCAAATGATAACATATCTTCAACATGACCGACTCAAAAATAAACATTCACCTGTTTCACTTCATCATAACTGGCTAATTCAGCCGCATTTATAATAGCATTACGCACAATGTTAGGTCCGAGGCCAGTCCACAAGGCACGTAGTCCTTCCTGAAATTTGGAAGGGTTCAGAATGAGTAGGAGTAGAATATGAACATGGAAAATGCAAATGACAAAACTACTGACCTGTCTCACTATGGTAAGATAAGCATCCAAAGCTCCAGAATAACGCTTAGGTACCCCAGCTGGCAATTTTCCCTCAGCTTGAAGCCGAACTTTGACAAGATCAGTTGGATTAGCTACCATAATTGCTAGAGCACCTAAAATTTAAATGTTAATTTTTCATGAGAAATTTATCAGAGAGCTAATTACTAAAACAAATCAAACAGCGAATACAAAGTGATCACAGTTTACCCACCCAATCTTGAGCGGCAGGGCAGGCACAAAATTCACTCACCAGTCAACAAAGCTGCTAGTATCTTATGGTACAAATGAATGTCTCCAACAAAATCATCACCAACAAGAATTTTTTTTACCTGGTGAAGACACATTCAACTTTACATGTCAATATATCTCTGATAAGCATATAAACTTAATTACAACCCTGAAATGAATGTATAAAAATCTCACAGGTTCATATAATCCAATCCTTAAACCTCCATAAATGAATTGGCGATGCAATCCTGCACCGATGCCTTTCCATAGTGCAGATAAACCTTCCTCCCTAGCAATAGTTGCAATTGTACCCAACAAACCTCCATATTTAGGCACAATCACTCCATCAGTTGAAGTTGTTTTCCTTTGGAGCTGAAGCCTAACTTTAGCAGTGTCCAAAGGAATGGTACAGAACTGAAATATCATGCAGACAATGAAATTCAAAGAATTATAATAAGGATTCCCATGCCACTCTATTGACAAGGTCGGACCCTTTAAACCACATTGCCGATAGAATCTGAAGCCTAGCTTTAAAGTATCTACATCTATTCGAAGTCAAAATATAAATCGTGATTCTCGTAAGGAAAAGTAAATTTTGAATAACTATTGAATCAGCTTTTATTATTTTCCTTAATTAATACTATGAGCCTAGCAATAGAATAAAGCCAAATGGCATATTATGTGCTACACTAAACTACACAACAGAGCAATTTGCTGTAATTGTCAGGATTCAAAGAAAACTCATCAATCTGCCTTGACACCGGAAAACCAAAGAATCACAATCAAGCGATTAAAGTATCCAGATCAAAAATATTATGAATAATAAAGAGCAAGCTATACTAAAAATGTGCCGTTGAGCTTTAAAAGCAGACAGAATCAAGTATGACTTATTAACAAACTACCGATCCAGTAAAAGTACCACTGACTCCAGAAAATACAAATGTCACTGGAGATCGTTATACCTCGGCGAAACAAGCGGCGAAGGCGCTGCACAAGAATACTTCGGCGAATGAAATGTCGGTTCTGGCCTTGAGATCTGCCATTGCGAGCTGCACAGCAGAGACTGGACAATGGAGAGATGACTATGATGGAGCTACAGAAAATTAGGGCTTGAAAAAGTTTCAGAGAGTAGTTAAGAAGGAAAGGGACAGGATAATCAAGCACTTCAACGGCGTCCATTGAAAGCACCGCAGCTGGGGTTTTCACAAATGGTTGTCATCGTTTTTTTTTTTTTTCCTTGGATTTTATTATTATCTGATAGTCGTTGCAGTAGTTGTATCTTGATATCTTATTCTCTTTTTTATTTTAGGGAATCTTTTTTTTTTTGTTAATGATACTCAAATATGACGTCACACAATATTCTGCTGGTGTTATTTTTTCAATTTCTTTTATTTGTGGACTATTTAGAAATATTTCATTATCTTTTTGAAAATATAAAGATTCCAACATTTTGGTATCTCAATTATCTAAACTACTTAATTGAAGGTACATAATGAACTCACATGACACATGATTCAAGTAAATTCGTGAGCTCCACAGGCGATTGAGATAACTGAAATAGCACCTTTGCTAGGATTATATCCTAACTATTGATTTGCGTACAACTAAACAATTTGAGTAATTATTAATCTACGGATCCCTATCATGACTATTATATCTATGGGAATTGCTAAATACACATAATTTTTTACTAAATACACACATACAACATTTCAATCAATCATTTCACATACCATTTCAATCAATCATTTTAAAAGAAAATCAACTTTTTTGTTCACAAAAACATATAAAATATTAATTTTTTTTAGAATATAGGTTTATTTATTATTTGAGTCTATACACTAATTAACATTTTTTCTATGTCAAGTTGTAAACTAAAATACTACTAATTAACATAGTTCATAAAAATATTACTTAGCAAAAACAATGAACATGCTTGGACACATCTTCCAATAAATTAACTTCAATTTTATTAAAAACAATGTTATATATATATATATATAACACTTCTCTTATACATACCAAGTATGCGAGTGGGGGCATATTATGTTATTAGTGTGTGGGGGTCACATTTACTATGGTTGATTTGAACCATGGGATTACGCGTCCGTAAACTTAGTTTGTAAATTTGGTGTGTAGGAGACAATTGCCTTATATATATATATATGATCTCAATAAAATACGAAACATATGATTTAATTACCTTATGTAAATTTATTTAAGCGCAATAGCACATGTTACATTACTAATGTTCTACCACAATGGTTTCAAGAGGAAACCTAGAACGAGTATGCTGTATGTATGCATCAAGTTGTTCCATATATGGTAAAACTCATGCAGCTGCGCACTCATACCTGAAGTAATTCCAATGAGGCATAATGGTAGGCATCGGGTAACCCCCAACTAAGGAAACCTGGCCATAGTGATTATTATTAACGTGTCCAATAGCGATAGCAACATGTTGATACTGCGGTGGAGGAGTTGATCGCAGTGGTAAATATGCAAAGCTCTGTGCAGAGCTAAGAACGTGTAGTATGACATTGTACATCGAAGCAATCAAGAGACCCATGTTTGGCATTGTCATCCAGTGCTGGATGAGCAAAGAATAAATCCTGGAGCTCGTTGGTTATATCGTATGTTCGATAATAGAAAATGTACATGTGCTCGTGTAGGAATGACATTAGAGACTGAATGTGGAATTTATCAGTTTTTTAGAAGTTTGAAACTTATGTCGTGCATTGTATATTGTTTTAATAGTGGACGCATTGTTCAGATCTCATTTCTTCAACTATGCCAAAATGTCTCGTAGCTTCACACGATTGCTAGACATATCTACCATTATCTCAAATTCAGAGTCAGAAAGGCGACCGGCGTATGGATGCCCCTCCATATATGATGCAGGGGCATGGTTGACAATTCCACATAGCACTCTTACCACCCAATCATCAGCTCCACGTAGTTTCAACCCTTTAAGTCTGAAAGGACAATCAAGCTTTTCGTGCCTATTAACTTCGTGGAGGTTTTCTTCCTTCTGTATGTGCCACCACAATCGCATTGTAACGATAACGATGAGCTTCTTGTAACGATGATGAATCTCAAATTACGCCATGTTTCTTGAACCCAATCAATCAACGATTGACGTGAATCGAACACCTAAAAATAATGTATAAATGTTATAAATTAAAACAGGTTTGCTAAAGATGTTTAAAATAGAAGACATATTATTTTCATGGTTGTTATACCGTCTCGGTTAAAAATAGATTTGTAACGTTAACTTCAATTTTCTCTTCACAATCATCCGCAAGTTCTTTTTCTTTTTTCATTTCGTTTATGATAGTATAATCCTGTCAATAATAAATTTCACTTGAGTTTTTGTAATTAATCAAAATATTTTGTGAAACAAATAAAAAATGTCTTCAGTATCTACATGTATATGATCACTAGAACTACGACTGGACAATCGTAGATCTTTGGCCCAAGCTCTCATTTCTTCCAAATATTCCATATCCACGAATGAGAACACTCTTCAAAAATCGAACTAAAAAAAGAAAATACTTATGAATTCCAAAATATGCGATACACCAGCTAGAACTACTAATACTAAGGTCTCACGAGAGCTTTTTACAAGAATTCATATCTGTCTCTTCGGTAATAACAACAATACTTAAATACTTCAACAAGCGAAGAGCAACGACTATAAACTCAAGTTAGATAACAAAAGGAAGACAAAACACTGTAGGCTTTTTTGGCAAAATGATGATAAGGCTTCAGTAGTCACGTGCTTTGTAACAACAAGCTAGTGTCCCATCATAGTTGAGTGTGATCTACGTCATCAGTGGAAAGTCTTGATAGAGTGTGGCTTGTACTGTCTGCATTACAAATGTTTATAACATTTATAGCTTGCCACAAATGTGTGTATTTAGAAAAAAAATGGGGTGCCCGGGACCTGCTGTAATTTTATTACAGCAGGTCCCGCTGTAATACCCTTTATGGGTAGTAAAAAATTTTATTTTTATTTTTAAAAATCATAAATATATAGTATTTTTCACAACGAATCCAACTGTATATTTTTTGTTTAAAACAAAAATCAAATGCATCGTGATCAAAAGCATCAAATATTTTGAGTTTATATCCGACGGTCTAGAATTGTCGTGTCTTTTTCATGTTGAATTTGATTTTTGTTTCTAACAAAAAATATATCGTTGTGTTCGTTGCGATGAACACTACATATTTATAATTTTTAAAAATAAAAATAAAAATTTTTAATGTTAAAAATTGGTATTACCGTACAGCCGGTCCCGGGCTTCCAAAAAAATATGTGTATTTAGATGTACTCTTTAGATAATTAGGATACAAGCTGTTCGGATCTCTGTCATGACTATTATATCTTTTTATTTCCAGAACTTACTTGCAAGAATGTGATTGGTAGGTCGCATTGGGCCGTTAACAGCTGGGGAAACATAGATGAGACGACTATTTTCGAGATCAAAATCTTGATCGCAACGATAACTCTTTTTTATTGGACGAGAAGTGAAGGTGCATGATTAAAATGCACAAGAAATGTGCCGAATCATTCCTCTCTCGAAAAGCAGTGGCGGGAACCCTTGTTCCCATTCCCCGCCGGCGCCAACTAAAATCCCAAAAGTGTAAATCAAATAGACAATAACCTCATAAGTCCACTACTCTCTTCGACAATCAAGTTCTCTTGATCAAGCGCGAAACCCTAACTCTAATCCTAACGAATCCAAACGCAGAAAAACCTTGAAAGCAAAGATGCTAGAGCTTCGTCTCGTGCAAGGTTCCCTTCTCAAGAAAGTCTTGGAGTCGATTAAGGACTTGGTGAATGATGCCAACTTTGACTGTTCGGCGACCGGGTTCTCGCTTCAGGCCATGGACTCCAGCCACGTTGCTCTGGTGGCTCTGCTTCTCAGATCCGAGGGTTTTGAGCACTACCGTTGTGACCGGAACCTCTCCATGGGCATAAATCTTGGTAATATGTCCAAGATGCTTCGGTGTGCTGGAAATGATGATATCATCACGATTAAGGCCGACGATGGCAGCGACACTGTTACTTTCATGTTTGAAAGTCCAAGTAAGTTGTTCTCTCTACGATTATTTGATTCCCGCAGAATTTAAATTTTTGGCAGGGATTAGGGTTTTGGTCTCGCTCTATTTTTATTATGTTATATTACTAATTACTTTCGGAGGAATTAGTTTGTTTGCTTTGAAATTGATGGTTGACAGAAGGGAAGTTGAAGAAACCAGCTTCTGTTTGTTTCTCGGTGAAATGACGAGAGACAAGATAGGATACGTATAGGATCTTCGAAGTGAAAATGTATCAGATGTAACCTTAACACGCTATTTACAAGTGATGATTCTAATAGTCTAATCTCAGAGAGACCGATTCAATTTAAACCAAACGTGTTTTGGTTTCTTCCTTATTGGGTCAATTCTGAGCAACTATGCGGTTCTGGTCTGATTGATCTCGTTTTTAATATCATTCTATTTTAAAATTGTTCCTGGAATTGAGGCAATAGAATTTAGAAATTAGATGTATTATGATAGTGGTTTTCCGCACTTCAGCAAAAAAATTTGGTAATTCACTTTAGCAAATTTGTTAGTCTCTTGAACATATGCTTGTCTTTCAATTGAAGCATTGTGGTTTATCTGTTCTGAAGTTCTTGCGTTCCTTAACTGAACTTTTGTTTCTGTGGTTTCATTGTTTTCCTTCGTGTGATGGGTTAAAGCACAAGACAAGATATCGGACTTTGAGATGAAACTGATGGACATTGATAGTGACCACCTTGGGATTCCAGAGGCTGAATACCATGCTATTGTTAGAATGCCTTCTGCAGAGTTTGCTAGGATTTGTAAAGATCTCAGCAGCATTGGTGACACTGGTATTGTTGCATTTTTGCTGGAATTTTTTATTTTTATTTTACTAAGTTTGGTGATAGTTGTTGTTGAGAAAATGAATAATGGGTTTGAATATACATACAGTTGTGATCTCCGTGACAAAGGAAGGCGTTAAGTTCTCCACAAGAGGTGACATTGGAGCTGCAAATATAGTCTTGAGGCAGAACACAACAGTGGACAAGGTTTGCTATCATGGCTGAGTCATTTTGTGTATTGTCTGGTCAAAACAGTGGAAATTCTTCTAATACACTTTATGCAGCAGTTGAGAATGTGATATGAAGTGCCTGTTGGAGAAATTTTATGCACGTTTGTATTATGTGTGGTCTATTATGCATGTTTGATTTTTTTTCTTACCCGAGTTTTATGATTTGTGCCACATCATTTTTCAGCCAGAAGAAGCTACAATTATAGAGATGAATGAGCCAGTGTCTTTGACGTTTGCATTGAGGTACATGAACTCCTTTACTAAGGCTACTCCATTGTCAAGCACGGTTACAATAAGCTTATCGTCAGAACTGCCTGTTGTGGTTGAGTATAAGATTGCGGAAATGGGTTATATACGGTTTTATTTGGCTCCTAAGATTGAAGAGGATGAAGATGAGACAAAGCCCGGAATTTGAATGTCTTCTTGCATACAAGCTTACCTTAGTTTTTCCTTTGTAACCATCAATATTGTGGATTTTTAGGTGGATTGTCAATTTGTAAGATGCATTATATGTGACTTCCACTAGACTGCATGTGGTAAGAAAGTTTTAGATTTCCTTCAAGGCCTTATCTTTTTCTTCCTCTTCGTGTTACGCTAGCAACCATCCTCTATACTTTCAGACCTCCTTTAAGGTTTGTAGGTGATTTTTTATGGTTTTTGGAGCTTTCTCCAACCATATGGTAGTGTTGTGCAAGGTGCTTTGAACTTTTTTTCTCTATGTGCTGTAAAATTGTGCTTCATTTTCTTTATCTTCCTCTTTGGTATTTCTATTCCCCGACAAGTTGAAGCTAAGGACATTTGGAAACTATCAGTTGGCTAAAGAGAAACTAGAAATTTCAAATTTTGTCAGATGCTTGTGCTAAGTACATGGATGCATCTTTTGTCGTAATTGATTGAGTATTTTGAGCCATCATTTTTTGTTTCTGCCTTGGTAGTTCGCGTGAGTTTGTAAGCTCGGGGCCAGGTTCCAATTCATACCTCGCTTGATTAATTGCTTACATATATTGGGTCTTCAAGGCTCAAATGGAATGTATGATGTGTAATCATGGTGCATTGCTGTTGTAATTGTAGGGATGTGAACACTGGCTTCATATTGTAGTCTAAACTAATCATCTTATTATTTGTCAGTTGGAAATATTGCAAAGTAAGCAAGGTGAACACTGGTATCTCAACCTCAAACTCTCATAATGATCAAACTCTCACTGATTGTATGTAATAGGCAAACATAACAGCCTACAGAAGAGCAGTATATGTACAAACAATAAGGGTTTCTCATGCAACCACAAAAGCACTAGATGAACCAGAGAAATGGTGAATGGAACCCAAAAAGGCCTTCGCTGCGCCAAAATGTCTTAACCTGTACACACCCGGAGTAGCGGACACTGGAATTCTCCATTCTATTGTGGCATGACTCCTTGTACTTAGTTTTGAAGGTCTTGACCACTTAAAACGAAGGCAGAAATCATCATCATCATAAGCCGGGAACCAAGTATCCCCTCCTTGGAGCATTTCCACTAGTGCAAATGTACCTTCGGTCATTAGGTCATTTCGGGGGCAAGCAGACCAGAAAACGGCTGTCACTGTGTCACCTCTCATGAAGGTCGAATTCTTGGGAACATCAGAGCTAGTATCACCAAACTTTACACCAAAAGGAGTCGCATCAGCCACAACTGGCATAAGGAAGCTTATCTGCTTATCCAGAAGATCAGGAGGTTGGAATATGCCAGGTACCACTGGTTGGCCACCTATGAGAGCGTGGGCAAGCTTCTGGAACTCCTGAATGTAGGCACTAAGTGTGTGTGGACCATATAGTGTGGAAGCACCCTGAAAAACATTATGGAAGATTTTTAACAAACAAATGAATTGTAGAGAGACTAGCAATTACTATGACTTGATGTGAAAAACCATCTAACTAAAGGCTTGGATACTAGCTGAAAGCAGCATTTCTCCCAGAAGGTTAAGATGATGGGAAGGTGCCCATTTAATGGTTTAGCCATTGCTCTTACCTAAATGCTTACAAGTAATAGTTTGAATTCCATTAATATTTCTTCTTCGTTGTCTTCGAGTGCTAGATTCAAAGATAAGAAATGGATGGAGAAAGTTGGTTCAAGGTTCACTATTCATACCCATGGAGTTCTTGGCCCAGTGGTAGCCTACTTCTTAGGATTTGAACCACGGAAAAGTCTCAATTTCGAGTCCCCTCACGTTAAAAAAAAAAAAAATAACTTATCAAATAAAGGTGCACTGAACTCATATTCCATGGCAGAAACCTGCATGAAACTCATTACCAACCTCATATCTCTGTACTTGATATTCTTCAAGGGTGGTCACGTACTGAGAGTAGGTATTAGTCAATCCTGCTATAACAACATGAACATTGCCGTTGAATTCTTTATTACCACCACTGGTGAGCACCATCTTCACCGCATCACGAAGACGCCTCCCAGCCATGGTTGTAAATTCTATCAAAAAAAGGTTCAAAAAACTGATAAACCCTCGGAAACATAGTGAACGAGCATATGTACAAATACAAGTGTGAAAGAAAAGTCCACAAAGTAAGGATGATGTGTGTTTTTGTTTTCCCTTTTTTCCTTATTTTTCTTTTGGCTGCTGGCACTAGGGTTGGAGAACGCGATTTGAACACAGAGGTCTCATGCTCAGAGAAGCCACTTCAACAAATAATTGTTATCAGTCCAGTCCCCGAGCATACCCCATCATCCCAGCATAGAGACAAGCTTAACTTTACATCTCAATCAGAACAACTGGTTGAAAGCCGGATATTGGCATATTTAGAATCTTTGTGCATAAATTCACAACAATTCATTTTTCTCAAATTAGAAATTCCTTTTCTTTTCCCTTAGGGTTAGTCTAGTTAGAGAAGGGGGAGGATAGGTATCTCTTTACAGTACCATTACCATGAGAAACAAAAATATACAAAGGAAAGTACTACCTCCAGGAACACTGAGAATGACCAGCTGCCCAATTCGAAGAATCTGAACTGGAAGAATTGACGGCTGCAAAAAATAAACAAGTAGTCTTTTGGTTAGTAAAACAGTATTATACTAGCAAATCGAAGGGCAGTTTGGTGATAAGGATCTGTTACAAAATGTTTTACTCTTGCTAATAAATATGATATGCACATAGGGTATGGTGATCTAAATTCTAAATGTTTAGAGAAGCAAATAAAATATTCCATGTTCCTCCTTTTACAGCAAAGCCATCACTTATAGAAACAGACAATCACACCCATGCAATAAAGGATTGCGAATTTAAATATTTACAGATACATCAACCCAGTGTGACCAAATAACTAATACGTCATTCCAGTTCAGTATGTTAAGCCTTGGATATAACTTTTGGAAACAGCACGTCCTTAAATAATCACATAGCAAGCCCAAACATATTTTGACCTACCGCCCAATCATATGGTTTCGTCATCTCTCCAGTATCAAGTAAAATGGGCTTTGGATTATGACAATTTTTTTGTTCCTCGCCTGGTGTCTTAAGAAAGTTGCGGACCAGCCTCCAGAAAGGATTTCCCTGAAATAAAACACAATGTGACAGTTACTGACAGCAGGTACGCATTGACTTACATGAGGAATGAAAAATCCAAGACAAATACTGCGAGCACATATTACCTCGTCATCACCTTGCTTAAAATCAAATGCTCCTGGCCCATCAGTTGTTCCTGCAGCTAATGCAAACCCCATTGCAGCAGGACAAGTTTTTACTGCTTCAGAGCCTCCATCTTGTTTGGAAAGCGTCACCTCAAGCTGGGAGAAATCTATGTAAGTGTGGCGGTAGTCAACCTTCCCATTTATTTGTTCAGATGCTCCTTTGAATAGATCCACGGCTTTTTTGAATTGCCTCTCTCCTATGATACGTGTGCTCTCAAATTCATCAGGGTAACTGATAGGTTAAGTGCAGATACCATTATGTATCCATACCAAAAAAAGTCCAACTGAAAGAGTAAAATAAGTACAAACTAGCAAGGAAGTCACATATACCCAGGTCCTCGGCCATAGCACAACTCATTCTTCCCACCGCAGGTACTGTGATTGAAGTCGCATGGTTTACCAGTGTCTATACAGAAAGCTCCAAGTACATTGGGGCTAACATCACCACAGTTTGATTGACAAAATGCTGACACAAATTGAGGTTTGTCAGCCTGCCTGAGAACACCTCTAACTCGCCTAGCAACATTAAGAGTCCTTGTTGCTGGTCTACCAGGAGAAGAATGGAAGGACGCAGCCAGCTCCAGTAGCTCATGGTCTGCATCAGAAAGATGATGACAACTTAGTGCCAGGAGTTTCTTTGCTCTCTAGACGAAAGAATGCATAATTATCATATCATCCAATTCTCCACTTGTTCTAGTAGACGACAGGGTTACAGAATTTTGATATATCAAACTCCCAGTCACAAATGTATAAATTGAAAAGAGTTTTGATGTGAGATCCACACAGATAAAAGTTGTTCATTCTGTATGTGTATATGTTACCCAAACACTAATTTATTCTACTCTACCACCATTTGCTTTTGTCGTCAAAATATCTAAGAAAATCACCAAGAAAGCACCAACTCCTAGTTATTGGATAATGATGCTAAAATAATACTTATATCCGGATCTGATTAGCCTGCAACCCAATTACCTGACCCAGACAGATTAATCCCATCAATAAATCATAATTGGAGCTTAACGCGGTATTAGTATCTTGACACTGATTTATTTGATAATGGCGTAAACCTTCACCATATAATGGATTTTACCAAAAAAAAAAAAAAAAAAAAATTGCAACTTACGGTTGTTTTGAATAGTAGGAATTATATTAGAAACTCTTCGAGGGACTCCCTCAGCTTCATTTTCCTCAGAACTTGAGCTCCTATTAACATTTTGCTGAAACCAATCTTCCATAAATCGTGCTGCAGCACCTTTGTTATCCCCACTTATCAATGAGTTTGTCCTACTCATAGAAGTTCCATGGGTAGCAAACCAATTGAAGCTACCCACTGGGCCCCATCCATCATCTACAAACTTTAATAGGGTCATTTCCGTATCAACGTTATGCTTGTATTTGCTACGCTCAGCTGCAGGATTATTGAGATAGGCACTGGGACTGCGGTTCACACCAGCATCTAAGATCTCTCCTGTCAGTTAAAAAACCAAAACATATATGAGAATATATTCAACCTTTGAGAACAAAGAGGTTGTAACAACCTTTCAAAAGATAACACACAATCATTCAGTGCAATAGCACATACTAAGATGGCATGAACTGCATATTCTATGATCTATCAAGTTCTCTTTTCCCTGAAAGTGGTGTGTCCTTCGCTCTGGTCTGGCAAATATAGGGGCAAAGACTGTTTTATTCTTGCCACTAAGTAAAAATACAGCAATAAGTTAACTTATTGGGTTGAATGACAAAATAACTAATCTTAACATGGTATCGAAGCACGAGGTTTTGGGTTCAAACCTTAGCTTCAGAAAGTTAAACCCCCTTTTATGGTTGCCCCAAGTGTGGCCTTTGTGAGAGCATTTAGTGTTGGGCTTTCTTTGTTGTGCACGTGTTGGGCCGTTGGAGTTGTCCAACAGTTTAGCCCACACGTGAGGGCGAGTGTTAGAATATAATATAAATGATATGAACTGCCCCAAACCAAAAAGTTAACTTATTGGGTTGAATGACAAAGTAACTAATCTTAACAGTTATCTTGCATCTAGTAAAAGAGCCATATAGAGTAAAAGCCCTTCTTACCCTTGTTGATGAGAATTTTTCCTGGTCGGAGGTTTTGATGAGCTTGTATAATGCTTTTCTCAATTCCATCTACAAGGGCATCAAATGACTGACGAACAAATCCAAGAGATGTTACAATGTATACAACATATTGGAGATAACCTCCGGGACCAGCATGGGTGTGAATACCACTGATAGCAACATTATTTTCAGTATACAGGTCTCCATACCTGGTACAATAAGGGGGAAATGTTTTAATGGGCTGGCTCGAGAGGCTACAAGCTGAAACTCTATAAATCTAAATAACAGGCTATCCACACATAGAACTTCTTTCTTTTCAGAGTATAGGTATGGAATTGCCAAAATTTGTACATATGAGCATACTTCTTTTTCGTTCATTTTCTTCATTCTTTTAGGTTATTTAGAGTTTTGCAACAGAACATGTTGTGACGGAAATATATACACAAAAATTAAAAACAAGGTGCAGCTTTATATCCTACAAGATTGAAACATGTCGTTAGAATTTGATCCACAAAATACTGATATGATAATTACCTTGCTCGCAACCTCTCAATCACTTTAATTGTCACAATTTGTGAAGCCATGCAAGCATCAAGGTTGACAAAAACTACACGATTCCCTTGAGGTTCTGCCACAATGGAGCGAGCTCGCAACCTGAAATGAATTCCAGAAGCAATCTGATATGTATTGGTATATCCCATCAAATTTACATCGGCAGCAGGTCCTGTGATGTCATAGCTCCCCAGCCCAACCAAATAATCGGATCCCGATTGTACTTGACTACCACTCAGTACCACGAGAGCAATGGAAACCCATATTGCAATAGCACCAATACGTCTTCCTCTCAAAAGATTAAAAGGCATAAATAACCCCATCGAGCCTCGCAAAGAAAATCAATCAGAGCTCAAGAAGTTTTTCCCCCACTCCCCTTCGCGAAATATGCATATTCCTACAAATCCACCCCAATCCAACCAAATATATCAGCAGCAAGGCACGTCAAGAAGATGTTGGAAACAACACACAGAGAAAGGATCAACAATTTCTGAGAAATTCAATTTTATCATAACAGTTGAGTTCAGTTTAATATCGGTCCGAAAGAGTAAAATATGATCATTAATTCACCACAAGTTCTCAACATACAAAAACTCCATTGCTTCAACAGTCCAATGCTTACCATAATACGCGAACACAAATGATTTTATACATATAGATACACATATTTAGAACATTGCTAGATCAATAAACTAGTAGAATCGATAAAAAAAAAAGAAGTACTAGAGAATTACTAGAGAAACGAGAGAAATCCCATACCTAATCGCGAACAAGTGAAATGTAAAGAGAGAAATTGCGAGAAAACGCACCTACTAGTCTATTATAAACCAAGAGTCAAAGTGAAGGAAGCAGGCTCCTCCTTGTGGGCAAATGAAGATAGCGATGTGGTCAGGTCACTGCTTCTATTGTTGGATAATTTCCCTTCAGAAGGACGTCATAGTGACAATTCCGAACAAATAAGATGGGCCTAAGCCCATTAAATTATACTCAAACGGTAGCGTTTTAACTGACCCAATATGAAGTGCTAACTATTAAGAAATGGTAAAATGATATTTTTCCTTCCTCAATTATGGATCAAATTTCATTTTCGTCCATGAATTTTTTCCCCCTTTTTCCTTCCTTAAAAATGAAAAATATCATTTTTATCCTTTATGTGAAATTGAGGTCGAAAAAATCTGACGTGACACATAGAAGAAATCTCATGATATAAACTATTCATAATTTAACCGATATATCCTAAAGTATTTAAATTTGATACTTTTAGTCCCTAAAATTAAATCCTCAAATCAAATTGCTAATCCCAAAGCCCTGAATTGAATCCCCAAATCAAATCCTAAAATCTCAAATTGAAAACTTTGTGAATCCCAAATCAAACCCCAAATTCAACCTTGTGAATCCCCAAATAAAACCGTAGATCCCAAATTGAATATAAATTAAAGACGAATCAAACAAACCTAATTAATTTGCAAATCAACATCATGAAGAATAGGGGTTATCAACCCATTGCGAAGCCTGCACTCTTCTTCGGTTGAGGAGGCAACGTGCAAGTGTCATTGCAGGACATGCACTCTTCTTGCAGTACCTGAATAAGTGCAAGTGCTATGGTCTTAAAGCAGATCTATGAAGTTGAGGAGGCAATGTCGAAGGAGCAGCAACTTTTGGTGGAGCCACTACAACAGGACCTGCACTCTTCATCAAAAACGTAATTCTTGTACTCTTTGAGACGATCTGCGATGGGAGGAGCTCTGCATATGTAAGGAGAGCTTCCGCTGTGATGGTTAGAAGATGAGATGAAGGTAGGAGAAGAATTTAGGGATTAGGTTATTTGTTCTTTTTTAAGAATTTAGGGATTAAGTTATTTCTTATTTCCTATGTGTAAATTCTATTATATGTGTATTACTAAATCCATCCTATACAAATTAAACCAGATCAGATGTCAAATAGGTTTTTTTTTTCATGGTTGAAATTTTTGAAGGAGGAACGGAGTACTTTCTAACATGAAAATGAGAAAAAAAAGAAAATTTAGAGACGAAAATAAAACTCGGCTCATAGTTGAAGGATGAAAAAACCTTTTTATCATTAAGAAATGGGATAAGTATGGATTTGGCCAATATACTTTACGTTTTGGATAAAAAAAAAGTCCCTAGACTTTTTTTTTTAGGTCATTTCAGACCTTGCACTTACCAAAATGAATCATTTTAACCCTTTCGTCCAACAATCGTCAAAAACAGTGCATATGGACTCTAATATCCTATGTAGTGTTGAAAAAAAATTTTTGATTTTTTTTTTTGTGCAAATAACATGTCAAATTAAATTAAAAAATCCTAAATTAAAATTTTAAAACCCTAAATTTTCTCTCTCCCCTTCTTTCACTTCTTCCTAGGGATGTAAATATCGGGTTTCGGTCTGGTTTCAAACCGAAACTGAAAAAACCGAATTTATTGGGTTTGTATTCTAACCAAACTGGACCAAACCGTTGATAAAGTGTAAATCGTTATAAACGAATTGAAATATTCGGTTTAAACAGGTCAACACAGATTCCTCATACAAATCTCAAATCTAGGTAGTTCACTCAAAATATTACAATTTACAAAGTTCAAAAATTACAGTACAAAAACTGGAAAAAAGTTCAAATAAGACTTCAAATAGACAAATACAAGAAATCAATCATAATCTAACTCTAGGCTATCCAAAACAGTTCAAAAGTCCACTTCTGATACAATAAACACCAAATACAATAGTTCAATAAGGCATAAGGCCATAAGCCACAAAGCAAATAGCCAAGCAAGAGGCAGGGCCAAGCCAATCAGGGCCAAAGATCACCAGACCAGTCAATCAGTCAGAAAGTCACCATCACCTATAAGAAAAACAATAAAACAAAGAATGAAGTGTTAAAACATCACACATTAAGAAATAATAAGTAATGTTGAAACTTAAAAATTAAGTAAGACAGGTTGTGTTTGGTGGAGCTTATTTAACGTTAGCTTATCTTTATAAAATAAGCTAGCTTATAAGCTTCAAAATAATATGTTAGGTGTTTGGTAATTGAACAATTTAAAGCTAGCTTATAAGCTACTATACTAATTGGAATAAGTGAATGGGGAGCTTATAAGCTCCAATAATCTCCTTTGAGAAGACTATTTTAAGCTAGTGTATATTTTTGGTGTTTGGTTGCATGTGAGGTGGAGCTTATAAGCCCCACCACCAAACAACGCCATAGATTATATAGTCACATTCTCATACCTTTTGCCAAAATCGAGTCTTAGTTGGCAGTTGTTGCACCATTGTTCTTATTCCTATCCATCTCTATAGTAAGAAGATAGAAGATTCAAATAAACATTCATAATTGATAATTCATTCATATAAAGAATAAAAAAAAATAATGCACTTAGTTTTATTTTACCTTGTTCAAATGCCTCTTGCTCTCCCAAATCTTCCTCCATCAATTTCTGAAAAGGTATACTTCCAATCCAATCCTCCACACAAATAAGCGATTCAACAATATGAGGGGTGAGGGAGCTCCTAAATGAATCCAACACTCGTCCACCTGTGCTAAATGCAGATTTGGATGTCACTGTAGAGATTGGAATTGCCAAGAGGTCCCAAGCTATAACTGAAAGGATAGGAAACCTAGATGAATTAATCTTCCACCAAGTCAACACATTAAAACTGCCACCATCCTTTACATTTTCAATGTCGTCTCCTAGATATTTATCCAACTCAGATAGGTTTTCTCCACCTCCAACTTCAGAATGCAACATTCTAAACCTAACTTTTGCTCGATTTTCACCCGACTGTTCATCAATTCTAATGGCAGCAAATGAAGAAGAAGATTCACTTCGAGGAGGATTTTGCACCAAATGCTCATTTTTGTATTCATTAAACATCTTGAACGTGGTGGACTTCACCTTCTCAGCAACTTCAATTGCAATAGGAGCTTCATACATCTCTTTCAATGCCAGAGTTACATATTGCAAATTGTATCTCGGATCGAACACAACCGCAATAAAGATCAATATGTTTAATTTATCAAATCCCCCCCTCCCAATATTTTTCACACTTTGCAATCATCCTATCAGCCATCGAGCTCATTTGAGCATCATTAGAACCCTTCATCTCATGTAACACATAATACAGTATATTCAAATCATTAAAGAAATTATTAGAAGTAACATAAGAAGTGCCAGATACCTTCAATGTAAGCTCATAAAAGTAACGAAGAAAAGTCACCAATCTTCTGACATTACTTCAATCTTCTTGCTTTGGCATCCCACCTTCTACTGATAGCTCACTCGTTATATGTGGCTCTAACTCCTCAAATCTTTCAAATGCAGATTCAAACTTCTGAGCAGCTTCTAACATCAAGAAAGTTGAGTTCCATCTAGTGCACACATCGAAGCACAACAAGCTTTTGCTTTTAATTCTTTCCATCTCTACACATTCTTTGAACTTGTGAATCCTTGCAGATGAAGCTCGAATAAATTTAACTACAGCACAAACTCGATTAATAGAATCACTTGTTTCTTTCATGCCTTCTGAAACGACTAGGTTGATTATGTGTGCAACACATCTCATATGCACATAATCACCTAGTGCGATACTAGCAAATCTCCTCTTCATGTAGTTGACAAGATGATCATTGGAACTGGCATTATCGACTGTAATAGTGAAAAGCTTCTTGATCTCCCAATCTTTTAAGCAGTTCTCGATTACTCTACCCATAGCCTCACCTCTGTGGCTAGTAATTGACCTAAAGTTGATAATCTTTTTCTACAAATTCCAGTCACTATCAATGAAGTGAGTAGTGATGACCATATAACTTTGCCTTTGCTGTGATGTCCACGTGTCTGTGGTTAAAGAGACCTTTGAACCATTGTTTTGGAAAATCTTCTTCAATGTTTTGGTAATATCATCATACTTGTCAATCACCTTCTTCCTAACAGTAGGCCTTGTAGGAGGATTGTACCTTGGACACAATACCGCACAAAAACTCTTAAACCGTGGATGCTTAACGAACTTGAATGGCAACTTGCATTCAACTATCATACAAGTTAATTCATCATTAATGACCTTCGAATCATACTTCCATGTGGAAACATCCCCCTTCCCTGTTTGATTGAATGCCAACTCTGTTTGTTGACCACTTGCCTTAGGTTTACGTTTGCATCGCGTCAAGTGTTGCTTAAGTGTGGATGTTCCATTCCTCGATGAGTGACACTTGTATATAATCCCACAATGATTGCAAGAACATGTCTCTCGATTTGGGGACTTAGTAAAATCATTCCACACATCAAACCTCTCATTCAATACTTTTCTTGTTCGCTTTTTTTGATTTGTCCCCGCACTTTCTAGGGTGATTGGTGTAGGCATAGAGCTTCCTTCACCTCCAAGTCCTTCACTAGGACCACCACCCCCACCTTCTGCCACTTGTTGTGGCAGTTCTTCTTCTTCCATTGAAACTTCATTGTCAAATGAGTTATTGACAGAGACGATTGAGAGCTCGACATCTAGAAAATATTGAAATCCAATCATAAACATGGTAAAATAGCTACTGTCTACTGCAGTATAAACTAGTCAAATAAAACAAGTAAACCACGTGATACACAATTACACAGCTTTTGGTCTTTTGCAAGATGTTTCTTAGAGTGGGAATTGGGAAGCAATTAAGCTAAAGTCAAACATGAAATGAAGAAAGAGACAAAACTCAAAAGTATTTGATATTTTGATTGCAGTTCAAAGAGTGAAAGCACACCTAAGAGGCAAAGAAATACGAATAACTAACAAGTTAAAGACAAAGAAATATCAAATACAAATATAGGCACATAATGTCTACTGCATACAATACACACACTGTCTAGTGTCTACAGCAAATTACCCAATAACAGAAGCACACATACTGTCGGAGATCGAAGGGTCTACTGCACAACAGCTTTAGGTCAGAGATTGAAGGGTATACCCCTTGTCGGTGAGGCCAGTTGCAACGACTGCGAGAGTATGACGTTGACGCACATGGGCACGGCCCCAACCCTCAACGGGCAACGGCGCAACTCGACTTGATGACCTCTCCTCTAAGGTTGACTCAGTCTCACGATGATGAAGTCACGATCTATCAATCTCAGTATCTCACTCTCAAGTCTCAAGTATGAATGTCTGATCTCTTGCACTGGGCTAAATGCCTAATGGGCTTCAAGGGCTTGGGTTATATATTTGCGTGGGCAACAACAACTAGGCCAATACTGTACTATAAATAAGTGAAATAACTTAATATATATACTTCGGTTTTTTGGTTTTAGACCGGAATTTATTTTTCTAACCTGAACCGAAACCGAACACTGAAAAAATAAATTTCCTACACCGAAAAACCGGTCCAATCCCCAAATTTCGATTCGGTTTTTGGTTTACAAAATGGTTTGGTTCGGTTTCTTCCACCCCTACTTCTTCTTCCTCCTCCCTCCGTCCCTTGTGTTACCGACGGGACAATCAGCATGTAGATATGAAATTTGGGTCCAACAAACCTTTAGGCTTCAAGGCACAAAGAAGAGGAATACCCATTTCCTCCACTCTCACTACCAGCATACACTACCGGATACATTAATACCAGCTATGGTTTTACCATTTCCAAGCTTCACATGCTTAGGAAAGTCTATCCATGGTTCCAACACCAATTACAATCCAGTCCAGATACTATGACACCACAACACCACCAACACTGAGTGAAATTACACCAACACGATCAACGATAGTAGCATCCATTAGGTGGGAAGATCCGTCTGAGGGAAGGGATTTTAATCAAAATGAGCAATTTCACTTCTGACAATATGTTGATTTCAAGTCAACATATTATCAATTTTGGGCATTTCTTTATGATGAACCTTATTTGCAGCCCTTATTTTACTAAATACACTCCATTAATTTGCAAAAAACCTAATCTATCAACACCCCACTTAACCCACCATTTTGCCCTAAATTCCCCAAATCTTATCCCTCCTCCTTCTCCATCTTCCCTGCTATCAATCTCTCCTTCTCATTCTTCCCTTACTTGACAACAGCAGCAAGGTGATTCAGTGCTCGCGGCGGCGGTTCAATTGAAGAAGGGAAGGATTCGTGAAGTGGGTAGACGTCGTCATGTAGTCTCTATGTGGGTTTCTTTGTACTTTATGGGTTTTGTTGGCACAAGTTTTTACGACTCCAGTTATGTATAGATGCGGCAAATGATTGGCTTACAATATCTTCTTGTTTCCATAGCACATTCTAAATCAAATGCTTGGTTTACAATATGGGCTAGTCGATTTACCTATATGTTTGCCATAGAGAGATTAATTGAGTGCTGTGTGTGAATGAAATGGAAGCTTCTTTTGGGTTTGCGAAAATCAGATTATTCGACGACAGCGGTGGAGGAGGTGGAGGAGACCCTGGTGGTGGTGGAGCAAAGTGGTTGGGAATTGGGGTGTACTTTAAAAAAACACAAAAGACATAAATTGGGATGAACTCATAATTGTTGTGTTTTTAATTGGAGTTTATTTAAATTGAGGTGTACTCAGTAAATTATGGGGTGCAACAAAAGTTCATCTTTCTTTATAGTGGCGTTGAGGGTTTTCGATTTGGGTCACCAGAGAAGGAGGTTGAGATGAGGTTTTTATTTGATTTTGAGATTTGGTTTTGCTGGAGATGGAGTTAGATCGCCGGAGATGGAGGGTTTTTTTATTAGATATTTTTTTTATTTTCTTATCATCAATTGTCACGTGTCACTATCTGATAGGTAACATCCACTTGTATGCCATGTCATACATGTAAAAATTAAAAAAGAATTACACCTAACTGTCAAATTAGTAATTTTTTAAAGTTCTTTGACATAATAACTAATGTTTATCATTTTTGTAAGCACAAAAGATTTTTTTTTCCAAAACAAAGTTTAGAAATTTTTTTAAGGGTGTTGCTATTTGCACCCCTTTTTTACTTGCGGCACCCCCTAATCTAGTCAAATCCATAAAAGTGTAATGATTGTTCTTTTTTTTAAAAAAAAAACAAAAAAATGTTACTTTGATAATGTTGTCGGCACTAAAAACAAAGTGATTAATTGTTCTTTTTTTTAAAAACAAAAAATAATGTCACTTACAAATGATGACACAAGTTTGGTTTTCATTGGGAAATGATGGGGACAAGACAGATATATATGTTCACGTGATTAATTCTGCATGTGTTACTAACACAATTATTTGTTCGTCTATCTGTGTTCACGTGATAATTTTGTTTTGTTTTTGTTCGGTAAAATTTCTTTTATGATTATGAAAAAGGTGAATATTCTACACACTCAAATGTTTGTTGAAATGTGTACCTGTATTATTTGTGTCTCTATAATATAGATACAATATATTATAAGAACAACATATGTAAACTTTCTATACATATTCCGTTTATTTTTTCTTTGATTATATTCACCTTCTCTCATCAAAGGTTGAGAAAAAATTGATCATCTAAAATTCTTGGCTGAAGATTTAAGATGGTCAAGTGGTTCTAGTGATAAGGTAAATATATGAGTTTTTAATTTTTTGAAAAATTATTTTCATTAATTGCATAGATTAAAGTGAATTTATATTGTTGGCAGGATAATATTTGGGTAAATGAAATAAAACAAGAAGAAGAACCTGATCTTGTGGATGAAAGTGAAGAAAACATTGACGTTGATGTCACAGATGAATTTTCCACCGATATGGTACGCTAAATAACTAAATAAATATATAATATTTATCGATAATTTCTAACAAAATTATTATATTCTCAGGTATTCAATTCACGTCAATCGTTAATTGAATGGGTTCAAAATACTGGACGTAATTTGGGATTTGTTATTGTTACCAAATGGTCAGAGATTGGTGGATTCGGGAGGAGACACAAATTATTGCTACAATGTGATCGTGGTGGCACCTACAAAACTGGTGAAAAGACCTCCACAAGGGTAATTGGTACAAAAAAATGAGATTGCCCATTCAGAGTGAAAGGGATGAAATTGAAGATAGATGATGCTTGGATGGTAAAGGTGCTATGTGTAACACATAACCATTCCGCAACATTGTATATAGAGGGCCATTCATTTGCCCGTAGGCTATCTGCCGTCGAAAATGATATAATGGTAGATATGTCAAAGAATTTGGTGAAGCGACGAATCATCTTGTACATATCAAAGAATAGGGATCCGAACAACGTGTCCACCATTAAAACCATATACAATGCACGACAAAAGTTTCGGACTGCAGAGAAAGCAGATAGATCACAAATGCAACAACTTATGTCATTCTTGCACCAATATGGGTATGTTTTCTTTCATTGAAGCAATGCTCATACTGGTGTGCTTGAAGATTTATTGTTCGCACATCCAGGCTTGTTAGAATTGTTACGTTCATTCCCGTAAGTGGTGTTGATGGATGCGACGTACAAAACTAACAGGTTTAGGATGCCTCTATTTGAGATTGTAGGAGTGACTTCAACGAAGATGACATTTTGTATAGTATTTTTATTTTTGCAATCAAAACAAATTGACAATTATACTTGGGCGCTGAATTGTTTGCGGTCAACAATGGATGAATGCACTATTCCAAAAGTTATTGTCACCGATAGAGATTTGGCGTTGATGAGATCGTGTGTCCAAGTATTCTCCGAGGTGATGAAACTGCTATGTAGATGGCACATAGACAAAGCTGTTATAACCAATGCAAAAAATCATTTCAAGACAAACAATCCTGGAATGCATTCTACTCCTTGTGACACACATTACTGGAATCAAAAATTGAGAGGGCGTATCGGTACAATTTATCAACTCTTGAGGTAATTTTACAAAACTACTCCATTGTTGTGAATTATATTAAAGATGTATGGTTGACGCCATACAAGGAGCTATTCGTATCCTCCTGGACAAATACCACATGCATTTCAGAAACCATACCACTAATAGAGTTGAGAGTTAGCATTCTAAGTTGAAATGATGTTTGGGCACATCACAATCAGGTTTGGAGTCAGGATTGTCATCCATTCATGAGCTCCTCCAATCTCAATTCACAACAATAAAAGCTAGTTTGGAAAAGAGCAGAAATATGGTCCAACATCGATTCAATAGTGAGCAATTCCAAGAGTTATGGGGTTTTGTTTCAATTAACGCACTGAATCTGATTTGGGATGAATTTGAGCGGTCTAAAGTTGTCAAAGAAGACATTTACTCTTATGGATGTAAAGTTCGTACAAGTAATGGACTGCCATGTGCCCACGAGCTTGCAATATATATGAATGAAGGTTGTCCCATACCACTATCATGCATTGATAAATTTTGAAAGAAACTTGACTTATCACCATGTGTTTCTCCTGAAGTGGATGACCTTGATTGTCGTGTCAACCTACAGATGTTCACAGAACAATTTAAGCATTAGTCAAGGCCAGGTAAAGTTCGTCTACTAAGGAAGTTAAGGGAAATGATAAATCCATCATTAACTGCACTTCTTGAACCAGTTGTTAAGATAAATACTCGTGGACACCCCTCCTCAAAAAAGAAAGTGAACAGATATACTCATGCTAATCCTATTGCATTTGAGTTCGTTCAGGGACATTTGAATCATTCAAAGGAATTAGGTAGATACAATTATTCATCAGTACACACATCCTCAAATAAGAAAGTAGACAGATCTACTAGTAGTAAGGGGTCTGCGTTTGAGTACGTTGAGCATGATTTTCTTCATTCTCAGGAATCAAGTAGACACAGTTGTTCATCTCTCTACAATACTACACCACTCCCTCCACAAAGGAATTTAAGATCGAGTTTGGTTGACCATGGGCATGTATATCTTAGTCAGTTCCCACCTAAATTACATCCTTACATTATGTTGGTAAAGACGTAAGAGCTTATGGAAATTATGGATTTCGGGCTGTTGCTGGGTTGCTTGGTCTTGGCGAGGATGCATGGATCAATGTTTGGCAAAACTTGATTGACGAATTAAGGACATTTTGGGCAGAGTATATCGATCTATTCGGTGGTTAAGATCAGTCATGTTCCATTTACACTTCATTGAACTTTTGGGAATCAGATGGACCAGCACCACTTCAAAACTAGATGACAATGCTAGACATGGGTCACTTGATTGCTTCAAGGTACAATGTCGTATTACATCTTCTTAGTTCTGATCAGTGCTTGACATTTCTGCCACTGCGATCAATGCCTTCAAACTTCGTCCAGGTTACCTTAACAGAGGGTTATCCGATGCCTCCTATTATGATTCAATGGTTTAGATATATGTACGATTGTGCAGCTGCATGGGTTACATCATATACTTAACAACTTGCAGCATACAATCAATATAGTAGTTCTATATTTCATTTTGAAACCATTGTGTTATAATAAACATAATTTCTATGAGTAGTGGAAAAATAAAGATGTAACATGAGTAAATGTGCCTTCAATAAATAAATCATTATCTCCTCTCATACTTTAAGCTATCAAATTAATATAATAAAATTATGTTAGATAAATAAAAAAAATTTATCTAACCAATTTGAGCGTCAAATGTGGCCATCAACGGTGGAAGTGTCATCCACCATTTTTTTGTCTATTTGTTACCATGTGATAATGACCATCATTGTCATATCATTCATCATTTTGTGTCAATCAAATTTTTTAAAAACAAGAACTTTAACCATAAACTTGACGTCACTTTCTTTATGTCTCAAAACCTGTCACACAAAATAAAAAGATGAGGACTATTTGCACCCCATACTTAACTAAGCTTACCTCATTCTAAATAAACCCCAACTTAAAACATAACATTTCTCAGTACATCCCAATTTCAGTATTTTTCAAAATTTACAGTCTACACCCCATGATGAACAATAAAACCAGAACATAAAATCAATGCATGAAGAGTGCATCTTTCATGATAAGTGAATTAAAACAATGAACTTCACATTACCATCAACACAGTCCAATAAACTCACATTGAAGAGAAACTGTCCAATGGGTCCAAATCTTACAATTACTGATACTTAATAACAAAGAAATATTGAATTACCTTCTGAACTATTAGTTCGCACTGAGTGCCTTTGCTGGATGCGGGCACACCCGATATCATGACCCTTAAGGGCTCTTTTATCGAACTGGTGGTACTCAATCCCTGTTCAAGACAGCAAATTACCCATCAATGAATACAATGGATAATACAGCAATATACAAGAAGATAAAGCAACATGAAATTAGTTAATTAGTATACCTTGGATTTCAAGTTAATCCTGAAGTGGATTTGCCTATGGAAATTGAAGGAGTCAAGATGAGAAGAAGCTGTAACAGAAAACGAGAATGAAGAAGAAGAACAAGAAAAAGAGGAAAACGAATAGGGTTTAGGAGGGGAAAGCGAGGGAGAAGGAGAGTTCTCATCTTCGTCGAATGAGGGTTCTTCATCATCAACTACTGGGTTGGAGTACATGTCGTCTTCGGTTGATGTCCCCATTACTCCGGTGAAGCCTCCGTCGAACTCTTCATCCTCCACAAAAGTGATGGGTCTGGTTTGGTAAGGAGATGGAGAGTGAAGTGAAGAGTGATGAGTCTAGTTTGGTAGGGTCACATGAGGTGTTATTAGATTGAGTGTTTTTTATAATTTTGGGGTGTATTTAATCATCTTTGGGGTATAAATAGTCCTCATCAAATAAAAATAAATACACTTTTTTGACATTTAAATCTAACAAGGGGTGAAATAAATAAAAGCTGTGGTGTAAATAGGAGCGCCGTTTTTTTAATCCAAAAGCAAAGTAAAGGGATGAATTACATACTTATCCTTAAGGAATTGAGGGGTGTTCTGATACTATCGAACCATAATTCCTCGCAGGTTTTGACACCGAGCGAAGCCTACAAAGCGAGGCAAGAGCAAAGTGGGTCGGGAAATGGCGTCTACACTCGTAAACAGGACTGTTACTAGCAATCAAAATCTAAGCCTATCGAGGCTTTCATTGAACTTGTTCAGAAGCTTTAGCACTTCCGCACCTAGTTCTGGCCAAAACCCTGTTCAGAAGCCGAAGCGAAGAAAGAAGAACCTGTTCGAGGTGGCTCAGTTCTTGCCCAACTGGGGCATCGGCTACCAGATGGCCAAAACCCATTGGAGCGGTGTTTCTTACCAGATCACCAAAATAAATCTGTACAAGGTCTCTCTCTTGCACTTTCGGCTCTTATTTGTTCGATTTCCCTAGAAAATTTCATACTAGGGGTATTCATGATCGAAGCTTGATTAAGATTTTTTTTTTATTGATATTTCTCTGCGCCTAAATGGGGATGGAGATAATTACTTTAGTTCTCCCCTGTGTTTTGATTTTCGGATTAGTTTAGGGTTTAGGGGTTTACGGGGTTTTGGTTTGTTGCAGGATGGTAGGCATGGAAAAGCATGGGGAGTAGTTCACAAGGACGGTCAGTGTTGATTTATCCATTATTTGATATTTGGGTTGTACTCATCTGATTTTCTTTTTAGGGTTTTAGCCTTGCAATTTTTCTTCGTGCTAAATCTTTGTGAATGCCAAAACCTTACGTTAATTATTTTATTTTTTGGGTTGTATTCATTTGATTTTTTTTAGGGTTTTGCCTTGCAATTTCTCTTCTTGCTAAATCCTTAGAGACTCAATACGTGGATATTCAGCATATTCTCTTCAGTGTGTGTAGCTAAATCTTTCTATAAGGTTTAATAAGTTATTTGTGAATACCAAAACCTTATGTAGTTATGTTGGTTAAGTTTTTGGCCTATATTTATGAACTCATTCCTGTTGATGGCATTGTGACTGAAAATTGAGAAGTCGTGTCCGCAGTGGTGCAATGTTGGTCATCATGTATTTTTTGTTTCTATTGTTTATAATTCCATTCATTAGTTTTCACTTGTCTTGAATTATTGGCTTGGCGAACTGAACCACTTCTGGGTGCAAACTTAAAAGACACCGATACAGTATAATAATTAGTGGGAATAAGAAGCCGAATAATTGTGAGGACTTCGTGGTGCTCGGGAAGAGGAAGTATTCTAAGATTGGTAATGTACAAATAGAAACTATAGGTTGATCCAATCAGGGAGGTGCCTGTCCAATATATGTGTATAAATGTATTGCAGTAGAAGTTTGAGCCTGGGACATGTTTTGAGATAGCAGCTTGCGCTTGTTGTTTAGAGGAGTTGGAACAAGTTCCACCATTACTTGTGAAGCACAATTTTTTTATGCGATTTTAGCAATTGATTCTTAACAGAACAACTAGTAGTCTAGTATAGAATATAGATCTTTGTAAAGGGGCCGCCTGAATGAAACTTTCACTTTGCATAAACATTACCAATATTCTTATGGGATATTTGCTATAAGTCCTTAGCCTGTTCTTGAGGACAATCGTCTTAGTAGTAGTTTCTTGGAAAATTCTGAACACTGGACCTTTTTTCCGCAGTTAAGCTATATAGCAAGATATTTTTTCTTTCTAGTTATTTCATAGTACATGAAGGTAGAGTAATTTTGTCTGTGTGTCATACAGGCTTGCAGGCTGCAGATGCTCCCAAGAAAATAAGTGGAGTTCACAAGCGTTGCTGGAAGTACATTCCAAGCTCAACAAAACTAACGGAAACCTTGCCAAACTTGACCAAGTCGACTGAAAGTACTGCAGAATCGGAAATTCAATAAGCTTAATGCATTTGGCATACAATCTTTGGATGTGCCAAACTTGACCAAGTCAACTGAAAGTACTGCAGAATCTGAATTTCAAACAGCTTAACGCATTTGGCATACAATCCTTGGATGTTGTAATGCTCGGGTATCAATTTACTTTCAGATGTATTTTGAAGGCTTTGTTAAACATTTTTTTTCCTTTGAAACTAGTCAAATTTGAAAATGTGGGAGAAGGATAGAGGACGTAGTTTAGCATTTCATTTTATTCACCTCTCCTCCTCTTCTCTTCTTATGCAGTAGTTGATGGAATCTCCCCGCCTCTTCCTCTCCGCTGTAGCAATAAGCTTTGATTTTTGGTATGCATAATGGGCTTACATACTGGTTTTTTCTGTGGGTGCTGTATGTCATTATCATGACTTGGTTGTTGCTTTGCATTTTTTAGGGATGGGATCCGTCAAACCAGATCTTGAAGAAAACAAATGGCTGTTTTATGTCATTTTTATTGTGGTATCCATCTACAACGACAGTAGTATGTTAGTACCGTAAGCCATTTGGCATTTGGTATCAATGATAAAGAGAAATTCCACCAACATAAAACAGAGACATTTACAAGGATATTTTGAAAGTGATTCCAAAGCCAAACAAACAGATTTATTGCAGACGGTAACAGTTATATTAAAGGCTTTTAAGGCAAACCCAGAATAAATTTCCAACTTCAATGAATCCATCCAAAACAGGCATCACAATCCTTTTTTTTTTTTTTGCGTTTTTCTTGGATAAAAGAAATTAAGACATAACCATCCAAAACCCTCTTAACCCTTAATGAATCCATCCAAAACAGGCATCCAGATGCCGGTTTAAACGTTTGGCTCTGTTTGCAATGTATAGAGAAATCAACATCTTATGCCTGTGTACGGCAATTAGACAAACCTGCCGTTGCCCCCAACAAAACCCCATTTTCTTAACTGTATGATCACCATGCCTGATGCCTTCTCTTTTTTGAAGTAAAATATGATATGAACTGTCAAAATACCTGTCACCAATTCTACATATAATACCATATTAATTATCTGGACATATAAATTGTCGTCAGTTTTGCGTATTATCTCCTATAAATACCACAACCCTTTTAACCCTTAAATCATCACAAACCAGAAAAAACAGAGCCAATATCACATTTTCTTTCACCAAAATGGCTCTGGTTGTGTTCCTTGCTTTGTCGCTGATCTTTCACGGAGCTCTTGGTACAAACAAACAACCACAAACCCATCTCAAATCGCTGGAAATTTTGTTTGGTTTTCTCTTACATTGTTGTTGTTTTTGATGGCGTAGGTGAACTGGTGTGCGAGCGGCTGCCGGAGGATCTGTGTTCGTTTGCGGTTTCATCATCTGGGAATCGATGCTTGTTAGAGAAGGACACGTATAGTGATGGAATTGTGAAGCATCAGTGCAAGACTTCCGAGGTTTTGGTTGAAGGAATCATGAGAGAAGTCGTTGAAACCGATGATTGTGTTAATGCTTGTGGTCTTGATAGGTACACTGTCGGAATCTCATCGGATTCTCTCTTTGACCGTCACTTCACTGCCAAGCTTTGTTCACCGGATTGTTATCAGGGTTGCCCCAATATTGTTGATCTCTACTCAAACTTGTTTCTTGGAGAAGGTAAACATTATTTAATTACACACATAAAACTTAATTACCAAATCTCCCACTTGTTGGGTTAAGGTACCTTGCTGTAGAAGTTAGTGCAGTTTTCCGTCATTTAAGTCGTAGATGTGCAGTCTGTTTACCCAGTGCGGGATCCACACAATTTTTTGAATTTGGTAAACAGATTGAATATCTATGATTAAAATTATAGTAACTTCTACTTTCTACTGCATATAACGGTTTATTTAAACAAAATGGAAAAAAAATGGTGTCTTGTGCAGGAGCTAATTTGCCATTAGCATGTGAGAAGCAGAGAGCTAATACGCACCGTTTCATGATTGAACTCCAAACCTCTAATGCAGCAGCACCACAACAATACTATGCCCGGAATTACCTTGGTCCCAGCGCTGAACCATACCTTTTTGACGACATTGCTCCATCTGCTCTGTGATTACTTGTGTTGATTGCAGCTGCTACTTATACATGCTTTTTAGTTTCTTTCCCCTGTTTAGGGTTGTTAATTTTATAATTTAGAATCATTTAAGGATTATGGCGTGGTTGTAATTTGATGATATTGTGATTTGAGATTAATGTGACTACATTACACTTTGTTTCTTTCAATAATAACAAGTTCCTTGACTCTTTTTCAACTATTGCTGTTTATGGATTGGACCCAGAAGCTGCTCAAGAAATGCAACATATGGCTATTGGTAGTTCCAGAGGAAACCAACAAAGAAAGATGGCAATTTGATAAAAATCAATAGATTTGAAAAATGACAATAACACAAAACACCTTTCCTGATCCCAAAATTAAATAAACAAAAAAGAAAAAAAAACCTTTGGAGTTCCTTCCCCGAAAAGACTCTTTTCTACCATGTCCCCACACAGATTGCACTCCCCCTGTTTCTTTTTCATCAGCACAGGCTGAAACTGACACAATTATCCATTTTCAGACACACACACTGATTTCACTTTTGAGAAACACAAAAATGAACTCCAGAGGTAGAGGCTCCTTCAAATTCAAAGCAGAAACCATGCCTTGAAAACTCTTCTTTCGAGGAACCACCTACCTACCTTTGAAGTCTTTTTTCATTCTTTCAGACCTTCCTTTCCCGGATCTCGCAAAATGTTCAATACCCATTATTACAGAGGCCACAATAGCCGTGATGAAAGTGCCTTGTCCCTCTCCGGCGAGTCCTCCGGAGAGATTGGAGCTCACAGGGAGTCCTCTGCATCAGATTGCATGTCAGAAGTGGACTTGGAGACTAAAGTGCATTCGGGTAAAAAAATGGAGAGAGATTGTAGGATTTGTCATTTGGGTTTGGAGAGTTGTGATGGGTTAGCTATCGAGTTGGGTTGCTCTTGTAAGGGTGATCTGGGAGCTGCCCACAAGAAATGTGCAGAAACATGGTTCAAGATCAAGGGGAACATGTAAGTAAAAGGCCACAACTTTATCCGCTCAAGACTTTGTGTGTATTTCCGGATACCCAGAATTTTGGGTTTTTGTGTATTGTGCATCATATAAGATGTGATTTTGTTCTAGATTATGTTCGTATAGTTCTGGAATCTGGGTCAATGTTCTGTTTGCATAAGAAAAAAAGAATTACAAAAAAAAAAAAAAGGAAGAAGAAGAAGAAAGAAAACGTTTAGCAAAGACAATCACTAGGTTTGTGAGTTGAAGATTTGATTGAAATTAGTTCAATTTGAGCATCTTCGTGAGTTAACGTGATTTGGGTTCAAACCACGGATTCTCTTGTTATCTGTTTGTCTGCTTTGTGCTATAAACTTGTGAATGTGCTTTTTTTGACCTGCAATATTGGGGGAAAAAAAAATCCTCTGCAATATACCCGATGCAACGATTTACTTTGTTCCTTTTGACATGATTTTGCAGCTAAGAATATACCGCGGATTTTTGCAAAATTGGATGAGACAGTCTTAGTTCTTTCAGCTAATGATAAAATTTTGATTTAGTTGAGAAGAGAAAAATAAAGTTATGTTGTTTTTGAAGTGAATGACAGAAGCTTAATCCTAAATGGTCTGTAAAGTTTGCTTACTGGACTTTGTTGTTTAGATGACCTTCATAGTTCATTACGTTGAGTACCTAAACGGATATATATATATGCTTCAATTACTTGATAATCAAATTGGTTCCACTAAAGCTGGCCTTTCTTAAGCCTATATCAAGATATTGTTACTGTACCTTGAAAAATCTGTTTGTATCATTCTTCTTTAATACTAGAAGTTGAGCGCTTCTTAAAAATTATCAGCATGTTTCATTCATGTATTATCGAATCTTCTTTGATCTGTAAGCTGGACCGAACCATCCAAGTTACATTTGACAATCTTTCCACTGTGTCAAACCATATGGTTGCAAACCAGTTCATTAGCTTCAGAATACCACGTTGTCCCCAATAAATTGTTGGAAACTGAGCCGGCGATATCAACACATTAGAACAGAATGAATATATACTTTGGGATTAGTAAAAGATTGTTATATAGTTTTATGATATCATTTTATATTCTTTGTAACTGTGGCTATATAAATTAACTAGGATAAAAACAAAATGTATGAAATGTAAGTTTAGTAAGAGCAAACAAATGAACAAACGAACGATTAGATAGGAGATAAGTAAGTTTTTAAATATCTTGGCTCGAGTTTTTAAGATGACGGCAATAAGATTAAAAACGGGTGGATGAAGTGGAGGAGGGCATTTGTTGTTTTATGCGACCGAATAATTCCTTTAAGGTTGAAAGGAAAATTCTATGGTTCAATTATACGACTCGTGATGATTTATGCTTCTGAGAGTGGAGCCATTACGAGATAACGTATCCAAAAAATGTATGTAGCAGAAATGTGAATGCTTCGTTATCTGTGTGGTCAAATGGGAAATTTTAGGATAAGAAATGAGACTATTAGATCTAAGGTATTTGTAACACCAATTGAAGAGAAGAAGTGAGAAAACTGTTTATGATGATATGGGAAATGTACAATGTAAAGATAGCAGTGCGGTGATACGGAGAATCAATGGAATTTTTATAAGAGAGGGTATGAAGTGAATACGATGATCTAAAAAGATATGACTTAAAGTTGTAAGAAATGATATGAATTCAACATGAGTTGATAAAAGGATGATCCTAAATAGAAATGAAAAACGGAAACGAATACACGTAGTTGATTTTCTCGTAAACTCATGTAGCCGTCTCAAAATTTTGGGATAAAGGCTCGGATGAGATGATGAAGAAGAATTACTTTGTGGATATAGATGAAAATGCGAGGGAGACTTGACATCGTGGAAGGGAGTGATGCAATGCGAGAGGTTGCGATTGATGTATAATTTGCATCCATCTGCCATCAGTAGAGAATTTTTTGTAAAATATAACTAGAAGCAGTTTCAGTAAGTAGGATTTTCTTGTTATCGATTTCTGTTACATCCATGCATCTTCAAAGTTGTAGGCCTTTGGCAATGTGATTCGAATAAATCTTTCATATATTATGCTCATATTGTCTAGATATCTATTCACTCCTAATATGATTCAAATATTTCATCAGGATCTGCGAGATATGTGGTGCTACCGCTGTCAATGTTGCTGGTGATCAGGTGAACGAGGCACCCACTGCTATATCCGTAGCCCCACCGACACCCCTGGCTCCTGTAATCGTTGCAGAAAACAGAACTTTCTGGCATGGCCGCCGCATAATGAACTTCTTGCTTGCCTGCATGGTCTTTGCATTCATCATTTCTTGGCTTTTTCACTTCAAAGTCATAAAATGAACACTTGAGAAAACATGTGATGATATCTCTGGTTAGTCAAAGGTGCAACAGGTTTCCCCTGCATCTTGAAGGACGGGGAGGGGGTCTGTCTTTTGCAAGTCTTCACGCAACATTGTAAAAACTTATATATACCACGTATTACTTTTTTTTTTGGGTAGGTAAGTGAGAGTAGAGTATTGAACCCAATTTGAGTATATGGCTTAATCACCCTAGTTATTTTTATGTACAATGTATTACTTTTTTTGGGTAGGTAAACAAGAGTCGGGGGTTCGAACTTTGAAGCCTCGAACTTAACTTAGGTACTACCCATTTGAATATATGTCTTAAATACTTCGCCTACTAGAGTAGGGGCTCGAAGCCTCGAACTTAGGTACTACTCAATTTGACTATTTAAGTATATGTCTAGTAGGGGCTCGAAGCCTCGAACTTAGGTACTACTCAATTTGACTATTTAAGTATATGTCTTAAACCACTTCAGTTGATAAATTAATGGTACATGTGGACTCTATATCACCTATCATGTACGTTTATATTCCTTTTTTTTTCTATTTTCAATTGAACAACAATTAGATTATGTTTGGATTGAGAGATTTGAGGAGGGAATAATGGAAAAATGAAGTTCCCTTTTCAAACACTATTAGTGAAAGATGGGATATGTTATATGATATTTGCTTTCCCTGAAAAATACCAATTTAAGTCCAGGGTTTCTCTATACAACTAGATCAAGTGGCAATGAGGATGTTTCCCATATCTTCTGGAAAAAAAGAGGCGAATTTCACCAAAATTGTCTTCAACTAAATTCAACATTAGGGAAGGGGAATTCATCTAACTACAATCATTATTTCATTCAATCTTCATTGTCTCCATGGGCTGGCTCATTTTAAAATCAGCAACAGCCTTGTCGAAAGTGCTTCTTACATGTTGGCATATAAGCATCAAATCTTGACATGCATCTTGCATTACTTCTCTCGCAGGATCACCTGCAGAGATCCGAACAAGAAATCAAAATTCACAAAAGAAAAAAACCAACAACTGCATGAGATGGACAATCATTTCAAGGACAGCCAGAGGATGCAAGATGATTATCAAGCTAGTAATAGAGTGGATAGACATATCTTAAACACTCCATGGAACAAAGCCTTTACAACTACTTCGCTTTTAAAGAGGCAGAATGAGGGTAAATGGCGCACCCACCAGTAATGTTCTATGAGCTGGTAGTGTCATAGTGAATAATTTTCCACATCCAGTTAGTGAAAATGCCATGCATGTGTATTTCATAGAAAGAAAGGAAAAAAGAGCCTATAATTATACAACATTATTCACAGGAACTTAAGATGCATCTGCTACCCACTGAACACCACAAATGGTTCAAAATGCAAATCAACGATTGGAAATGATAATAAAGATGAATTAAGCATATACTCCTACTGGGGTAAATGGAAAATAGGACTAACTGGATGAAGAACATTGTCAACTTCTAAAACCAGGAAAATTTTGCATGGATTTATCTTAATGTTACTATTAAGACATGCACTCTAGTCTCTACCTGTTGTCTGTACTCTGATATTGACTTTAGCATCTGCAGGATGAGGAATGCTGTAACCACAGAAGGATACTCTAGGACTGCAAATGACGTTATAAACATCCATATGTTAAAATGTTACATAATTATTCACAAACAGAACCAACATCGTCGAGATAAAATAAGGATAATAGCATATAGGAACTTGCAGATGAAGTAAAGTTGCATATGCCAAAAGGAATGACAAGCTTTTAATTATCCATATTTATTCTAGACTTTTGAATGTTTTGATACTTGCCTACTTTAAACATTTAATGATAGGACTCAAAGAAAAGAAAGGTTTCAAGGAAATATGGTTTCAATCTCATCCTCGCAGGGACCTCGCTCTGGTTAATTTGACAACTCAACATTAGAAATTTAGAATTTAAAAAACAAGAGTCTCAGTAAAACTTAAAGGCGGGATATTGAAGTCAATTGATCTTTAGTTTAGGCATGTAGGAACTACTGTGTAAAAGAGCAATTCCATAGCAGTGTATTTTGAAGAATTAAAGCTTGAAGAGGCATCTTAAACATAGAATAATGAAATGGAGAATTATCAATCTACCTCTCACTACAAAGAGAATAAACATTACTAAATAGGTAGACTAGTAAAATTGACATGCTGGTAATCTCACGCATGGATAAGATGTACTCAAGAAAAAGGATGGTCAGAATATGATAAGGATAAAAATAAAATTGGACATCAAATGGAGGCAGAGGCGAATACTGACTCTTGATTCAGGGTGAATCTGACAGAATTTGCAAGTGTATGATCCTCATCAATAAATGAAAATGTTGAGCTAGTAGGATCTGTCAAAGTGCCGTGTTCTGCTGCCATTGATGATCCTGGAACCAAACAACAAGACATATAATACATTTTCACCCAGAGAGAGGAAAACACATGCCCCGCTAAACATGCATAAATATTAACTAACATTGAAACTATTAAAGACTTCTGCCTCCATCCCTAACCTTGTACAATTATAAAAAGCCAAACATGCAAGAAGGTAAAGGTAAATTCAAGAAAAACCTAAACATTCAAATATATTTATATTTTGAATTTGTAAAAGCATAGACTATACATGTCTCTCTCCCTCTCTATCCCATCCGAATTCTGCAACCACTTAATCAAACTTTCTCAGGCTTCTCTTCTCTGACTTTCAAATGTTCTCCTTAGGGCTTGTTTATAAATTACAACAATGATTTGTAAGCGAACGCCAGTGGAACTCTCTACTCTTAAAGTCCCAAAATTTCACTCTAGAATATGTCATTCATGGCACTGGATGACTGGAATCTCGCTGCCCACATCTAACACTCTCTTCTTGTTCCACTCACACAGCCAAACAACAACAGGATTCACAGTCACAGTAGAGCAATTTTCAATTTGAAATCAATTAATTAGTATCTCCTCCCAGCTCCCTAATATCATTTGTCTACAATAATATGATTTCAGCACAGATTTCTAACTTCTTCAGTTGAATTCAAAATTAAATAAAATTTACAATAATTAAGAAGTCGAATCACCGATATACAAAAAAAAAAAAGCCGAATAAATGAAAAAGAAGGCAAACAGACAATACAAACCATTCGAACCACCAATCACAGTCAACCAGACACAAAATCCATAAGCCCATTACAAACCAACCACGCGAAGGAGATTCGTAAAGCGATTACCTTACACACAAACAAGAACAAAATCGTCACCGGAACTCCCAAGAGAACTAGTAACTTAGTAAGAGGATGATATAAAAGAGAGGAAGAGAAGGAGGAAACGGGAGCACGAGAAAGGAGCGGCGCTTGAAGAGGAAGAGACGTCTATCGGAGGCCGAGGGAGGAAAAGCAGTGAAGGAACAAGGAAGGGATATTAAATTAAAGAAAGCCCAAAACCGAAGGCAGTGTGAGGTGGGCCATACTCATGCCCACTATCTGCCTACAGGACAACAGGCTACGGTACCCACTGGGCGACAGTTGAAATGTGAGACGGTCCATTTGGCAAGTCGATAGGCCCAATTGAGTTATATTTTCAAATTATTGAAATATTGTGTTTGGCGAGCTGGCGTTCTTTTATTGCGTCAATGCGTCTTTCTCAAGCTACAATCATAGGTTAAATGGTAAAATGCACCCGATCATTTTAGCAATCGTGTATCCATCGTTTCTATCATACTTCCTAGACCCTCATCTAAAACCCTAAATCGCGCATCGCCGTATTGTTAATAGAGCGACACCGGGTCGTGTAGAAACCCACCCGTGTCGAGGCGTCGGCTTATAGTCGAATCTCTAAGCCCTAAACAAACAGCGTCTCTCGATCACATCTCACACGGTAAGATTGTTTGAATATGTCTCAGTACATTTCTGTTTCTGTCATCTTAAAATTGAAGAATGAAACGGTTGGATAAGAATGTCAACGATCTCTTTGATGTTTAGGGTTTAATGGCTGCCAGTAGCTCCAATCTTCCCGAGGGTGTGGATAAGGAACAGGTTATTACTCTCGTTTCTCTGCTTTTTATTTTCCAGTCTTAGGAAATTGAGAAGAATGAATTCTACTTCTCTGGAAAGAAGATTCGTGTTTTCAACGAGAGTTATCTATAGTGGATCTGAGTTGAATTTGATGATTTTGTGCAGGCTTTTGGTATGGCAGCAACGGAGATGGAGTACAGGGTGGAATTGTTTAACCGGTAGGTGCAAATATCATCAATATAAACAATGTAGTATTATGATGGACTGACATTGGTTGGTTCTCCAACGGCATGCTTGTGTCTGAATTTGATAGTTCTAGGGGCTTTTTGATTGGAGTAATCATGTTCGTATGGTGATGCGATGTGTTTGTTTAGAGTTGTGCCGTGCAGATTTTTGTGTGAGAATTGTGGGATCCCTGAAATTGGCTCATATCATGAGTTAGTAGATTGTGGGGCAACAAGCCTTAAGTTCAGTGTAACAAATCAAATAATGAATATATTGGTGATCATGTTTTTCCTAGTTGATATAATTGTATCCTTTCCTGTATTTTGTTAGCCATAGACATAACTTTCTAATGCTTGTGGTTCAACTTCTCCATTACAGCAGCTTTTACCTGCATCCATGTGAAACTAATGTCAATCACTTAAAGTGACATGCATATCTCTGGGGGGAGAAGTGCCTGATTGATATGCTTGTTCTAGAGGCTAACAAAAAAGTTGATTATTTAGATAGTTGCATCTCGGACTTTATCTTGTTTACTAACTGTTCAGGTACTTCTTTTGCTTTACTTCATCTTCATGGTTTTACTTTTCCCAGGGCTTCTAGGTCTTTGTTTTTTTCCCTGAAGCAAACATGAAATAATGTATTATTGAGAGGGGCACTATGGGGTTGCCAACTCACAGTTTATGTTCTTCCAAGTTATAAGATCCAGAGCTTCAAAACTAGGAGATGTAACAATTTTTTTGTTTTGAAGAGAAATGAAGTTCTGTTTGCCCTCAAAGGCTCATTGATTCCTTTTTTTCCAAGCGGTTAACATAAAGGCAAGGGGAATGATAGAGCGAGCAAAGTTTGTGTCGTTACTTCGTCTTGGTGAATTTAGAAAATATTGCTCATTAAGGAAAATTGTCATTAAATGTTATTATACCATGTCGTTTTTGAAGGTCATAGATGTTATTAGTTTTTGAAATTTTTTACTTCGTTCTTGGTCAAGAAATTTAGCAAACATTGTTTTAACATTTTTTGTGTATCAATATGTGATTCTTGATTCTAGCCCATTTCCTCTTCTGGTTCAGGCTTACTCAAACATGTTTCAACAAGTGCGTTGACAAAAGGTACGGTTTGTTTTTTTTGAAGAGAAAATGTGTGAATCCTTACTTCCTTAGTAACATGCTGCAGCATGAAATAATTTAGATCATGCATAATCTTTCTTTTTTAATAAGAGTTTTTTCTTTTGTTTTATATTGATGAGTTCAGAAGGAATTTTCAAAGTGTGAGTTTTGATATTTATTCTCTTTGTTTTCAGGTATAAGGAATCTGAGCTGAATATGGGTGAAAACAGTTGCATTGATCGGTGTGTTTCAAAATATTGGCTGGTAATTTTTCAAATGCTTTCATTTGTAGTTATCTACTCTGTACTGAAATGTAGATTTCCACTTGCTAGAGTTACTGCATCTCTTTTCAAATGGAGAATTAACAAATTTCTCTTCTCCGGTTAGTTAGTACTGTTGTCCATTTCATTGAAGTTTTAAGAATATATGTATCCGTCCCCATTCATTTTCTGGTTTCAATCTGGATATTGAGCCCTAAAATTAAGGGAAATTATATGCCTTTGGTTTAGAAGTCATTGAGGATTTGTATACCAGATTCTTAACATTTTTGCATATTTGGTGCTAGTGTTTGGCCCGTTGTATTTCAGTTTATTAGCCTATCTTGGTTGTTGATATGTAGCTCCATCTTATGGACAAGTTGAATCTGTTTGTGACAGCAACTGACATTATATTAGTCCATTCACCATTCTGTTGTGGAAGTTGTCTTACTATGAGTTTACCATCAATTTGCATTGCATTGCATGAACAGTTTCTGCCTCTTCTAAATGCATATTTCGTGGTTGGCTGGCATTTTCGACACTGAAATGTCATACCGTCATTCCCTATTTTTGATGTGGGAGTGTGGGACACTAGTACACATTCTTGAGCATAGGCTGCGCGAATCCCTCTCTTAAAATTTAATTCATATGCTTGTTTTGTGCAACACGAGGTTTATTATTGCTGTGAGAAGCCTTGTGTGCTGGTTAAGTAATCATGCTACTTTATTTCATTTCCCAGGTGAATGGTATTGTTGGGCAGATGCTCAGTGCTGGTCGTCCTCCGATGTAAAACTCATACCTGTTTTAGATTTGGAAGGCATGCTTAGATGTGTTGCCAGGGGATGGTAAAACTCTTTTAAACAGGAGGGAGGGTGAGACTGAGAGTGAGTATCATGTAATCTTATTACTTCCTCTAATTTGACTGATGAAAACCATTTTGTTTCTTGAGTTTGGTAAAATGGGCAGTTTTGCATCAATGGTGCGCCTGATGCCAAATCTAAATAAGATTTTTTTTGGCCGTTTAGCGAGCCTTGTAGAAGTTTTGATGTATTCAAATGGATCTAGAGGCTTCGCAATTCATTTAAATTATAGAGACCACAATTTGAATCCAATAATTTGAGAGATGTGTCACATTACATTATATTTTTGTTTTGTTTTGTTTTTTTAATTTTTCAAACTAGTCTGATGGTAGGCTTTAGAAAATTGGGCAGCCCCAAATCCCCAACGTACCCATTCTCGAACATCAAACAAACGTACTTGCGTGTAACAATCAATGGTAGTAGTGAAGGCTTTAGCTCGAAAGGCCGTATCTCCACGGTTCTTAGCATTCAATTCTTCACGGTTCTAAAACAATTACAATGGTGATTTTTTATGGAGAAAGGATAATGTGTAGGGATTTGTGTTTTATTAATGTGTAACTATTGTGGGATGTGTTTTGTTGATGTTGTTGGGTAAACAAAATGTATTGGTACAATAATGTAAATTTGGTATCTTGATTTATGTAATAGAGGTGGGGCTCGATATTGATTTTTGCGTAAAAATGTGATATGAGCATGATATTTGTCATACCCATATCAAAATTAAGTCAACATATTGCCATTGTTGGAACATGAAAATTTTGAGTTAATACAACATTTGGTCCTTGAAAGATGGTTATTGTTCCAATTTAGTCCCTAAAAGTCAAATTGTCAATTTAATCTTTCAATGTTTAATTTGTTCCAAATAAGTCACCCGGTTAGATTTTGACAATTTTGGGTAGTCAACATGTTGGTTGTTGGAGTCGTCTCAAATTAGGGTAGCTGCTTGAGTTCTAAGAGCATACAATGTAACAATGATACCAAAATTGTTGGAGTCGTCTCAGATAAGGGTAGATGCCTAATACATCTCAGGCTGTATTCATTTTCAATGAAATTCCTAATGAATTTCAGCAATATTGTTGTTTTTAATCTTCTTTCATTTCGGTGAGTCTTCTATTTCCTACCCTTTTTTTCCTAGTTTGACGTAACACGAATTTTACGTCATTTTCCGAAAGGCAACCTCGAGCCAAAAGTTTGTGTTCTCTATCTGCACACAATCCATTTAGTGAAGAGGTTAGATTTGGTGCAAATCCTCATTAGATTTTGACTGATAACAAGTCTTGACACACCAAAAAATACATTATCCATAACCCCAACACTCCTATTCCCAACAATTGGAATTGTGACATCTCTTATCCAGCGTAGAAAATCGCCAACACACCTTGAAATACAACAAAAGACGGATGTGAATAATGAACGTTGTTTCTCGACAAAACAGACTCCAAGTAAGCTCGAGAATAATACGCAGCATGTTTGGGCCTATTGGACCTAATTTTTTTCATTTTAGCCCAAGCCCATCGATCAAAGTCTTCAATAAAAGATTCTTTTTTTTTCCTGATAAATGAAACTGATAAAGTTCCCTCTTATAAGATATTTGCAAAAGCTGGTTTTGATATCTCTTCGGACACGTCTCCTGGGAAGAGATTGATGTTGTGATTCTTGTGAAAGTGAAACTGTGGGATCTTTCTTTGCATGTGGACGCATAGAATCCACGTCACAGATAACCCAAGAACTAAAATATCTAGATCCAGCTGGGTTTCTCCGAACCGAGACAAGTCTCAGCCGGAATTGAACGGCAGTGGACCCATGAATATGGGCCTTTCATGTCTTAATCCCACACGAATATTCCTCCAAGGTTGAATCTGGATCTGAATCTGAATCTGTGTGGTTTCCTTGAATCTGTGTGGTCAGAGGGTCCTAAAAAAACAAAACAGGTTAGCAGTTCATGTACTGCAGATGAATGACAAAACAAGTCATCTCAAACAATGAATTATTAACGAATTCCACTTGATAATTATGACAAGTCATCTCAAATTATATTATTTCAAAGAGAAATTTCTAGAAAAAAAAGTAGTTTGTCAATTTTACTGGAATCCACTTTAAAGTTGTTAAGAATTGCAAATCTGCGAGATAATGACTAATCACTTGTAGTCTAATCTCTTGTAGGCATTTCATCAAACAGTTCCCACATATATACAAAAAACAAGAATTTCATTACAGAACAGGGGAATACATAAGCCACCACAAGCAGATAACTATGGCGACAGCTGAATTATTACAATAATATCCACAAATATTCAAATTTAACTACTCCTTCAGCCACACTTGGAAAGTTACACAAACTTTGATTTATTCTATCTCATGCTATATAAGATTCCCTTTATTTGACCAATAACTAGTCCCCCTGTTTTTCCTCTTTTCTTATTATTTCTTGAGCAGAATCTGCCAAAACGACTAATAATATCAGAACACAGAAGGGGGCATGTGACTAGGAGACGATCAATATGTCCATTCTTGAGGCAGACCCATCTCTTGATCGCTTGTGGCTGGCGGCACAGCCCGTGACTGCCTGTGCTGTGAAGCTGGAGCTTGGAAATTAATCCCATTTGTTCTTGCCGGAGAACCCATTTTGTCGAAATGGAGTTTCAGGGCCTGCACCACTTTTGCTGGTATAAGAACAGTGGGACATCCTGCCAATCAAAAACAACATTTTCATGTAGGCTGGAACTTTTCTTTTCTGTAAATTAAAACTTCATTTCCAAGTAACAAGTTGCATCAAATGGACCATGGAGAAAGATTCCATTTTCAATTTTCATGCATTTGGCCACCATCAACAAGAATATTAGTTATGATGAAGAGGAATCTTGGAATATAAAACCCAATTAGGTCCCAAGAATATGCAAGATAATAATTAAAGTAAACATGAGACAAAAAATAATTTCAAAGGCAACTCTCAAAGGATTGGTAATATTCCACTCCAACAACCGAGGATCCTCAAAAATAACCAACTCTTGACACCGAAATATCACACACAGTGACTAATTTTACCTGTTTTTCTGCGTGAATCAGAAGTAGTATTGTCAATTGCCCGAGGCAAGAACACGCCTGTCCCAGAACACCCTGTTCTTGAACCAGTTTGATGATCAAGAAAAACTGCTCTCATGTCTGATTTAATTCGACCGTGGCTTGTTTTCTGGCCTAGAAACCCACCACAAGCTCTTCGTTTGTTCCCCTTTTGTTTATTCTCATTGAGTTTTCTGCCCCACTGTTGCTTCATGTCCTCTTCTTGTTTAAGCGTGTAGAACTGTTAATTACAACACCGAATCAGATAAGAAGAATAAGTAACAACATCTGCAAAAACATGCATACTCTGATATTCACTCACCTGTATTTGCTTATCAATAAGAGCTTGCTTTGATTGAAACTCGAATTCCGGGTTCTTCTCAATTCCAGATTCTGACGTGGGTTCTGTAGATGGGCTTGAAATTTTCTCTCTATCGACGTATTTAGGCACATCTTCGCTCACCTTCTCCTTCTCAAACTTTTCCATCACAAGCAAATCTTCTTGGTTTGAGCAAGACTGTGACCAGAACCTCGATTTTTTTACCGAAAAATACAAACAAAAATGAAACAAAGAAACAAAAACAAATCTTATTAAGTACCCTATTATCCAGTTCATGATTGTCATCATCTTGAAGCATGTAGAGAGCCATCTTGCGAGTTAACTCGGCAATGTAATCGTCATCTTCTAATTCTTCGCTGCACTCGGAGGAACCAAGTTCAGAGTCAATCGGTGAACTAAAGGCAGAACCGGAATCAGATAAAGCAGACCAGTAAGACCAGTCTTGGTAATTGATGGGTTTGTTTATTGAAGGAGCAAGATTGTTATCTTCTTCACCAGTTAACAACTGAAGAGGCACCAACTCTTCATCAACTCTGCTGTGTAGGTCAACCGCCATCATAAATCCTTACAAAGCAAGAAACTTGAGATGACCTGGTCGCGAACCAGGAAACAAAGAGAGCTGGAGTGGAGTTCACAAAACAATCTGTGTCTTAAAGCCTGATAGACAGTACTTAAAGCCTGATAGCCATTACTGTATTGGGTATTGGGTCTCTGGCTCGCTCTTAGGGCAAATGCAATGGTGAAGTGGTATTGGGCCAACAAAGATGTTGTCTTTTGCTGATGTGGTTGTATTGTAAAATGGGTTTTGCTTATGTGGCCGTATTGGGATAAGTGTTTTGCTGATGTGGATGTATTGATATTTGATGTTTTGGTGTAGTTTTGTTGTGGATAATATGGAGGAATGGAATGTTGTTGGGTTGGATGGAAAGAGAAAATGTGTGGGAAGAAAAAGTGTATAGAAACTTGTGTTTTGCTGATGTGGTTATATTAGAATACGTGTTTGACTTGACTTTTTGTGTAATAGAGGTGGGACCGGGCCAACAAAAATGTTGGCCCAACAAATTCATTCCCATTGCATTTGCCCTTATGCTGGGCTTTGCAAATTTTAGTTGGACGGACCGTACATTTGTCCACCTTTAAAAAAATCTTTCTGGCATCTGTTGGATTAAAATCAAACCAGTATAAAGTAACCAAAAATTGGTTTATGGGTATGGTTAGGGTTGGTGTTGGACAACCAATAGAGGGTGAGAGGAGTTTGACGAGGTGGAGATTAGATTAGTTTGTTCTTTTGCCATTTAGTATTTATTTACTACTAGTTGACGAAGATAACGAAGATCAACACTACTTGGGTTGTAGTATCACTTTGTTTTGACATTTTGTCAGTTATCCAAGTTGATTTTATATTCTTGATAAGGCAGGTAGTCAACACAAAGCCTCATTTATTTAGGAGCAAAGTGGTCTAGTACGGTGAGTCTTTTTCGGTGAAATCGAATTGATTCGAGAAATTTTGAATTCGATTTTAATAAGAATAATATAATATTCTTATAATCATGAATTGTCAATTAATATAAAGTGTTAGATGTTAAGTAAATCTTATATGTATTTATAATTAACGGTTAGTCACATGGTAAAAATGAAAATTTTATTTTGGGTATGTACCATTACTAAAACAAAGTGAAGTGGGTGAGTGAGTGACACCTGTTAAGTTAGATGGGTTAGATGAAGTTTGGTTGTAGGGTTAGTTTTAGATGGGTTAGATGAAGTTTGGTGCTATATTGTAGGGTTAGCTGGATTTCAATATTATTTATTTATATATATATAGACACACAATTATTTATCAGGCACTCAATTATCCTATTCTGTAGGTCCCACAGTGATGCAAAGTCAAAGGAAACAGAAAGGAGTGGACTAGCTGGTATGGTATGACTGTTAGCTGTAAGAGATCATGTTAATCATGGAAAAGGGAATCTGAAATTCCCAGTTTATGTGGCCTTTTTTTGGATAAACCAGTTTATGTGGTTTTGTATTATGAATTTTTTTTTCCCTTCACAATATTTATACGTCAGAAAAGCAGGGATTTTATTCATACTCGTTATAGTTCATATCCGAGAGCTAAATCAGCAACACAAGTTGGGAAAACAGAGTAATGTGTCCTGCAAATCAAGGATCCATACAGCTTTTCATTTGGTAGCAGATTTAAATGCTTCAATCCGAGCTCTCATGTAAGCAATATGCTTCTCCACTGGAGGGCGGCATTCATTGACAACATCAATTTCATTGAACTTCCTACTCCATTTGAGAAAGACTGGGAACTTGTTTTCAGTGATCAAATCCACCCCAAAAACTTCTCTCACAACACCATGCCAAACAGCTAAAGAAAATCCGAAAATGTCCACATACCCAATTGTTTCACCTCCAAAGAAATCTTTCCCATTCAGCTCATTCTCAAGCATCTTTAGTAGCTCAAACCCTTCTTCTCGTGCCTGCTCTTGTTCCTCCTTCGTGCCCACATAAGCCCTCCATGGTGTTCTCATGAACTGCGCAGACAAAAAAAGAAAAACTAGCATAAATTTTGAGACTAAAGGTAGGTTAAAAGACAAGTTTGTGGTCTCATGAGTTTACCTTTTCTTCAATGAAGTTAGCCCAGAAACGGGCCATGGCTCGATCATAAGGATGTTGAGGCAAAATGGGATTGTTTTTCCAGGTCTCATCGATGTATTCCAGAATGACTTGGGACTCTACAATGGGTTTTCCGTTGTGAACAAGCACAGGGATTTTCTTGTGAACTGGATTGTACTTGAGAAGCAGAGGACTCTTGTTGGAGAGGTCTTCTTCTATGTACTCATATTGGATTCCTTTCAGTTTCAGCGCTAGTTCTACTCTTCGACTATAAGGGCTAGCCCACATGCCAAATAGCTTCACTTGTTCAGCCATTTTTGGTTTCTTTAGTACAACTGGTTGGTATCTTCAGTTTTCCAGTCATTTATATAGGACAGGCATCCATGGATTACTTGATAAGCAAGAATAAAAAGAAGCAGGACATTACTTTATTAAGACATGTTGAATTGGCTATGTAAACTTGTCCAAAACTCCAAATATAAATATTTATGCTGATCTCATCAGTTGCGTCACAATATACAATTTTTTATATTTATAAATGAAGAAAATATGTACTAGTTTGAATGGCCTAAATGGAAACAGTTCTGCTAATTGTTCAAATTGTAGAGGGGATAAAAAATGCAAGTGATGGCCTCATATGCACTTTTAATCCCTTCCATACACCTTAGCAAATGGTTTGCTGGGATAAATAGTTTTTTCGGAAAAACAGTTATCAGAGTCGAGATTTGCTTTGCTGACAATAACATGGCAGAGGTGGTTCAAGAATCAGAAACCAAAACACAGTCAGATTTTCTAAAAGGAAACTACGAAGCAAATTCGAAGCCTTGATATAATCAAGATGGCAGAACCAAAATCAAATCATCAATCAGTAGACAATAAATTAAAATAACCATGGCAAGACCAAAATCATTTGAGGACTGAGGCTGAAAATTTGGGCCTGGCTCTATTGTGGTCAGTTGTAATTTGGTCGCCTGTGCCTGTGGTGTTGTTAAAGGGCTTTTGCTTATACCATGCTCAGTTTGGGCTTGCTCCCGATGGGTTGCCATTGTTTCCTTAAACAGGTAGAGGAAGCCTAATGTCTGTTCGGCGGTGGGATTAGTTGCTTATTTTCCATTTTCGGATCTTCCTTCCAGTTGTTAGTTCATTGTAATATGTTTGAGATCAATTACCCATATCAGGATCAAATTTCAGTCGTTATTTTCTTTGAGTGCAGAGGTTGTTAAGAATCGCTTAGAGAATACAAAATGATGTGATTTACAAGCATGAGATATCTTGTCCAAAAAGAATCAAGTGCGTTTATGACAGTAGACTGTAATTTGAAATCTTAGAAAGCTCATCCCACTATTGGTCTAGATTTTGTTTTGCTCCTTTATTCGCAGTAACCCTATTAAGACAATCTTTACAAGTGAAGTTGTTGCCTTAACGACAATTCTACTTTAAAAAAAAATTACATTGTGGGTAAATGAGTTTCTTGTCTTTGTTATCTTCTCCATTAGTTTTCTTTCAGAGAGAGCTTGTAGGAACAAAATAACATCTAAAGTGGGTTTGTTCTATTTGTATTCGGTAGCCTCTCGATTTGTAAACTTCTTCATATAATGAAATTGATTCTCTATTACTCATGAACGTGTGCCGAACCATATATATCATTATGTGATTTTGTTATTGATTGATTCTCTACCATTGCTAGGTTGTATTTGTTTTTGGTTTAGTCAATCCATTGGTGCTTTTGATTGTGGGTATTTGGACTTTAGCACAACAAAGAGAAGATTATAAGACTCTGAATTCACCAAACCTGCAATGGGTTTGACCACCTTATTGTCTTATTTACGAGAGATAGATCTCAGCAACACAAATTCAACTAAATAGTGGAAAACCTCACACAAATTATGCTCCTTCTGTCCATACATGTTAAGGAACTACAGAGCCTTTTCATTTGGAAGCAGATTTAGAGTTTTGGATCCGAGCTCTTATATATTCCACATGTTTCTCTCTTGGAGGACGGCATTCATTGACAGCATCAATTTCATTCATCTTCCTACACCAATTGGCTATCACTGGGAACTTCTCTTCTGGGATCAAGTCCACCTTAACCACTTCTTCGTAAACTCCGTACCAAACTGATGCAGTGAGGCTGCAGGTTCCCTTATCCCACATCGGGTAGATGGGAGCTGGAGAAGTGCTTTATATGGGTGGGCAATCCTCAACCTTGCAAGCCGGTTTTCAAGGTGTGAGTTAGGCCCACGCCATCAATGTGGTATCGAAGCCCAGGCCCATGCTAACGATGCGGGTGCATGTGGGTCCGCGGGGTGGTGCTCCACGGGGTGGGGGCCACACGTGGGACACGTGTTCTCTTGTTGGAGGGAGGGAATTGATGCAGTGAGGCTGCATGTTCCCTTATCCCACATCGGGTAGATGGGAGCTGGAGAAGTGCTTTATATGGGTGGGCAATCCTCAACCTTGCAAGCCGGTTTTCAAGGTGTGAGTTAGGCCCACGCCATCACAAACAGCCATACCAAATGCCATTATGTCCACATATCCAACTGTGTCTCCTCCAAAGAAATCCTTCCCATTGAGCTCCTTCTCCAGTATCTTCAGTTGCTCGAAAACTTCATTGCGATTTTGCTCTTGTTCCTCCTGTTTGCATGTATAAGCCTTCGACATCGTTCGTAAGACCTGCTTCCTCCTGTTTGCATGTATAAGCCTTCGACATCGTTCGTAAGACCTGCCATTCAAAGCATGGAAGATAAATTTCTAGACAAAACATAGTCAAAAGAAAGAGTTAAAAGGGCCATTTGTGGGATTCTTGAGTTTACCTTTTCTTGAACGAATTTAGCCCAGAAATGGGCCATGGCTCGATCATAAGGATCTTGAGGTAAAATTGGATTGTTTTTCCATGTCTCGTCGATGTATTGGAGAATGACTAGTGACTCTGCAATTGGTTTTCCATTGTGAACAAGCACAGGGATTTTCTTGTGAACTGGGTTGTACTTGAGAAGCAGAGGACTCTTGTTGGAGAGGTCTTCTTCTATGTATTCATATTGAATTCCTTTCAGTTTCAGTGCTAGTTCTACTCTTCGGCTAAAGGGGCTTGCCCACATGCCAAATAGCTTCACTTCTTCAGCCATTTTTGGGTTCTTGAGTAGTACTATTGGTTTATTAGGTTTTCTTATGATTTGTTGTATCTTATAGCCTTTCTTGACAAAGATGGCTGAAATGTACAACTTTAGTGGGAGTGGGTGAAGAAATAAATAAAGCATTATTATTTATTTGCATTGATAAATCAGAAGGGGCAGTCAATTCAACGTTCAAACTAGTTGAATTGAACAATTAATTAATATGGTCAAATCTTAATGCATGGAATGTTTGAAATAACGATTTCATATTCATGAATCATCCTCTCCACCGTCTAAAGTATAAAGCCATATATGGGCCTTTTCACTGGCCCTTCCTAGGAGTGATATTATTGGGTAAGATTGTGCAAGAGAAGAGAGGGAGTTGAAGAAAGCTTATGACCCCTAGTGGAGATTGTTGTGCCTAAATCAATGATACCCACAGTAAAGACACCAAATTGATTGACTGAATAAAAAAAAAAAGTTAACCAAGCTATGTAGAGAATCAACTAATAAACAATATTCAAACAAATTAAAACAGTAAAGAAACAAGGTCTACGTTCACGAATAGTAGAAAATCAATTTCATTATATGAAGAAGATTACAAATCAAGACACCATCCTATATAAAGAGAACAAGAACGACTCCCTTGCCCACAGAGATAGCTACAGCATGATATGTATGAGCCATATACTCTATAGAGATAAGTAGATAAGGTAAATTTCCCACTCAAACCTCTGCATGATAGGTATGAGCCAAATACTCTATAGAGATAAGGTTGATTTCCCACTCAAACAGTCAAACCTTAAAATAGCTGAACTGTTTAACTACAATTGATGGGTGTTAAAGATATGCATACGTTTTTCTGTGTTATTGTCCGCTGTAGCCCTTTTATATTGTAAAATATCCAATGAAATTTTCTGTAATAAAAAAAAAAAAAAAAAAAACCAGTCAACACGTGAGCGGCAGGATTCGAACCTGCGCGGGCGAAGCCCACATGATTTCTAGTCATGCCCGATAACCACTCCGGCACGCCCACATTTGATGAACTAGTTTTCACAATTTTTTTTGTTATCTAAATGTATCTGATAAGTTCCATGATCACCAGGTCCGCGATTTTCTAACCTAGGTCTGCAGTTGGGTGCGGTCCGTGCGGGAGGCCTACCTTTGGGCCTTTGCGTCATGCTCCAGTTCTAGCATTGAAATACAGCCCCCTTATCTAACTAGGTTTGGGCCCATCCATTTTCTCAATTAATTATTAGCTACAAATGGTTGCAACAATTAGAGCACCTTCAATGGTGTGGTTTTGATGGGGGGTGATTGGAAGTGACACACCTCTTTTTCTAATTATTACACTTTTTTGGAAGTGACATAAACAAAAAAAAACGGTTGATGTGAACTTTATCAACCACCTTCTTCCCTAGCTGGGATTGTGGGATTGTAATAAGGAGTACAGGACTTGACAATACTTTTTGTTCTCATTTACATCAGATATTTTAATTTTTAATGATGATAAAAATTTTGTCAAGTATATTTTGCTTGCTTTTTCAAAGATTATTTTTTACTTTTCAGTGATTATTTTTACTTTTCAGATATTTATTTTACCATACTGTTATTTTTTATTATAATTTTAAAATTAATATTTTTATTCCCATAAAGCCCCGAATATCTCTTCTATGAAAATATTTTCATTATTCTACAACAAGAGCAACGTCTACTTTTCTAGCCAAAACTTCTACTTCAACTTGTAACATCAATATTGATTTCATTATCACTAGAGGTCATTCCTGAGTTTGGAGATAGTTAAGCTCGGTATATCTTCTTTTTGGTTTAATTTAAAAGGGGACTCTATATGATGTTTAGTAGAAACGATTAGACACTCATTTTATCTACTTGTTAATGCAGATTCCGCATTAATATGGATCATCGGAATCTTGGGGTGAATATCTAAGATTGTCAAGTGATTATAATATTATCTTAGATGAAATAAAACAAGAAGATGAACTTTTGGATGCGAGTGAAGAAAATATTGAAGTTGATGTTACGAATGAATTTTCCACCGACATGGTATGCTACATAACTAAATTCATATATGTTATATTTTGTTAATTCATACCTAAATTATTACATTTTTAGGTTTCAATTCACGTTAATCGCTAATTGAATTGGTTCAAAATACTCGACGTAATTTAGGATTTGTTATTGTTATGAAAAGGTCAAAGATTGGTGGATTTGTGAGGAGACACAAATTATTGTTACAATGTGAACATGGTGGCACTTACAAAAGTAAGAAAACCTCCATAAGATAACTGGGGCAAAAAAATAGAATGTCCATTCGGAGTGAAATGGTTGAAATTGAACACAAATGATGATTGGATGGTAAGTGTGATATATGGAACGCATAATCATTCCGCGACATTATATATGGAGGGTCATGCATACGTGGGTAGGCTTTCTCCTACTGAAAATGATATATTGGTGGATTTGTCTAAGAATTTGGTTAAGCCACGAAAAATCTTGTATACGCTGAAGAACAAGGATCCGAACAAGATGTCCACTATTAACACTATATACAACACATGTCAGAAGTTTCAAACTGCAGAGAAAGCTAGTAAATCCCAAATGCAACAACTCATGTCATTCCTACACCAATACGGATACATTTTCTTTAATCGAAGCAATGCTCAGACTGATGAGCTTGAAGAATTATTCTTTGCACATCCAGGCTCGTTGGAACTATTGCGTGCATTCCCGCATGTGTTACTAATGGATGCTACCTATAAAACTAACACGTTTAGGATGCCTCTATTTGATATTGTCAGTGTGACTTCAACGAAGATGACATTTTGCATTGCATTTGTATTCTTGCAATCAGAAAAAGATGACAATTATACTTGGGCACTTAATTGTTTGCGATTAACAATGGATTAATGCACTACTCCAAGAGTTATAGTCACCGATAGAGATTTGGTGTAATATCCTGGTCTAATTTTACACTATTCATAGTATCTTCTCGTGGTGGTTGAGGTGGAGGGAACCTCTGTGTTGGTGAACCGGTATTTGAAGGAGTAAAAATTAAATTGTGATAAAATTATAAAAATATTTTTAATAAATGGGGAATTTTAAAGGAAAATTTTTAAAGTAAGAATTACTTAAATCAGATTTAAATTTGATTTGTTATGAATTTTTAAAGTTAATTATAACAATCTAGTTAGGGGTGTTTTTGACAGATGGATGTTTTGGTAAGTCAAAGATATTATAAAAGAAAAATTAAAATGAAAAAAACTACTTACGCAGTTTTTTTTCCCGTTCTTCCTTTTCTCTCGCGTGTATTTGCTCTTTACTATTCATTTTCCGAGTCCGACGACGGTGAGCGACACCACCAGTATCAAAAGAAGCGTATTGACGAGACGAGTATAACCCAACTTGAATCACGTCGATCGGAGTTGTGGTTAGAGAGATATCGGAGTTTGAAGTTCCGATTTCCTCGGATTTCTTTTGGTCGATCCGGCCAATTCCGACGACGGTTTGGCTTGTTTCAGGTACCTATGAGTTAATCTCATCGAGTTCTTTAATTTGATATAAGATTTGACAGGTTTGGGTGGTCGGATCGCTAGCGATGGGGTTAAATGGGTTTCCGGCGAGTTACCGAGTCAGGCCGAGTTGACTCGGTTGACCGGCGAGTTGACTCGGTTGGGTACTATTTGACCCGGTTCGGTACTATTTGACCCGGTTCTGTACTATTTGACTGTTGACTTTGATCGTTACTATTTGGCCGTTGACCATAGTTGACCGACCCTATTTTTACAGTATTTTCATATATCGTGTTTTTCGGTGTAGACGGTGGTCACGATTGAGATTCGGAGCGGGTTAACTTTTGGAGTTAGGGGTTTGTCAAGGACGCGTGCTTGGTTTTAGCACTCTGATTTCCAGGTAGGGGTTTCCTTACTCTTGCATGTGACTTTAGAGTTCCGGTTTACGGACTCTGGTGATATTATGGTTTTTTCGGTTTCCGGGGGTGGAAATACGACCTGTTTGCATGTTGATTTATATTCCCTGTTATATATATCACTGTTGGTATGTTTTCTGAGAGTGAGGTGATTGGAGGTGTTGGATGTGGATGTGGCTGTGGATGTGGATATGGATGTGGATGTGGATGTGGATGTGGATTGTGGGCCCATATAGGAGCCCAAATGATCAGATATGGATTTCTGATGGATGATATATGTATATATACAGACCGGATATATATACCGGTGGACCGTTTTTGATGGGGTGCATCATAGGGGACGCCCTCTGGTGTAGGCTATGCTATCGGGATACCCGATCCTCATCCAGTTTCGGTGTGGACCTGGACTGGGAGACACCCTACGGGGATTAGGGTGGGTCCAGGGGTGTGATGGATTATTGGAGATTGATGTGGTGGTTATAGTGTTGGATAGCTTTATCGGCTACCATTTCACTTGATTGGATTGGTGTATGGATTTCTGGAGACCAGTGTGGGTGGTTCCAGTGTTGTTTAGCCTTATCGGCTATTGTGCTATTTTGTTGACTTACTGATGGATGTATATTTACTGTATTGCATACTATGCATTCTATTTTTGGATTTATTATTATTATTTATGGATATTGACGTTTCCTCTCTACGCCCTACTGAGCTTTGTGGCTCACCCCTCTTCTTTATCCCCTTTCAGGTGAGTTGGATGTAGGTGATGGCGGTCAGCAGCGGGATGCGTGAGCTGGTGTGTAGCCTTGGGCTGACTCTTTAGTGGGTGTGGGAACTTTTTGTATTGTATTTGTATATACTATACGGTTTGGTATCGGGTAGATATATTTTATTATTCTGCTGTTGTATATGTACATAGGTGGATGTACTTTGTGGATATTATGGTAGTTCTTATTATTATTATTATTATGTCTGTTGGGTTTAGTTGTAGATTTGGGATCTGGTTGGGATCTGGTTCGGGGGATGGGGTGTCCCCTGCCGGTCACGTTCCTGTGGTATAGGTATACTTCGGTATATCTTAGGAGAGAGGGGAGTGACAGTTTGGTATCGAAGCTGTAGGTTTAGAAACTTACAGTGGTTAGGTTACCTAGGTTATTTTGTTGGCTACACATCATGCGTTTCCCGGCTGACCTGGTGAGTCTTTATTTTTGGTGTTTCCTGCTTTAGATTTATGTATACGTGTGTTATAATTTCCAGATATGGTTGACACACGTAGTACTCGGGTGCGAGGACATGGACGGGGTGGAGGAGAACATGAGGCGGATGAGCCTCAGAGGGTAGATGAGGTGGGTATGCCTGAGGTGGCTCCATTAGAGCGGGGGCGAGGACGGAGAAGTAGGGGTGCGAGACGTGGTAGGGGCGGAAGACGTGGGAGAGGTGGCGGCAGGCGGCGAGTGTATATAGACCCAGTAGATGATATTAGGGAGGATCAGGAGGGATATTTAGCACCACAGGGGGTAGAGGCTGTCGTTACTACTTTACGACAGGAGGTTCGGGATGTTACTGAGTTGGTACGAGCTTTTGGGCAGACTGTTACAAGACTTGTGACACAAATGACTGCTCCAGTCCCAGCTGCATTACAGGCTCCTGTTGAGGTTCCAGAGCAGGTTCTGACTTTGGGTGAGTTACAGGAGGGTGCAGGACAGATTGTGGAGGCACAAGTAGCTCCTTTGGCGATTGATACGTCGATCAAAGAGCTAGCCGAGTTACGGAAGACGAATCCTCCGGTATATAGGGGAGTGATAGATCCAGTGGCTGCAGAGGAGTGGGTTCGCTAGTTACGCAGGAAGATGACTTCCTTACGGATTCCTGAGGAGAGGAGGGCTTTATTAGCTGCTGAGTTTCTGGAGGGGGAGGCTTTTACATGGTGGGAGGTGATGACAGTTAGTCGGGGCAGAGAGGGCATGCCCTGGGCAGAGTTTGAGACTGCTTTTCTGGCATAGTATGTACCACAGACAGTGCGTGTTGCTAAAGCTGAAGAGTTTCTTGAGTTGATTCAGTCTCCGGACATGACAGTGACACAGTATCAGGTTCGTTTTGAGGAGTTAGGGCGATATGGGGAGGAGTATATTTGCACAGAGGAAAAGAAGATACTGAGATTTAGGAGAGGGTTGTCACCAAAGATTTCACCTCATTTGGCGGCCCAGACTATCACCACCTATCGCGAGTGTATTGATAAAGCACTCGGAGTGGAGAGGACTCTAGTGGAGATTAAGGATTACTGGGAGATTCACAAGAGGAAGCTTGAGAGTTCTGCATCTGCTTCTGGCGAGAGCAGTCAGCACAGACAAAGGATTGAGACTCGGGGGCAGCAGCAGAGTCGGGGGCAACAGTAGAGCCAGGGGCAGGGTTATCAGAGTCGGGGACAGGGTTATTTGGGACCTAGGCAGGGACAGCAGGGTCCTAGACAGGTTCAGCAGTGGCAGAGACCAGTTCAGTAGGGGCAGAGACAGGGTCAGCAGAGGCAGAGATTGGATCAGCAGGGTCAGGTTACGAGACGGTATCACCAGTCCCAGCATTGTTATGCTTGTGGTCAGGTGGGCCATATGAGTTGGGATTGTCCTAGAGTAAACAATCTGTTTTGTTTCCAGTGTGGATTGCCAGGACATATCAGGAGAGATTTTCCACAGGGTGGAGGATTTGCACCGCCAGTATCTGGAGGTCAGAGAGCTCCAGCTCCAGCACCAGTTCTGATACAGAGGGGTCCTGCAGGACGGGGTAGGCCACTAGTTCAGCAGCAGCAGCAGGTTCAGAGAGGTGGAGTGTATGCACTTAGGCCTGACGTGGTTCCAGCAGAGCGAGATCACTTGGGAGGTAGGTTTCTCTTATTCAGTTCTTGGGCACGTGTTTTGTTTGACACTGGTGCTACGCATTCATTTATTTCTGCATCATTTGCTGAGACATTGGGTTTGGAGATTACGGGAGTGGTGAGGAGATTTATAGTTGATTCACCAATAGGACCAGGTACCGTGATTAGTGGTATCTGTAGGGACTGTGTATTTAGCTTCTCAGACCATGAGTTTAGAGCGGATCTGTTTGTGATGTCATTTACTGATTTTGATGTTATTCTTGGATTGGATTGGTTGACTGAGTATGAGGCGATTATAGAGTGTGCTGAGAGGAGGATTACACTGACCACACCTACGGGGAGGGTTAGATTTCGTGGGACGAGATTGCTTCCGTGTCCACATTTTCTAGATAATCCTCAGTACACCGATTGTGTTATAGCGGGTTTGATTACTTCAGCGTCTAAGGAGGATTCTTCGAACCCTATACCGGTTGTGGAGCATTATATGGATGTTTTTCCCGATGATTTACCGGGGTTGCCACCGCAGAGGGAGATTGAGTTTGTGATTGAGTTGTACCCGGGTACAAATCCGATTTCTATACCACCGTATAGGATGGCACCAGCAGAGCTGAAGGAGTTGAACACTCAGTTGACAGATTTACAGAAGTTGGGATTTATCAGACCGAGCACTTCACCTTGGGGAGCACCTGTTTTGTTTGTGAAAAAGAAGGATGGTACGATGCGTATGTGTGTGGACTACCGGCAGCTAAACAGGGTGACTGTAAAGAACAAATATCCATTGCCGAGGATTAATGATTTGTTTGATCAGTTGAGAGGTAGTCATTATTACTCCAAGATTGATCTCAGATCGGGGTACCATCAGTTGAGGATCAGATAGGAGGATATTTCAAAGACAGCATTTCACACACGGTTTGGTCATTATGAGTACTTGGTTATGCCATTTGGGTTAACCAATGCACCTGCAGCGTTTATGGATTTGATGCACAGGGTGTTTAGACCGTATCTGGATCAGTTTGTGATTGTGTTCATTGATGATATATTGGTTTATTCAGCCACTGAGGAGGATCACATTAGACACTTGGAGATTGTGTTGCGGACGCTCAGAGAGCATAGATTGTATGCCAAGCTGAGTAAATGTGAATTTTGGGTGACTCAGGTGAGATTTTTAGGGCATGTGATTTCTCAGGAGGGTATAGCGGTGGATCTAGCAAAAGTAGAGGCAGTGGTGGCATGGAGGAGACCGAAGAATGTAGGAGAGATTCGCAGTTTCCTGGGATTAGCAGGTTACTATCGGCGTTTTATTGAGGAGTTCTCGCGGATTGCAGCACCGATGACACAGTTGACTCGGAAGGATACTCCATTTGTGTGGACAGATGTGTGTAAGCAGGCTTTCCAGGAGTTGAAGACTCGACTCACTTCACCTCCAGTGTTGGTGATACCCGATAGGGGTATTGGTTATCAGGTATATTGTGATGCTTCGGGAGTTGGTTTGGGTTGTGTGTTGATGCAGCAGGAGGGAGTGGTTGAGTATGCTTCACGTTTGTTGAAGCTGCACCAGAGGAATTATCCTGTGCATGATTTGGAGTTGGCTGCAGTAGTGTTCGCACTTAAGCAGTGGAGATATTATCTTTATGGAGAGAGGTTTGAGGTATTCTCGGAGCACAGGAGTCTTCGGTACTTGTTTACTCAGAGAGATTTAAACCAAAGACAGCGTAGATGGATAGAGTATCTTGAGGACTTTGATTTTACCTTACAGTATCATCCAGGCAAGGCCAATGTGGTGGCTGACGCCTTGAGTAGGAGATTGATTGCAGCTCTGTTGGCTATTCAGGAGTTTGGGTTGGTGGATACACTTAGTCAGTATCGACTAGATATGGAGGAGCGTAGAGATGTACTGAGTTTACGGAGTGTGATTGCTCGTCCGACCCTGGTACAGAGGGTGTTGGATGCACAGTTGGGGGATGCATTATTTGATGACATTGAGGATATGGAGGGATGGGTTAGAGGCACTGATGGTGGAGTCAGATTCAGGGGCAGATTAGTGGTTCCAGAGGACACTGAGTTACGCGAGGAGATACTTCAGGAGGCACATTACTCACGATTTGTGATGCATCCTGGTACTACTAAGATGTATCGAGATTTACGGAGGCAGTATTGGTGGAGTGGCATGAAGAGAGATGTGGCACAGACTGTGACTCGATGTCTTACCTGTCAGCAGGTAAAGGCAGAGCATCGACGACCTGCTGGATTATTGCAACCGCTTCCATTACCTGAATGGAAGTGAGAGCATATCACTATGTATTTTGTGATGGGTTTACCTATGACTCCGCGGAGACATGATGCGGTTTGGGTTGTTGTGGATCGGTTGACAAAGACAGCTCATTTTATGCCTATTTGTCAGACAGATTCGATTGAGTCATTGACGAGATTATATGTACGAGAGATAGTCCGATTGCATGGGGTACCGTTGAGTATTGTATCTGATCGAGATCCCAGATTTACTTCACGGTTTTGGGGCAGTTTTCAGGATACTCTGGGGACGAAACTGAACTTCGGTACAGCTTTTCATCCTCAGACTGATGGGCAGAGTGAGCGGACTATTCAGATTCTGGAGGATATGCTTCGGGCTTGTGCGATAGACTTTCGAGGAGATTGGGAGACTCATATTTCTTTAGTGGAGTTTGTGTACAACAATAGCTATCAGAGTAGTATTCAGATGGCATCGTTTGAGGCATTATATGGGAGACCTTGTAGATCACCGTTGTGTTGGTCAGAGGTTGGAGATAGACCATTATTGGGTCCAGAGATGGTGCAGCAGACTACTGAGGTGGTGACAATGATTAGACAGCGGCTTCTGACAGCTCAGTCACGTCAGAAGAGTTACGCGGATAGGAGACGTAGACCTCTAGAGTTTCAGGTGGGGGATCATGTTTTCCTGAAACTGTCACGCCCCTCTCTCCTAAGATATACCGAAGTATACCTATACCACAGGAACGTGACCGGCAGGGGACACCCCATCCCCCGAACCAGATCCCAAATCTACAACTAAACCCAATAGACATAATAATAATAATAAGAAGAACTACCATAATATCCACAAAGTACATCCACCTATGTACATATACAACAGCAGAATAATAAAATATATCTACCCGGTACCAAACCGTATAGTATATACAAATACAATACAAAAAGTTCCCACACCCACTAAAGAGTCAGCCCAAGGCTACACACCAGCTCACGCATCCCGCTGCTGACCGCCATCACCTACATCCAACTCACCTGAAAGGGGATAAAGAAGAGGGGTGAGCCACAAAGCTCAGTAGGGCGTAGAGAGGAAGCGCCAATATCCATAAATAATAATAATAAATCCAAAAATAGAATGCATAGTATGCAAAACAACACTGGAACCACCCACACTGGTCTCCAGAAATCCATACACCAATCCAATCAAGTGACATGGTAGCCGATAAGGCTATCCAACACTGTAACCACCACATCAATCTCCAATAATCCATCACACCCCTGGACCCACCCTAATCCCCGTAGGGTGTCTCCCAGTCCAGGTCCACACCGAAACTGGATGTGGATCGGGTATCCCGATAGCATAGCCTACACCAGAGGGCGTCCCCTGTGATGCACCCCATCTCAGACGGTCCACCGGTATATATATCCGGTCCGTATATGTACATATATCATCCATCAGAAATCCATATCTGATCATTTGGGCTCCTATATGGGCCCTTAATCCACATCCACATCCATATCCACATCCACATCCAACACCTCCAATCACTTCACTCTCAGAAAACATAGCAACAATGATATATATAACAGGGAATATAAATCAACATGCAAACAGGTCGTATTTCCTCCCCCGGAAATCGACAAAACCATAATATCACCAGAGTCCGTAAACCGAAACTCTAAAGTCACATGCAAGAGTAAGGAAACCCCTACCTAGAAATCAGAGTGTTAAAACCAAGCACGCGTCCTTGACAAACCCCTAACTCCAAAAGTTAACCCGCTCCGAATCTCAATCGTGACCACCGTCTACACCGAAAAACACGATATATGAAAATACTGTAAAAATACTGTTGGTCAACTATGGTCAACGTCCAAATAGTAATGGTCAAAGTCCACGTCCAAATAGTAATGGTCAAAGTCAACAGCCAAATAGTACAGAACCGGGTCAAATAGTACCCAACCGGGTCAAACCGGGTTAAATAGTACCCAGCCGAGTCAACTCGGCTTGACTCGGTCAACTCGCCGGAAACCCATTTAACCCCATCGCCGGCGATTCGACCACCCAAACCTGTCAAATCTTATATCAAATTAAAGAACTCGATGAGATTAACTCATAGGTACCTGAAACAAGCCAAACCGTAGCCGGAATCGGTCGGATCGACCAAAAGAAATCCGAGAAAATCGGAACTTCAAACTCCGATATCTCCCTAACCACAACTCCGATCGACGTGATTCAAGTTGGGTTATACTCTTCTCGTCAATACACTTCTTTTGATACCGATGGTGTCGCTCACCATCGTCAGACTCGGAAAATGAATAGTAAAAAGCAAATACACGCGAGAGAAAAAGAAGAACAGGAAAAAACTGCGTAAGTAGTTTTTTTCATTTTAATTTTTCTTTTATAATATCTTTGACTTACCAAAACACCCATCTGTCAAAAACACCCCTAACTAAATTGTTATAATTAACTTCAAAAATTCATAACAAATCAAATCTAAAACCAAGCACGGGTCCTTGACCCGGCGACGGTTTGGCTTGTTTCAGGTACCTATGAGTTAATCTCATCGAGTTCTTTAATTTGATATAAGATTTGACAGGTTTGGGTGGTCGGATCGCCAGCGATGGGGTTAAATGGGTTTCCGGCAAGTTGACCGAGTCCGGCCGAGTTGACCCGGTTGGGTACTATTTGACCCGGTTATGTACTATTAGGCTGTTGACTTTGACCGTGACTATTTGGATGTTGTCTTTGACCGTGACCATAGTTGACCGACCGTATTTTTACAGTATTTTCATATATCGTGTTTTTCGGTGTAGACGGTGGTCACGATTGAGATTCGGAGCGTGTTAACTTTTGGAGTTAGGGGTTTGTCAAGGACGCGTGCTTGGTTTTAGCACTCTGATTTCCAGGTAGGGGTTTCCTTACTATTGCATGTGACTTTAGAGTTCCGGTTTACGGACTCTGGTGATATTATGGTTTTGTCGGTTTCCGGGGGTGGAAATACCACCTGTTTGCATGTTGATTTATATTCCCTGTTATATATATCACTGTTGGTATGTTTTCTGAGAGTGAGGTGATTGGAGGTGTTGAATGTGGATGTGGCTCTGGATGTGGATATGGATGTGGATGTGGATGTGGATTGTGGGCCCATATAGGAGCCCAAATGATCAGATATGGATTTCTGATGGATGATATATGTACATATACAGACCGGATATATATACCGGTGGACCGTCTGAGATGGGGTGCATCACAGGGGACGCCCTCTGGTGTAGGCTATGCTATCGGGATACCCGATCCTCATCCAGTTTCGATGTGGACCTGGACTGGGAGACACCCTACGGGGATTAGGGTGGGTCCAGGGGTGTGATGGATTATTGGAGATTGATGTGGTGGTTACAGTGTTGGATAGCCTTATCGGCTACCATTTCACTTGATTGGATTGGTGTATGGATTTCTGGAGACCAGTGTGGGTGGTTCCAGTGTTGTTTAGCCTTATCGGCTATTGTGCTATTTTGTTGACTTACTGATGGATGTATATTTTCTGTATTGCATACTATGCATTCTATTTTTGGATTTATTATTATTATTTATGGATATTGGCGTTTCCTCTCTACGCCCTACTGAGCTTTGTGGCTCACCCCTCTTCTTTATCCCCTTTCAGGTGAGTTGGATGTAGGTGATGGCGGTCAGCAGCGGGATGCGTGAGCTGGTGTGTAGCCTTGGGCTGACTCTTTAGTGGGTGTGGGAACTTTTTGTATTGTATTTGTATATACTATACGGTTTGGTATCGGGTAGATATATTTTATTATTCTGCTGTTGTATATGTACATAGGTGGATGTACTTTGTGGATATTATGGTAGTTCTTATTATTATTATTATTATTATGTCTGTTGGGTTTAGTTGTAGATTTGGGATCTGGTTGGGATCTGGTTCGGGGGATGGGGTGTCCCCTGCCGGTCACGTTCCTGTGGTATAGGTATACTTCGGTATATCTTAGGAGAGAGGGGCGTGACATTTGGCATTGATTAGGTCGTGTGCCCAAGTGTTTCCCGAGGCGATGAAACTGCTCTGTACATAGCACATCAACAGAGCTGTAATAGCCAACTGCAAAAAATCATTTCAAGATAAGTAATCCTGGGATGCATACTACTCCATGTGGCAGACATTACTGGAATTAGAAATCGAAAATGCATATTTGTATAATTTATCTGCTCTTGAGGTAAATTTACAAAGCTACTCCAAGGTCGTGAATTATATTAAAGATGTATGGTTGACGCCATATAAGAAGATGTTCATATCTGCCAAGAGAGATATGTATATGCATTTTGGAAATGTGACAACTAACAGAGCTAAGAGTCAGCATTCTAAGTTGAAACGATACTTGGGCATATCACAATCGGACTTGGAGTCAACAGTGTCATCTATTCATCAGCTCCTCCAAGGTCAGTTCACATCAATAGAAGCTAGTTTGAAAAAAAAGCAAAAATATTGTCCAACATCAATTCAAAATAGAGCAATTCCGAGAATTACGGGGTTTTGTTTCAATTGACGCATTGAATCTGATTTGGTTGGAATTTGAGCGGTCTATAGTTGTCGGAGAAGACGTCTACTCTTGCAGATGTAACTTCGTATGAGTAATGGACTGCCATGTGCGCACGAGCTTGCACTATATACAAATGAAGGTCATCCTATACCACTTGCTTGGATTGATAAATTTTGGAAGAAGCTTGACTTATTATCATGTGTTTCTCCTGAAGATGATGATCTCGATTGTAGTGTCAAGCTACAAATATTCACATAACAATTTAAGCATCAGTCAAGGCCTGGTAAAGTCAGTCTACTAAGGAAGTTAATGGAGCTAATTAATCCATCAATAACTACACTTCTTCATTCTGTTGTCAAGACTGACATTCGTGGACGCCTCTCTTCAAAAAAGAAAGTAGATAGATCTACTCATGGCAATCCATTTGTATTCAAGTTCGTTTAGCATGATTTGAACCATTATGAGGAACCAAGTAGACACAGTTGTTCATCAGTACGCTCCTCCTTAAAGAGGAAAATAGACAGATCTATTTGTGGTAAAACGTCTGAGTTTAGTCAACACAATTTTCTTCATTCTTAGGAACCAGGTAGACATAGTTGTTCATCTCTCTACAATACTCCACCACTCCTTACACAAAGGATTTCAAGATCGAGTTCAGTTAACCATTAGCATGAATATCTTAGTCAGTTCCCACCTACATTGCATCCTTAAATTATGTTCGTAAAAGATGTAAGAGCTGATGGAAATTGTGGCTTTCGGGCTATTAGTGGGTTGCTTGGTTTTGGTGAGGATGCATGGATGTACGTCCGTCAAAACTTGATTGACAAGTTGAGAACATTTTGGGCAAAGTATGTTGATCGATTTGGTGGTTATGATCGAGCATGCTCCATTGACAAACTCACTGAACTTCTGGGAATCAAATAAACCAGCACCACTTCAACACTGGATGACGATGCCTGACGTAGGTCACTTAATTGCTTCAAGTTACAATGTCATATGGGTTAATAGCACATTTGGTCACTGAAATATTTTTAATGTTCCAATTTGCACATCGAAAGATTTTTTGTGTCAATTTGATACACCAAAGATTTAAATTGTGCCAAATTACACAATCGGGCAGATTTGCTTAGTTTTGGGCAGTCAACGTGCCTATATGACACATTGACCGTTAAGTGTTGTTGACATGACAAATGGTGTTAACGTCGTTAGACCACAATATTTACACGCCCAATATCAAGTAACCCTAAGACACCCAAACCCAATATTTCACATTCACACTCTCGATCAACACTCTCTCTCTTGTTAACCCTAGATGCAGTCAACGTTGACTGCCCAAAATTGGGCAAATCTGTGCGATTGTGTAATTTGGCACAATTTGAATATTTGATGTATCGAATTGACACAAAAAATATTTCAGTGTGTAAATTGAACATGAGAAATCTTTCAGTGACCAAAAGTCTTATTACCCCAATGTCATATTACATCTTCTTAGTTATGAACAATGCTTGACATTTTTGCCGTTGCGATCAGTGCCTCCACCGTCGCATGAACATGTTACTATCACTATCGGGTCCGTTAATAATAATCACTTTGTCCAGGTTTCCTTGATAGAGGGTTACCCAATGCCTCCCATTTAGGTACAGGTACATGTACGATCGCGCAGCCGCATGGGTTACGCCGTATATAGAACAACTTGCATCATACATTTAGTGTATTCGTTCTATATTTCCTTCTAAAACCATTGTGTTATAATTTATATAATTTATAAGAGTGGTGAGAGATTACGTTGAATATCTAAGCTTGATAAAAAACCAGACAATTGAATTTCGTAACTTGTCATTTTTTGCCTGAAAAACTTACACAGTATGAATCTCTCTTCACATCAAGTCATCATTATTTTATTGAAATTATTATAAAAAAATAAAATGACAAAAATAAAAACAAAATGACAAAAAAAAGACAATTTGAAAAAGACACTATCGTGTCAATGCAAAAGGCAATGTTAGAGACAAGATGTGTACACATTAATTACTTGGACACATCATGTTTCTGACAAGGTGTGCAACAAGTAAAAATGTGGGTGCATAAATGAGCGTCGTTTGATGGGGTATGAGTGTATTTTTGATGGAACATGGATAAAAATGCGTACTAAACAATATAATTTTGTTGGAAACAAAATGGGGAATGAAACATGACCTTCATGTTGACTCCAACAATGGACCCCACTTATATCACACTCATAACTACACAAAAATCAAAAATCAATACTGGGTACACCAAAAATAAGCTAATAAATTTATATTATTATATCAATATATTTTGTTGCCCTAACCATATCAACAAAACACATCCATCAATATATTTTGTTGGCTCTAATAAAATTACATCATTGTATTTACTCTGATACTATTATCTCAAATGGCCTTATTCAATTTCCACCCACCAAGGGCCGCTGGCATCGAAATTTAATAATCCAGCGGCCACAATTTGTTCATCCCTATCATTACTATGTCACCACCACTTTTAAACAGATTGATTTGACAGGAAAAAAATTATAATTATAATTATAGTTCCTGCACGATTGATTAATCAACAGGGTCCTAGAAATATAGGGAAAATCTTGCTTAACTAACGTGCCATTTTTTAATGGGCCCATAAAAATCACATTTCTGGTTCCGTCCACATCGTAGCTCTACCCCGTAGCATACCGAATAACGTGAATCCCTATAAACCAAACATTCACTGCCAGCCAGCCTACCACTGTCAGTTGCCATCTCACACTTTACCAATATTTTGTTACGACGCCGTTTCAGCACGACACAGAAAATCTGAAAATAAAAAATAAAAAAATCGCAAATTTATATATTTTATTGGCCGTTTCATACCAGCAATATTTGGTCAGTCCATGCTCGCCATCAATCCCTCCATTAAAACGAAGCATTTCGACAGACAGTCTCCAGTCTCCTTCTCGATCTATTCAACCCTGGTAAGCCTGGTCTTCTCCAGATCTATGCATACATCTATGTTTTCTTTTTTATATGTATGTGCGCATATTCTTGTGTATGTATGTGTGTGTGAGTTAATTTGTGCGTTTTGTGGATTTTTGACAGGTCTGAGAGATCGGAGAGGGAAGGTGGAGGTAGATAGATGGCGAATAGGGTAGATCACGAATACGATTATCTTTTCAAGATCGTTTTGATCGGGGACTCTGGGGTCGGAAAATCTAATATCTTGTCCAGATTCACCAGGAATGAGTTCTGTTTGGAGTCTAAATCCACTATCGGAGTCGAGTTCGCAACTAGAACTCTTCAGGTGAGCATTTTGATCGATTGTTTTCAGGTTTCATGCGTTTTAGCGTCTCTTTTAGCGGTAGATCTGTTTGGTGAAGTTTGCTTTTTGCTTGTTGTGGGTCAACGAAGCGTTTGATTTTGAATTTTTTTTTGTTTGCTTAGGATGTCTATTTGTCGCTAGCCATTTTGCTATTTATTATGGTTCCGTGGTCATCATTTTAAGAAATATTTGCTGATTTAGCAACTCCAAGATGGTCCATATTCAATTTTATTCACTTTTGATATGATCATTTGGTGACGGAAAATTGCTTGTGTTGAGGTTGATTAAATTTTTCTTAGTGGTTAAAAACCCCCTAATCATTGGGTTCTTCTCATCCTATTATAAGCATTGAAAGCTACTCAGCCGTATGGAGTTCTTTGATAATTCTTTCATGTGAAATAAGAGATTATTGTGAGCTTTCTGGTTTCTCTTTCTAGATTGCAAATATGAGTTGTCTTAAGTATCTAAATGAATTGCTTGAAGTGTGCCCGTCTGTAATTTTTCTCTCATTATTTTACTGATGGGATTTTTAGTTTTTTCCTTATCTGGAACAGTCATTCTGTATTGAAGCATTTCTTGTTGCTTTGGATATAGTCAATTGTTGGGAAAATCGTATACAATGGGCTAATGAGCAGATGACTGATTTAACATTTTGGATCAATATGAGGGGTGATTGTAGACGATTGTAGATGTGGCTGCAAATACTTTGCACAGCTACAAGGGTTATAAGAGTGTTAGATCGTTGCTTGTATATATATTTATAAAATTTCTGAAAGAAACTGATATATCTGATGAGTGGTATGCTTAAAATTTGTTGCTAGGAATCTACAGGGTTTGAATTTTATTCTGCTTGTGTGTAGCATTAAAGATTCTTGTATGCTCGTGTTTGTCTTCATGACAAATACTGGAAGAATATTTCAGAAGTATGGGAGTCGTATATTTGTTTTTTGTTGCATGGTAATCTACAGGGCTTGAAAGTCATTCCGCTTCTGCCTTCCTTCCGGTATTTAATGCAGTGTTGTCAAAAGCGTGCGCACTGCATGCTTAAAGCGAGAAGCGAGGCTGAGCGCAGGGCTTGTGCCTCGCTCCGACTCGCTTCGCCTAAATTACATAAGCAAGGAGAAGCGCGCTCTTCTGTCAAACCGCAAGGCGCAAAGAAGCGTGCGCCTCTCTCGCTTTGGTTTAAAAGGGCTTTTTGGGCATGATGTAGGCTAGATTGTTAGGAAAGCTCGAACCCACCTTGGCAGCCCTAGCCCCAAGTCATTCACGCCGTGGTTTCTTGAACTACCTCTCACGACTTTGTATGACACGCTTCATCTTCGATCCCTTCTCTCTCTTCCGAATCCATTGGAGAGTGTGCGACTCGGCGGATCGATTGCAAGTCGACTCTATGCGACTCAAGCTTCTGTCGATTGCTACTGCAAGAAGACTCTGTGCCTCGTGGCCTGTGCTCTTGTCGTGCCTCCTGTTTGTATGTTCGTGAAGCTTTTTTTTTTTTTTTTTTTCTTTCCCTTTTTTGTTATATATTTTTACATATCACAGATCAGTGTTATCAAAGGCTAAAGGCGCTAGACCATTCAAACGCCCGAGGGGCAAGGTGCACGCCTGAGTGAAGCTAGGCGCAATTTTTTAAAAGAAAAGATAAATATATAATAGCAGTTACTAAAGTCACTAAATTAGTAAAATCCAGAACAATTCAAAAGTCTCATAAGGTGTCTTGCAAGTTTTATCAAAAGTTTAAAACAAATAATCTTAAAGATCATCTAAGTCCTCCATCTCATTCCATTCTTCTTCTTCTTCATAGTTCTCCATCTCATCCTCTTCCAAATAATCCTCCCCTTCAACTAACACTCTACTAGTTGAAGCACTAGTTGATGATGCCATTTGCATTCTTGTTACACGCGTAGTATTTATTGGTGCTTCCTCAACCCTTGATGCTCTTGCCACATGACCCCATCTCAAATCATCATTAGGAAAAACTAGTTCATCCTCTGCATCTGAAGTTTCCATCTCTCCAGTCAACCATTCATTGCAATCATCTATATCATTTAAAGAAATTGGATCAATGACGCTCCTCATATCATGACAAGCCTTAAGAGCTTGATTGTACTTGATATACACTAGATCATGCAACCTTTTGTGCTCAAGTCTGTTTCTTTTTTTTGTGTGAATCTGTACAATAAAATGAAAATGTAATAAACATTATTTTATTGATTGTATAAGACATTAATTTACCCTAGACGCACGCCCAATTTTGTTGCGCCTGGCCTGAGGCGTGCACCTAGGCTAGGCGAGGCCCCTAGGCTGTGCCTTGCCTCGCCTGGTGTGCCTAGGCGCACGCCTGGCCGCCCGGTGACAACACTGTCACAGATTCAGTCAGAGTGTGTATATATTCAATTTCTTATCAAATATAAATATATTTGTTACATTTTTTTATATCATAGATTCACAGTGCTGTAGTGACTCATGAATGATTAATTTATATCACACTAGTGCTGTCTAACAGTGATCAAGAACATTATTTTATATTCACGGTAGTGCTGTTCATTATTATATATGAACTTGATTTGTTTTTGTGATGAGATACATATAACCTTTTATTATTACTAAATTTATTAAATATTTTATGAATATTGCGCTTCAAGTACTTAAAGCGTGCGCTTAAAGTGTGCTTTGCGCTTTGAAGCAATGCGATGCCTTTGCGCGTTGACAACAATGATTTAATGTTAGTGCCAGTGTAGCTAATGTCTATTTGTTTTGATACAGGTAGAGGGAAAGACGGTTAAGGCACAGATTTGGGACACTGCTGGTCAGGAGAGGTATCGAGCTATTACCAGTGCTTACTATAGAGGGGCAGTCGGCGCACTCCTTGTCTATGACATAACTAAGAGCCAAACCTTTGACAATGTCCAAAGGTGGCTGCGAGAATTGAGAGACCATGCAGATTCTAACATTGTCATCATGATGGCCGGAAATAAGTCTGATCTTAATCATCTCAGAGCTGTTTCGGAGGAGGATGGGCATACATTCGCTGAGAGGGAGGGCCTTTCGTTTCTCGAGACATCAGCACTGGAAGCTACCAATGTTGAGAAAGCGTTCCAAACAATACTAGCAGAGATCTACAACATCATCAGCAAAAAGGCATTAGCATCTCAAGAAGCAGCGGCCAGTACCACAATTCCTGGTCAAGGAACCACCATTAACATTGATGATTCCGGAAACACAAACAAAAGAAGTTGCTGTTCTACTTAATGTGTGGTAGAAAATATTTGAGGGACACAAAAGATATGCTAGCAGTTGTCTGTCTTGTTCTCTATATTCTTTTTCGTTTTCATTTTTTGGTGAAAGAGACCTATAGAATACTTTTTGACTTCGAGTTGTGTGATAAAGGAGCTTGTAAAAGTGGAAACAAAGTAGTTTTTGGGATGGTTTTCTTTGTTTTTCTTTCTCAACAGGTGCTTGATTTACTGAATGTTGTTTAACTAGTGTAACTTACTGATTGTTGTAATTCTGGAGTGGTTCTGAACATAATTTCTCAATGGTATTCTTCTCAAGACTTCTATTTCTCTCATTAAAAATGCTTACGGACTAAATAAGGCAAAAATATAGGGTGGAGTGATGTGAAAGTGCAGATAAAAGAACAGAGAAATCGACGGGGGATAATGCGTAAGAGATGGTTCATTGTAACAGAGCAACAATATAAACATTGGCAAGAAGTGGGGAAAAGAGTAAACTGCTTTACTCCCATAGAAATACTAGATTGATGTTGTAAAAAGTAAAAACCTGATAGACAACTATTGTTCAACTTGTACAGTGATGTGGTGAATTCTGTATGTTCTTTCACAATAATCTCTAACCTGGCACAGTATTTCATTAGAGCTAACTCCAGGGTCAGCTACTAAATGGCAAGACAACACATACTTTCCAGCTGTGATGGCCCAAACATGCAGGTCATGAATAGTTCTAACTCCCTTGATACATTTCAAACCACTTTCCAGGCTAGCAACATTGATCTCTGAAGGTGTCCTGTCCATCAGTATACGAAATATGTTTCTTAGCATGGGTACCGTTGCACTCAATGCAAGAACAGAGAAAACAAGTGTGCAGATTAGATCAACCAACAACCAATTTGGTTTAGCCCATATAACAGTGCCGGCGATCATTACCCCAACTGACTGAATCAGATCAGCTACGACATGCAGGTACACCCCTTCGAGATTTATGTTTACTAATTTTGATTCTGCTGGAGGACTTGACACCAGCCTAGCATTCTCTACTTCATCTTTTGCACATAACCCGCCTTCATGATTGTGAACATGGTTGTGATCTTTGTCCACACAAGCATGATGAGTATGGTCATGATCTTTGTCTATACAAGCATGATGAGCATGGTTGTGACCCAACCATGTAACCATGATTAAGTTAATGATAAATCCAAATGCTGCAACTGAAAACATCAGTGCCCCATTCACCTTTGAATGTTTATGAAGAATCATGTTAACCGCTTCATATATTAATCTTCCAGAGATGAGCCATATGAGCTGCACGGATATCAAGGAGCCAAAAACTTCAAGACGGCTATATCCAAAAGATTGGTCAGATGTTGCCTCCCAACCTGAAGCCCAGACTGTAAACAGAGAGATGGCGAATCCAAAAACATCAGTAAGCAAGTGCACTGCATCAGTGATCACTGCAAGGCTGTTGGCTTTTAGACCACCAACAATCTCTACCATCATAACCATTAGATAGAAGATTATGAGAACGGAAATTTTTGTTGCCGACTTAGATCGCTCTTCTGACTCGAAAAGGGTATTTTTGGGGTTGTAGAAGGCACAGGCAGAACTACAAGATGATTGTGATGGTGCCTGATGGACATCACTTGCCACAGGTACCATTAGCATTTCCATATCCTGCTGGCTAGCTGATATCAAACTAGAGACTTCCTCATGCTCCATCTGTTTGGACAATGAAATGGCTATTTCCTTTGCCTCTCCAATTTTTTCCCTTTTTTTTGTGAAAACAGAGTGATTGGTGAAACAAATAAAACATAAAGGAATGGAATAATACATCAATTAAAACACAAATACTACAGTTTGATCCAGTTCAAACAAAAGTGGGTTAGACAGTTATCAATGCTAAAACTCCAAGAGTTCACACTGCCAACTATAAAGACAAATATTGACCCTTATGACCAATTATTTATACATGTAACATGCAAAGATCAAAAGCTTGAACTTTGATTGAAACCAAAACTTTGACAGCAATTGATCATTTTAAAAGGTGAATGATCTTGAAGTTTAGAGCCAAATTAATCAAAATGATGGCGAGATTTGAGGAAACAATATTAGAGGACAATACATAACCCAAATATATTTTAAACTTAAACAAAGCAAATCCTCAAGTGGGAGCAAATTTGGTATTGAAAATCTGTCAGCTTAAACCATATTAGTTTGCAACACAACTGTACAGAATTGAGTAAACTCAGAATTCAACCAAGGATCTTCTCATTTGAATGATAAAACACTGATGATACCTACTCACCTAACCAGACAACCAAATGTGACTTCCCACAAGTTATACCCTGTCGCTACCGGTAGAGTGTCCCAGAGAATTATTTCACAGTTCCCCTCAATGTCACTAATATCTAATATAGGCAATCTTTCACTCAGGGTAACAACCACCTGTCTTAGTAACTCTTCACAGCCTAACCTTTTCAATCAATAATATCACTGCATATTCTCCAACTCCACAATCATAAGAAATTGACCTAGTTCCACTTCATAAAACTAAAACAAATATCGATCTTTAAAAGGGAACACAGATTATACAATAATATAGAGATATTCAGCAAGTATAACATCAACCAAGCAAAAAGCCGAAAACAATTATTACGTTGATTTAGCAATTGAAACTAGGCACAAAATGATTATCAAGCGACCATGATACGCCAAATTAGTTTTCACAGGTTTAGACTAGGAATGGAACAAGAAAAGAAACAGCAATAGATGCAAAATGCACTACCCAAATATGTGGATAGATCAAGATCATAATAATTGCAAACCAATAAAATGATGTGAAACATCATAAAAACGTTTAAAACACCAGAACAAAGTAAGCTAAACCAGATGAAACGTAGAATACCCAGGCATCAATTGATGTTGCGAAGGCATCATCAATATACCTGAAAACCCAGTTCGTAAAAGAGGAAGAACCTTCAAGCGGCGGGTGAGTTTTCTGACTTATTGATACATGAAATTGAACAAATGAGACGGATTATAAATGTGGAGAGGTCACATAAAGATGGGTACCTCAACAAATGGAAGGAAAGGAAGTGCTTTACGTGCTTTCCATATTCAACCGTTTCTCCTCCGAAACCTCAGAAACTGCCATTAATTCCAACGAAAAATGAAATACATGGTTATTTACCGGAGAAGATTGAGCGTCCAAGAGGGTTTGCTTTTTCGCTGACATTAAAAATATTCCCTTTATTGCTATGACTACACCTATGGGATTGCAGAAGGCGATTTGTCTGGTTATGTTCGGCGGAGAGTGGTTGTCCTTTTCCATTAATATTAATTAGTTTAAAATGATTCTTTAATACGTATTTATTTGGAGCGGTTAATACACGGCAATATTTATTAAATATAACTCCATAATTAAATACACTATAATATTAATTTAAAATGTACGTATTTTTATAAAAACAATACCCTAATTTTACTATTATATCCTTTCATATATTTTGATATAGTGTTTTTCTCCTATGAGAACCATATTTGTGAACCATGTTTGTGAACTTTATCCACAATCATTGGATCTGATCAACAGTGCAAATGAAGTCGCACTTTTAACCCACTTCTAACCAGACTCTCTCACTCACGGGTTCAGCTCCTTCGTTCCTCTTCGCGACAAATTCCAAAAACAAACCCGACCTTCGTCTTGTACAAATCGACATACCCATTTTGTCAACTACTTCCTTCGATTCACACAGTAGAGACTTCCAATAATGAAGAAAAAATGAACAAAAAGAATACACCCAAAAAAAAAGACCCAAAGTAACCAACAATTCATACAAACAAATCAACTAGTGTCGACTAACAAATCAGAACAAAAGCAGCTACTTAACAACATAATCAGCAACCAACTCAAGGGAAATCCAATAATGAAGAAAAATCCAAGAACTGATATGCACAAATTGTGCAATTTTTATTCAATCGTTAGAACTTTTATAAATTTCAGAACCCTTGCAATTAGAAGGGTACAACTTTGGATTACAAGAGAAACCCTATAACCCCAAACTTAGAGATCAAACCCCCATCCACTTTTTGTCGGCGCACCACCACCTGGGTTCACCATTGGGTCGTCGCCATCGAACCACCACCTGGGTCACCACTGGGCCGTCTCCGTCGAACACCACTGGGTCATCGCCGTCGACCACCACCTATGTGGGTCCTCACGAAGTGACATGTGTCTTGCAATTTGGAGAGGGTAACTAGGTTTTATAATCAAAAAAGAAGGAAGGAGAAGAGAACCTGATATCGGTCTAAGACTCTAAGAATCGAAGAAGAAGCTTTGTTTCTGCAGATTGACGCGATATGTGTCTGATTTGTCGCGAGGTTTGTTTCTGCTGCAGATTGATACGAAGGAGCTGAACCAATGAGTGAGAGAGTTTGGTTAGAAGTGGGTTAAAAGTGTGACTTCATCTGCACCGTTGATCAGATCCAACGGTTGTGGATAAAGTTCACAAACATTGTTCACAAATATGATTCTCTTAGGACAAACGGTTTTATTATTATTATTATTATTATTTTATTTATTTATTTATTTATTTTGCATAATATTGTAGTCTAGCTTGTGTAGGTTCTTCTGTCCCCACCTATCTATCATTGGTCAACTCAGAAATTTGTCAAAACCCGACTTTCTCTTTAATATATATGAATATGAATTCGTTGGCAACCAACGTTGTATCTGTTGCTATGGCATGTATCTGGTGATAAAGGGTCATCCTGGAAAGAGAATCTAAGTTGTATTTTATAAAATAAAATACCCTGAGAACTTCTTCCTTCTAAGAGGCAACCATGAATCCGCTTCTATTAATCGGATTTACTGATTTTATGATGAATGTAAACGCCGGTTCAATGTAAGACTTTGGAAAACCTTCACTGATTGTTTCAACTGTCTCCCTGTGGTTGCACTGATAGATGAGAAAATATTGTGCATGCAAGGAGGCCTTTCCTCTGACTTGGAAAATTTGGATCAAATTAGGAACTTATCTTGCCCAACTGATGTTCCAGATTGATAAATTGATCTCACTATTCCTCTCATTCTCTGGTTTCATGTGTCATGTTCGCGTCTCCTAGGGTGATTGACGTGAAATAGATAATGAAGATTGGGGATGATGATTTACAAAGCTCACCGTTTTGGTCTTTGACAATTGGACCTTCTTTTTTCAAGATGGGTCCATTCCTTTGAAGTGTTATGATTGTTTTGAGTTGGGCCCATCACTATGGGCTGCTCATCTCAAACTTAGTTTAATTCATTTTATTCATACATTTCAAATATACATGTAATTCAAATGTTTGTATTGATGTCCCATAAAAGTTACCGTTTGGTTGGTATTGTAACCTGTATATAGTGCACTTGTGGTTACCGTTTGTAACTACTACGATTGAATAACATCACATGTGTTCAGTTGTTAGCTCTCTCTTCTCCTTCTTCTTCTCCTTCTTCTTCTCCTTCTTCTTTATGCCATCTTCTTATCTCTTGATTCAGTAGTTTCTTACCTGCAATACAATCAAAATATCAAGTTATTTTATGGTATCGAAGCCAACATGGATCCACAAACACAAGATTTTGGTACTACTAGTGTCTCACAAGCATTAGCTCAGGCCAACAATTTCTTGAGGAACACTACAGTGATATGCCTCAACTCGGATTTGCTTTGTGATTTACTCATCTATTAGTGTAAGACATTGGAAAACATTTATTGTTTCGACTGTCTGCACTAATAGATGAGAAAATATTGTGCATGCATGGAGGACTTAATTTCCCCTGACAGAGAAAATTTGGATCAAAATAGGAACTTCTCTCGACCAACAGATGTTCCGGATTCTGGTTTGCTTTGTGATTTACTTTGGTCAGATCCTGGTAGGGAAATCAAAGGCTGGGGAATGAACGACCGGGGAGTCTCGTACACATTGGGGCCAGATAAGGTGTCTGCAATTATTGACATTGCAAGTCTATTGAATAGGCCATTTGTTGATTGAATGTAAATTTGTTGGTAGAATTTAGGATTATAAATGCATTTTGTACTTGTAGACGAATGCCCATGTACAATATGGATGGCACTGGAACATCTCCTATTCAACATACCTGCAATGTCAATAATTGATTTCACATGTTTTCTTTTTTCTATTTCGGATTGAACTGCATTAGGCCGGCAAATACATACGGGTATTATTTATGCCATTGTATATGCAGGTTTGTTCTGGTCTGGCAACTATGGGCATGTTTCCCTAAACTATTTTGTTAATTTCTGAAATGTGAACTCACCTGTATGAACTATTGGACTTTTGAGGAAGATGTGGCCTTCACAGGTATACATACGCTAATGCACACAATGTTCAAGTACTCGCCAACCTCTCATGGTGGTCATACTCCACCCTCCAAAAGCCCACATACAAAAGCACTTTTTTTTGGACAACGCACTAAGTTTAAACTCGGGCCAAATTAGCGATGTACAAACTCGCTCGACAGGTTAGTTGGGTCGAGATCTAGTGCAAATCACTTGAAAATAGTTGTGTCAGCTTAGAACAGAACGTCTTAAATATGGAGAGATAACCAACTCGACTATCGTCAAGTGGTCTACGAAAGCATGACCCACTCACAAAGTACTCGCTACCCACTCATGGTGGTCAAGTGTCAAATGCTCATACTCCACCCTCCAAAAGCCCACCTAATTGTTGAATGAATAAAAGACCAATAGCAGGCCTAGGCCCGTGGACCTGCTTATCCGGTACAAATGAAATGAAAGTCTAGCCCAGTTAAAATAAACCATAAACCGGCCCAGCTCATTTTTTGATGTTTTGACTTTTTGAGCTCCATCTGTAGCCAAGACAAGAGCCGAAAGCAGAAACAAAAGGCAAGGGTCAGAACTAGAGCCCGGGCCTGGATAAAATAAAACATAACGGGCCAAGCCCATTTATTATTCTCCAAGTGGTTTTCCGTAGCCAAGATCCGGCCCATATAAGTAAATCCAATATACATATGATTTCAGTTCGGCTTCACTCGCCGGAATCATCCACTCCAGTTTCATACTTCAGGGAGAGACAAAATAACGGAAAGAAGAAGATGTTTTTCCACATAGTACTAGAACGAAACATGCAATTGCATCCTCGCCACTTTGGCCGAAATCTCCGCGAGAACATCGTTTCCAAGCTCATGAAAGATGTCGAAGGCACCTGCAGGTTACTGGGTTTTTTTTTTTGGGGGTTTTTAATTTGCAATATTGAAACGTTATGTGTATGTGTATATATGTGTGCATCTTCGCCATTAAAAGGTTTGAAGTCTCATACCTTATTTATGCTTCTCTTCTGTTTAGTTGCGGACCTGTGGTAAAGGGAAAATCTTTTTGAGAACAAAAACGTGGATATCCTGAAATCCCTAATTTTGCTAGAGCATGTTTGTAAGTTAATAGGAGAAATTTTGGCTTATTATACGAATTTTGATGTGTTGGGTCTATCATGTAAGTTGAAACAACGAATTATAAGTATATGAGGTTCTGCATCTGTTCGGCTCCCTGATGGAGTTTGAAATTGCATTGCAATTTCCGTTAAATCACCGCAAACGTTTCACTGTGAAGCAAGGCTTTGGACTCATTGGAATGCCGAAGCACATGAAATTTTGAACCTTTTCTATTTTTTTCTTAATTTTAATGAGGAAGGGAATTCAGGGTAGTGTGTTTCGAATGATCAAGATAAAGTTAACTGCAAGACGCTGAATGGTAAAATCATTATGTTTCTTTAGTGGACGACATGGGTTCGTGGTCGCAATAACTGGTATTGAGAAAATTGGACAAGGATTGATTCGTGACGGAACAGGCTTTGTGTCTTTTCCTGTGAAGTACCAGTGTGTTGTGTTCAGGCCATTTAAAGGGGAGATCTTAGAAGCTGTTGTTACCATGGTGAACAAGGTTGGTTGGTCTTTTTTCCTGCTCAAGTATTTCGCTCAATGCTATGACTATAGTTTACCCATTTATGATTTTGGCATCTGCATAAGATCTTTGTTTGGGATCCTTGTAGATGGGATTTTTTGCTGAAGCTGGGCCTGTGCAAATTTTTGTTTCAAACCATGTAAGTATTTGGCCCCCTCATGGGGTCTCTAGGAGTGTTAGTTAACTATGATACTTTGTTCTTTCGCTTGATCCTCTAAAAAACCTTTGTTTATATTTCATTTTCTATAAGTCATATTATTTTATTGGTTTGTCTAAGATTTTCTTGTTTTCCTGCTTTGTAGAATGCATTCAAATGCTTTAACTGTGATCATCTTCTTTTGACATCCTTATTCATATCCATATGTTGTGTTTTAGTTGATACCGGATGACATGGAGTTCCAGCCTGGAGATACACCCAATTATACAACTTCTGATGGATCCGTATGCTTCACAATCCATTTTATTCTCAAGTGAAGTAATGTTAGGATTCTAGATTTGAACTGTTTGATATAATTTGTTTCTCTTTCTTTCTCCAGGTTAAAATTCAGAAGGACAGCGAAGTACGATTAAAGATTATTGGCACTCGAGTAGATGCTACAGAAATTGTATGTGTTTCTATCTCGTTTTTGTGAATTAAGTTTCAAACTCTTCCTTCTTTTTTTAGTTGTCATATTTATTTCTTCCTTCTTTTTCTTTTGCTCTATGAGTGCATATTATATAATAGGGAAATTTTCTTTCAAGGACCTTGGGATAGAACTTAATGAAAAACTATACATTATCATTAGTTTTTTGACATTTTTCTTTAAAGGTGGGCTACATATTTGAGAATATTTTAACAAGGAGCTATTGGCCTTGTGGTAGCCACTCCTTAGGATTTCAAACAGATCGAAGGCTCAAATCCTACCACACATACATTATTAAGTTTCAGAATATTTTTAGTCCAGCTTCTAGGGGGAATCGTTTTGGAAACTCCAAAACCAAAAATTGTGGTGCTTTCTCGTAACGACATAGTGGAGGCACTCAATTGAATAGTTGGAGCCTGCCTGGTCATTTATTAACTATAGACGCAGACTTCCCCTTTGGGCCCTTTCTCATGCCCCTATTAGATTAGAGAGTTTCTATGTTCCGTAATCTGTAAATGAAGACGAAGTGGCTTACGCGCCTACTTCTGCTCTCAAAATATGCATGTGCAAACATTAGATTACTCATTTGCCAACCTATACCTTTTTAGCAGAGCTCCACATTCACTAAAGGGACTCTGTCAAAGCTTTCCTGCTAAGATCATTCATGCTTGCATTCCATGGAGAGGAGGACAACTGCCTACTGGTTCAGTCGTTGCCCCCTCACCATCTTGCCAATATTGTAGGGGTTCAACTGATATGTTCATGATACATATGCTTGTTGTTCATTTACATTCTTCATACTTTGATTTTGATGGATGGTACTCGTTCATGATACAAATTTATGGTCGGTATACTATTGAATGATGCTTCGTATTTTGGCTGCTTTTGCAGTTCTGCATTGGTACCATAAAGGACGACTTTCTGGGGGTGATAAATGATCCTAGAGCGACGGTGTAGTCAAGTTGTCGACTAGTTTTTATATTACATGGGATCACAAGGTTACCTTGTAATTGCTTTTGTTTGTTCTGTTGTATAGTGACCGGAACATCGATCATTTGCTTGTGTTCTCATTTAAAGTCACTTTTATTTGTTCTTGTTAAGCTATTATTCAGGGTACCTTGTTCAGGCGAAAAAGCGCAAGGAAACATTCAAGCAAAGTCGTAATCCTTCACTTTTATGTAATTGCTTTTGCTTTTTTCCTCTTCTTTTTTGCCCTTTTAGTTTAATTACAAGGGGAATGAAGCTAGGATCCACCTGTGGTGGTCTTCAATGTCATACTTGTCTAGGGGTTCCAAGGATAAGCTGTCTACTACTTGATACTTGATTGGGTCGATCGAGCTCCAAAAATCCCTGTTGAAATATAGTGTCTACTGGGTTCAACCACGTCATGGTTACTGGGTGAGCGATCATATGATATCCAGAGAGAACACCAACCACTAGACCACCATTACCCAACCATAAAGGATAGGCACAGTGCCCGTGAGCAAGATATGGAAGGATAGGCACATACCTTCTAACATATCTTCTTCCTTTGTGAAAACTTTTGTATTGCATAGGACTGGATCACCCCAATGCACCAATACGCTCTCTTTCTCCATTTTGGTGAATAGGAGAGCTGCTGGAACTTTGGAAAAATCCAACAGCTGGAGACCCGCTCTATCCTTTTTTTTTTTAATTATAGCTGCTGACTTCCTTAGCCGTCTTGTCTTCTTGGCTAAGGAGGCGAACCCGGCCCGGCTGCGTCCAGCCTTCACTTCAAACTCACTTCCGCCGACGACACAATCATATGCTCAAAGCCTACTCTCTCATGTGCGCATTGGATCAACACATAGCTTGAAAATTTTGTACATGTACACATGGTGTACGTGAAAACTCCAGTGCTTGTACCAACACCCACCCGCTCTCACAGAGGCAAAACAACTATCAGTGAAGGCAATTTCTTGTCAAGTGACTCGAGCTCGCCATGGATAAAGGGACGAGCAGAGGCCAACAGGGTTTGGAGGTAAAGGGTGTCTTTGGATTGTGAGAGAGGTTGCGAAGATGACATGACTGGGTTTTGTGATTGTGATGAGTAGATGATGTATGTGACGTTAAGAGGGCGAAAAAATAGGGTAATTGTTGTACAAGGTGGTGTGTCGAGGAACTCCAAAATAAATATAAACACAAAGAGACACAAATATTTACGTGGTTTGACACTTGTCTACGTCCACTTGTGGTAGAGCTGAATCACTTTATCACCAAAGAAATACAAAAACAAGTAACACTAACAAACCCAAAACCCAATTACACCCAATAATCTCTGAAGAACACTCCGTCTCTCCAAGTTTACAAATACTATCACTATTCAAGTTCTCACTGCGGACTTGTGTTGTATCAATAGTGTTCCTTTTACAGCATGAGAATAACGGGCACAACCCATGCATTTAAACCATGCAAGACCCACCTTTGACTGTGCCAAAAGTAGCAAACTTGGATACTACTACCACTTAATCACTCACGCATGCAGGTATTAAATGTTCACCAGATCACAGCCACACAAAAGTGTTGCGCCGAACTTTCCACCTGGATTTGCACATGGTGAGCCAATTCATGCATGGCTATTTCTTCTTTGAAATCAATTCAATGGCATTTAATGCATTTGAATTTTCTAAGCCACCAAATGAATAGTTGGTGAGCCACTATTCAACACAAGGTGTTGGATCATATAAGATCAAAAGATGGGTCGATTATGTCGTTCACTACCACAGGTGGGATTAACGTCAATGGCGAAAACTTCATACCCACCCCAATCTTTTGCCCAGGCAGCCTCGCGAATGAAGCATACCTTATATATAGCTCCTTGAATGGGATATTAGACTCATGATCTCGACTATTGAAGAATGGAATTGATGTTGTTCATGTTAGGGTTTTGGGTCTCTAAAACCAAATGGATCTCACACTCTCTCGTCCTGATTCAACACAAGACAGAAAGATCAAGATTGGAAGAATTTCACTCTCAGTCACTCGTTCCAGCTTGAAACCCTAGAAGGGAATACATAAACTGGAGGGGTTAACTTGGGGAATTTACCTGATTCCATCCCACGAAGCACTTGACACGTGGCTAATAGAAGGATACAATAGTCACAAGATTTTTAATCTTTATCCCCAATTGCTTTCTTTCTCTTCTCTAGAGAACAAATATGGGGAACTACTCAAAAATATGGTATGCATAATAATATCCAGAGATTGCCTATTTTAGGTAATTCTCATAATTGGGTAACCACTATTTAATTACCTACAAATAATAAATTATTTTTTTGTTAACTTTATGTTATCTCCCTCCTATCTCTCCTCTACCACATCTCTCCTCTCTCTCTTTCATCCTTTTATCTCTATTTTACCAGTCTCTTTATGTCATCTGTCATCCCTTCTCTTCTAATGGGTATCCCGGCAGAGGAGGATATGGAACGAATACCCTAAAACAATCAGACACCAAAATATCGTTTAACATAAAAGAAATTAAAAATCCAATATTAAGATCGCCCAAGAACTTAGATGAAATCAAGAAAAAAAAATGTCCCAAAAGAACATTAGGGCTTCACCTGGGGGGGGGGTGACACTCTTGGGGAACACTCTAATACCCCATCAACGAGCATGGTGCCGATGCACAAGGAATTGTTGGATCCCCGAATTACAGGCTTGTTCCGATGCGGTTCACTACCAACTAATGGATTTGGTGTGCCCAGGCATGGTGCAGATGCACAATGTCAACAATGATATTTTTGTCTATATTTTAGAGAACCTATTAAGGAAATTCAATGTAGATACACTAAGTGTACATTTGTGAACACTGAAGATATTATTGCATGTCATATTGTACTTTCGAGACGGTTTATTTAACTATGGCAAGGAGCCCTATCACGTAAAAAAACAATTGGAGAGTTTATATATATATATATAATTTTATATAAATCATGTAAGACATATGAGATTCACAATTTCATACTGTAAATATTTTGAATAACTAGGACAAGAGCATCCACTATTGATTATTCCATTTAGCTACCTCACGTGTGGGCCCCGGTCTGATAACTGATTTGGCCAAGCTGTACGTGGCATGTGAGTGAACATAATAATAATCCAATTCCAAAATTTTCATTGGCAACGTAGCGCCCCTTCCCCAGATTGCCAGAAGCCAATTCCAAGTCTCAACTCTCAAGACACTCCGTGTGTGTGCATAAAATAAAACGAAAAGAAAAGAAAAGATCATAAAAAGGGGGCCAACCAGTTCCGTCGACACTCTGGCTCCTCTCGTGGCCTTTGGTTTTTCCTCCATTGATCTCGCCGCCTCTTCTCCTCTCTCTTCCCTTATCAGGATTATCACATTGTTTGCCTGAGATCGAGCTCCACTCACAGCCCTCCATGGCTTCGTTCATCGAATCTGCCTGGCTGGTAATGCTCCTGCTACTTCAACCTCCTCACTTCACGAGATTTTCATTTTTATGTTAGATTTGATCATTTCCCGCTTGTTTGTTTGTCTAGATTTGTTATTGTAGTTATTATTTGTGAGATTCTGCTGATGATGTTTGATTTCTACTGAGGTTAGTGACACTAGAGCGGCATTAGTATTTCAATTTACCTTTGCAAGCGACGATGAGAAGAATTACCTTGATTCTCTGTCTCTATAGTTGTTTCTCTATATGCATTAGTATTTTGTGCGTCTCGGATACTTAATTTGACGAATATTGTCTAAATTATATGGAGAATATTATATAAGCATTGCTTGTTGGGAAGATTTTGAACAGTTCAATTGATTCATTTTTATGTGATCTCTGTCGCTTGAAATTGGGTGTATAGATCTTGGTTGTTCATTTTTCGGATTCTGCCCCTTTTTTTCTTTACTGCTTGTATTCTTGAATTTTCTTTTTGAGCCACTAAGGAGGAAGTCTTAGCTCTTTGCTGGAAAATTGATATTTTAGGCTGGAAATTATTGTAGTGGGATTGCTGGAAAAGGACGGTAGGGGTTTATGGGTCAATTTTATTTCCCAGGTGTAGTTCTGATATCTTCAGTTCTACACTTCTACTGGAAGTCAGTGAATAGTTGTTGGATTTATGGATAGCAACCTGGAACCTGGTCCTAAGGCTGTTAATTACGATTGATTGATTTGTTCTGCAATGGATTCAAGTTCATAACCATTGTTTTTGATGTACAAGATCTTAAAAGCATTTTTGACTGTTGAATAGTTATGATATCTTCAGTTCTACTGGAAGTCAGTGAATAGTTGTTGGATTTATGGACAGCACCCTGGGACCTGGTTCTAAGGCTGTTAATTACGATTGATTGATGCGTTCTGCAATGGATTCAAGTTCATAACCATTGTTTTTGATGTACGAGATCTTAAAAGCATTTTTTACTGTTGAATAGTTATGATATCTTCAGTTCTACTGGAAGTCAGTGAATAGTCGTTGGATTTATGGACAACAACCTGGAACCTGGTCCTAAGGCTGTTAATTACGATTGATTGATCTGTTCTGCAATGGATTCAAGTTCATAACCATTGTTTTTGATGTATGAGATCTTAAAAGATTTTTTGACTGTTGAATGATTCTTATGGTCAGGAGCGGCGATTTATGGAACTAGTTTGGTTTGGCAACCCCATTCAATTTTTTGATTGTCCTATTTTTTACATAAATATTATTGTTTTCTGATTCTTTATCTTTTCTTATGCAGTATCTGACTACGCATTTCAGTGACTTTCAATTGGCATGTCTAGGAAGTTTCTTTCTTCATGAGAGTGTCTTCTTCTTATCTGGACTACCATTTATATTTGTTGAAAGGGCAGGATGGCTGAGCAAGTACAAGATTCAGGTTGAACTCTTTTATTTTGCCTTTTGTCTTCTTCTTTAATGTGCTCATTATTCTGAGGTTGCTTGTTCTTATTGCATTTAGTTTTCATTTATAAGTTAGCATTGCTCCTTTCAACTCATCTTTGTTAAATTTATCTAGTGGTAACACTTTTGGCTTTTCATTGACTTGCTCTGCGGGGACTTGTATTCACTTTATTTGGAAACAGCCTTAGGTATACCATTATTGCATTCCTCTGAAAAGTTGTTCTTGATGCCTCAAATATGTAACTACACAGCTATTTGAACATCAATGCTACCCTCTTGAATTGAAAGATGTTTCAACTTTCTCCTCATGGACTTCATGTATGGTCTTAAAGAACTTCCCTATCCTCAGAAGGAGAGGAGAAAAGGAAAATGTACTGCACAATTTTCATAGTTAATGTGTTTTTTTCCTTTGTTAGTAGGCTTACCTGGGATGAGCTATCTGTTCCCTCTTGGACAGTTTTTAGTATAATTAAAGTGAACATTGTGTGTGATCAAATCCATGACACAATTGACGAACAAGTTTTGCCCATTATCCCTTCTCAGTTTCTCTACTATTTTTGGGTTGTTTGCAGACCAAAAACAACAGTCCTGCAGCTCAAGAAAAATGTATCACTCGCTTATTGTTGTATCATTTCGGTGTCAATTTGCCTGTCATGATATTTTCCTATCCCGTCTTCAAATACATGGGGATGCGTAGCAGTCTTCCATTGCCATCCTGGTATTTTCAGGTTCCTTGTGCACTAAGCTTTTCTATTTAGACACCATAATGTTTGATGTAAAAATTATCATGGTCAAATGGTTTTCTTCCCTTATGTTTTTAATACTTCATAAAGAACAGTTAAGAGGAGTCTGGTTTCGGTTCTGCAGGAATGTAGTTCTATCGCAGATTTTATTCTACTTTATTCTAGAAGACTTTGTATTCTACTGGGGACATCGTATTCTGCACACAAAATGGCTATACAAGCATGTGCACAGCGTCCATCATGAGTAAGTGAGAGTTTGAGGTGATTTTAACTGATGTCAATTCCTGAGCAAGGTTATGTGCAATTCTGTTGTACATGAAGTTTTATGTGTATTTATTGCATGTACAGGTATGCTACACCATTTGGACTTACATCTGAATATGCTCATCCTGCCGAGATTCTGTTCCTTGGCTTTGCGACCATTATTGGTCCTGCCATAACGGGTCCCCATATGATAACTCTGTGGCTATGGATGGTACTTAGAGTCCTGGAGACTGTTGAGGCACATTGTGGTTATCATTTCCCATGGAGCCTCTCAAATTTTTTACCACTCTATGGAGGGTGAGGTTTTTTTTTTTTTTTGTTTTTGATGAATTATGGTCATTTTGATGGTTTTTTTTCTTATTTATTTGGTTTTGTGCATTTTCTAGCGCTGATTTTCATGACTATCATCATCGTTTGCTCTACACCAAATCTGGCAACTACTCATCTACTTTTGTTTACATGGACTGGTGAGTTATTGGCTTACATTTGCTTGACCCCTAGCAGATTTCTTGGTTAGAACAAAAGCTAGGATTTTAATTCCAATTCAATTCATGTCATTTACGCACCATAAGTTTATCTCTCGTTCCTCCTTTCGTCTTTTTTTTTCTTCATGTTTTTTTTCAATTTCCAATACGCTTGACATTTCCCTCTCCTGGGAAGGACTGGGGTGGGTGGGTTTGGGGATGGGGGGAAGGTAGATGGATTTTATGAATTTATCCCCATCCTTGTTGTGGCCACAAGATGGCTCAAGCTTCTTTTCGTTGTACTATCACATGGGAGAAGAAGATTAAAAGATAAGTAGATAAGTTTACAGTCAATGCAAGTAATTCAGATATCTTTAGCCCTTACATTGTGGTTGTCTTGAGGTAACTGCTGACACTTGCACATCTATGTTTTTTAGAAGCCACCTGGATGCGAGCAATATGGTTAAGACCGATCTGTGTATAGTGTTTTATACGGTGTTAGACACATTGGTACTTGTCTACCCCCTCTAGCATATACGGATATACCAGTTCTCCTTAACTCCATATATCATTTTGCCAGTTTTTCTTGTTCCATGACAAAATTTGTGCCTGTAATTCATTCTATTTGAATTTGTTTTGGTTTACCATGTCTTGGGCCACTTTTGGTTGTAGCCTTACAAATTTGTGGACAGGACGTCATTAGAAACACTAGATCTTTTTCAGAGACAGAATTAAGAGGCAATTAGAAACATTAAATCTTTTTCAGAGAAAAAGAATTAAGAGGCAATTAGTTTTCTTCAGCATCTTTCTTCCCCACCCAAGAAACTATGGTTTGGTATCTTGTAAGGTAGATGGCTTCAAATGCGTAATGGAGCCATGGAGGGCATATCAGCTTTCCTAAGGCACTAGGTGCTTTGGACGACATTAATATGTGAAGTCTCATTGCTTTATTTTCTAACAAGTTACGTTGCTTCAGGATATGCTCTCTTTTTTTTTCACCTAAAGGGTGAAAATTGTATTTTGCATTTATAGCAAAACTAACTCCTCGCATGCTGACAGTAGTCTTGTGGTTTTCTGTAATGTTCTGTCAGGATATTTGGTACTGATAAGGGTTATAGAAAGTTAAAGGCCTTAAAAGACTAGTGGAGTTGAAGATTGGAGCCATAACTTGAAATAAGAAGATGGGTTCAAGATTTCTGGGCATCGCGGAGACATTCCATCCCTGCCACATCTTGTGTGTGGTTGCCTTTGTTTGTGTTCAGTTACTATTCATGTTACGGCATGGAATTGGGGGAAAGCTTTTCTTTCAGCAATTTGTTCCCTACATGAATGATGTTGCTTTCACATTATTAAACTTTCCATGTTCAGTATACGTTTCGTGTCGCTCACCTGTTATGCTGGACATTAGTGGTTTATAGATTATGCTAACTCGTTTTATTTGCGTCAAAATCTTTTGGTGGTGGTTGCTTATCTCCAAAGAGAATTTGGAGGTTTTCCATAATTTCGCGACACCACTGAGTTGCTGTTTATAGGCCATCAGACTTGTGCAGAACTGGAGATGGCAAACACTAGTAATGGAGTGTGTTCTATTATCTCTTTCAGGTGTACTGCCACGACTTTTGAAGTGAGCAACATGCTTCTTGCTTTTGTTATGTTTCATTTGCTTTTGGTACGTTTCAATAAATATATATGCTTGACGCAGAAATTCCAGCAATACCGATACTGCGGACTAAAATTCTTTGACAAAAAGCTCACTAGCCATTTTTCTTTAGTAGTTTTTTATTTTCAAGCTTGAAACTTACTGCCTGACCTACTTCGCTTGGTGTGTGAGATGCCGAAACTTGTTAGTGAACCTAAGCATACAAGTATAGGGTCGTCGCTCTCTTATTGTTCTCCTTCTTTACATATGTTTTTTCCTCTAGAATGATTTGTGGGGTGTATATAATATTGAGCAACCATGATGGTGCCAATTTAGGAGAGCATGGATGGTTTTTATAGTCTTTTTATTGTGCCATGAAAATATTTAAGTTACGATGGTGCTAATTTATTGACCTTATTTTGATAAGTCAAGCATGGGTTTTGCTTGGCCCCCATGTTTGATTTATGCAAAAATGTAACGCACATTTCTCAAAAATCAAAAAAGCAAGCAAATGATAACAGACAAACAAACAAAAATGCATTATATATGCATGCACTGATACACATGTTCCTTCCTTGTCACGTCACCAAATAACAATTCTCAAAATAATTTGTTGGGTCAATTGGCCGGTCACCGTTTGTAGTTTCTCAGTGTATGCATTCACAATCGTTAATACATTATCCGAGGCCAAACCATCTTTAATTCCAAACAGAGGTCAATGAACCTGTCATTTTATGCCACAACGGTCAAAATTGAAAATCAAATGCCAAATAAGCAATATTCGGTAAGTGACTGATCATAATTAACAATTGAAACCAATTTTTTTTTTTTAAAAAAAATGAGTGATGAAATTGAAACCTTTCAAAACTTAGTGATTAACTCGATCATAATAATTGAGTGACCTGTTTTGTTAGTGCGTGCCTCACCAGGAAGAAAAGGGATAGTCATAGGCTTGCTTTCACATCTATAAGCCATGTGAACCTAAAAAACATTGGATTACTTCAGGAAACAACGTAAAATTGGAGTCACAAGACTTCTCCAATAACAATGCTCATGAAGAAGAAACACAATGGATCCAAAGAAGAAACATCTTCTCGAGTTCAAAACAGGATTTCCAGATGGATGAAATGGGGTATTATTATTACACCAATAGAATCAGAGAATTCAACCTAGTACTCTTCAAAAGAAAATTAAACAATAAATAAAATAAAAGGATTAAAATTCTATGCAGTCAATATTAAATGACCAACTTCTCTACTTAGAGTGACAAAAAGAACTTTGCCCATGCCATGGATGATTAAAGCCAATAGCTTATCCAACAGTGCCAAGTATCAACACCTTAAAATCGCTAGAAGAAGTCATATTCTAGACAAAGTATACACATACGTGATCACACCATAGGGCTACAGCTGATACTGACATCAAGTCAGAGTCAAAGAACTAAAACAGCATGCGGAAGGTCTACAACAAAAGTTCCCCAGATTCCTTATCTCCAACCACACAGATGTTAGACAGAAATACAGTGAGAACAGAGAAGAAAGCTACTAAGCACATTGTGCTTTACAGTGACTGTTCTTCTAAAAGATCACTTGAAAGAATAAGCATCACTTGATTTGATGTTTAAATAGCGGAAACGCCCAACGGCACAAGCCTGCTCAACCAAGTCATCTAGTTACAATATTTCCATCTACCAATTTACACTAATTGATTTAGCAACAGGGAATCATTTAACCTTCCAAAAAGCAACAGTATTATTATTTAATTCTTTTTTCACCCTATAGGATTAAATAATAGACATTAAAAATCAAATGCAGCAAACCAAACAATAATAAAAAACGATCAACTCAAATCAAAGCAATGAGACCCTCATATCCATAGTTGATAATATCATGAAAAACAACCAAGGAAAAAAGTATTCCCAAACAACTGAAAACAATTATTACCAGAAAATCTAGCAGCAAGTTCTGCATTAAGTTGAACTCGGGAAATCCCAATTTTTTCCATCTCAGCTGCCAGCGGTAAACACAGATCACATTAAAAAATTACCTATATGTACAAAACACTCAAATCCAAAACATCAATTCCAAGAAATAGAATCTAGTTAATAAGATTTAAAGAAAACTTCTAGCAATTTTTTTTTTTGGGGGGGGGGGGGGGGGATTCGAGATAAGATAAAATCTTAATGTGTAAATGCAGCAGCACAGTTAGTGATCGATCCCCTTCTTTGCCTTAAGAGATTCAAGAGCCCCGTTTCGCAACTCTATCTCAAGTTTCTTTTGCTCTGACTCTGCCCCCTCATCATCACTTCGACGAGAAGCTGTCCTTCGAACATATTCACCTTCAGAAGAATCATCATCATTCTGATTCTTTGCTTTAAGCTTCTCTGCACGACGTTGTTCCCTTCTACGGCGCCGCGCCTCACGCTGTTGACGTTTCTCCTCCTTCCGTAGCTTCTTTTCTTCCTTCCTCCTCCTCTTCGATTCCTTCCTATACTCAATATCAGAATCAGAGCTATAATCATCGTCAGAAGCCATTTGTCGCTTCTCAGATCTTTTATGCTTCCTCTTGTCCTTTTTCTCAATTATGTGCTTACCACTATGATCTGAACCAGATTCATAACTACCATTTCGATTATTCTTTTCAGCCTTTTCAAACAGCAAAGTTTGAGATTTATAGCACTGGTCGTCTTCCGGAATTGATACCCGATGTTTGTCCTCTGGCGGAAGGTCCTTGTACAGTGCTGGTGGTCTTTGGTGGTCAGAACTCTCAGAATAAACCACCTTCCCAGAAGACTTCTCACTGTAAGGAACGATTGATATATCACCTATTTATCCCAGTGACCAAATAAATCAACTGTGAGGACAGAAACATACCTTCTTTTCTCTTGCTCTTTTTTTCTTGATTCCATTTTATCAGAAACACGATGACCAGCGAAACTTTTGGGAGAGTTCTCTTCATTGTCATGTACCTTGACAGGAGAATCTATCTGCTTACAGACATCAGATGCATGTGAAGATAGATTCTGATGTTTATACTCAGATTTAAGATCAACATGACCCCTACAAATGAAACAGCCAATACCCCCCAGAAAAACGTGAATCTAGATAAGATACCAACACGTGTATTGAAGGACAACCAGAAATGTATAATATCAAATCTCACCTAGAATTATTTTCTTCCTCGTTGCTTGTGGTGGGACTTTCATGACGGGGTTTTTGCTCTCTTCGTCTATGTGGACTTGAGCTGTCATCATGAACCATATGCTCAATTATCTTCCTTCTAGTACTTTCACATGGAGTGGACCTTCGGAAGTTATAATGTGCCGATACATATATTCAGCAATATGTCAAATAGTTATAAACTTATAATCCTATAAGATGTCAAAAGTACAGTTATCCAAACTAGTCGAAATACCTTCTATCTCCACCTGGAAAAGATGACGAAGTAAACGCTTTTTTACCCAAATTGCTATCGTCCTTTGGATCTTTCTCTGGTGACCTCATCATAGTCCTAGATGGATGATGCGCAGACAAAGGTTCATAAGCAGTGTCATTGATATTTACCTGCACTTGATCAACAAGTGCCAAATATGAAAAAACAGTTCACTGTAAAAGTGAAAATACCTAATCTTTTCTCTAAAAGACTCCTTTGTTGACCTCTTGTTGTACACTGGAGATCTCCTTATAGGTGAACGGGATCCATTCTGGATAGGAGATGGGGAGCTTGATTCATATGCTGAAGGAGACCTGCGACGGGAAGGACCAGGTGATTTCCTGCCAAAACGAATAGGAGATTTGTTTCTCACAAGAGATGGAGATCTGCGAAGTGGACTCGATGGAGACCTCCAATGTCTCAGTCTAGAGGTAGATCTTCGCCGTACAGGAGAGGGCGATCTACGGCGTGTTGGAATGGGTGACCTACGCCGTGCAGGACGAGGTGATCTACGTCTAATGGGTGAAGGACTTCCATGCCGCACGGGGGAAGGAGATCGAGGACGTAGGGACAAAGGAGACCTGCGTCGGACATGCAAAGGAGATCTACGCCGCAAATTTGAAGGAGATCTACGCCTGACAGGTGATGGAGACCTTCTACGCCATCGAACGGGTGAAGATAACCGGTGCCGCACCGAGGAAGGTGATATGTCTCTACAAGGAGAACGTATTCTACGCCATTCTGGGGAAGGTGACCTATGACGTGATCTTGATCTAGATCTTCGCCTAGAATAAGATGATCTCCTTCGAGGAGAAAGGGAAATCGAGGGTGAGTGCCTCCTACGAGGTGGAATTGAACGTCTTCTAGGTGAATGAAACACCCTTTCTGGAGATATGGAGCGCCCCCGAGTTGCAGGAGATCTAGAACTGCTCCTTGACTTATGCCTATCACTGGAACATTTACAATGCATCAACCCCCATAATGTCAGCAAGTGATGAAACATGAATAATTTTCCAGAGACATACATATTGAATAACATGTGTGTCCAGTTACAAGGAACCAAATTGCAATGATTTTACCAACTTCTGGAAAATTAGACACTACCTCGAATCACTTCTGGAACATGAAAGGGACTTGCTAGTCGATCGAGATTGTGAAGCCCTGTACATAAAGACCATCAAAACACAATAAACCCAAGGCATATAACAAGCATGAAGACAGAATGCAATAGTACGGGGGATACCAATGGGAAGCAAAGGAATTATCAACTGAATGGGGAGACCTAGAATCTCTGTACAAAAAGAGAAATGTTCATTACACTTCCATAACTACATATAATCACAACAGATTAGACACTTCCAGGGACGTAGCTAGGATTTGGGGTGAGGAGGGGCACCACAGGGGTTCAGGGGCAGTGTCCCCAAAAATTTTTTTAGGTTATTTATATGTCTTTTGTTAAAATTTAGTCAAGTAAATATAATTTGATATGCAATAGTAAAATCTATACATATTTTATATTCCAAAATGGCCCATCCATAAACTTACATAATCTAGGTGGCAAGCCAGATAGGCATGTCACATAGATTAAAAAAACAAACACACTTTATTAAAGAAGCCACATAGGCATGTCATATGTTTATGGATGTGTAGTGCTTCCGTTTTATATTATTACGAGAACAAGCAAAATTAAAAAATATACATATTTTATAATCACTAGTTTTAATGATCTTGAGTTACCATAGTTCACTCAACATAGAACAATTAATTCAATCATCCTTTCAAGAGAATATATTATAAACAGAAAACTATTAGAAATATGACTCTCAAACTTCAAATATATAAACATCCCAAAGTCCAAACCTATATACTCCATTTTTTTTATTCTATTCAATTCAAATTCAGTTCTTTTTTTTTATTAATTTAAAATGTATTTCTATTTTAGAATATTAGTATTCTATAAGTTATATAAGATATAATAAATGAAAAATCAAAATTTATTACCCACTTAAAATATTTTTTGTGGATAAAGAGATAATGATTTAAAATACAAAATAATTTTAAAAAGAAAGAGAACGGAGCTGCAAACCAGTTTGGAACTCATGCATAATAAAGAGAGAATTATTTAAAATAAAGAAAAAAAGAGACTAATGAGGTTGCAGCTCATGAGTTTCGAACTTGGGCACTATGGTGAAAGCTTAGACACCATTTCCACCAGACTAACAGGAATTTAGTACTAAACTTACACAAATATATATACATAGTAAAAAAATTTTGAAAATCCAGGGGGGGGGGCGCATGCCCCCCTGGAAACCTTGGTAGCTCCGTCCCTGGACACTTCCCTTACGAATTTATAACCTCGATTCATGTAGCAGACTCAAAATGTTTTTGGAATAAAGGCTTTGATGATGATTATGCACATTATCTTCTATGTGATATTTTGTTTCTAGTTCAGTATGATATCCTATCAATAAAAATGACAGCACCGAGTAAATGTTGCCACAACAAAGTTACAAGGGAAAGTTCACACCTGCTTCTTCCACTAAAACCATTTCTCCTGTTGGTTTCTTTATCATCCCCAGAACGAATGCTGGAACTCCTCCGTGGCAAATGCCTTGAGGTGTGCTCCAAATCTGCAATGTTGGCCTTCATTTCAACCCCATTGTCCTACAGTAGTTTGAGGTAAAGGACATGAACCCAAATAATTGCAGAAGCTAGCTGAACGCCATGAAAAACACAAGCAGAAGTTAAAACCAAAAACCACGCTATAAATAAGGCAACTGCAGCATGAATTAATAAGTATTACCATCTTCCTTAACCTCTCTTGCCCGAGTTCTCTGCTTTCATTCTCTTTCTTCTTCTGAATTTCATTTGCTATCCGATCAGCCTCAGCCTGCAATGATTCATGCATCATTCTCAGTAAAACTGGGCAATATAAGGAAGAACAAATTATTCACGAAGGTAATGAACCTTTTTCTTTCGGGCTTCTTCCTCTTTGGCATCCAAGAACTGTTGGGGAATGCCACTTGCATTTCCCTGGGCACTGAGAAGAAGCGTCCAAAGCTCCTTCATAAACTTCACTGTATTTTTCTCCATGAATCCAGTGAGCGGGATTTGAACCTCTTTTCCATTCACTTCCTGCAACAAAATTAATACTAATGATAAACTGGTGCAATCCATGGGATAACAGAGTCATGTAAACATAGAGAAAAGCTCCAAAGTTTTCTGGTCAACCAGCAATCCTAAACTAAATTGATATCAGGTGTCAATTCCAGTCTAATATTACCATCGTACTGAAACGTCTTTATAACACAACAATACCATGGATGAACAAACAAAATATGGATAACTAACAAGAACATGTCACATTGAATTATTGCGGAAAAAAAATACAATACCTTTCCATCAAGGAGACCATATATAAAGTTGATAAGAACTTCATCTTCGAACCCAAGAAGTTCAGTTACCCTATTGGCAATCCAGGGACGGATGACATCCATCTTGACCTTGGTCATGTCAACCTGAATCACACGGTTCTCAATAATGACAAAGACAGACTAGGGATTCCATCCACCAAAATATCTAACACTAAACTAGTTCAGTGAATGAAAAATATGGAAGAGTCATCAGTCGTTACTAGCAAAACCAAAGAAATAACTAAGTTCAATGAAACAAACCAGATGCTCCAATTCTGGGGCAAACTTCTGCGATTTCAACAGCTTCGCTTGCTTATTTGAGAATCGAGTGTCTTGCTCGGAAGACGTACCCTGAATACCATAATCCACAATTACAAACGGTGTATTCGAAATTACGGAACCGAATTCAAAGATCTAGTATATCACGACGTTCTGAGCTTGGATCTAGGGTTGCTCGCATTTTGAAATGAAACTTACCCGGAAAAACCCGCCCGACATTTTCTAGGGTTTTTCTGTGGCGTTAGTTGATTGAGCTAGTGAATTACAGAATCTTAACCGGAGATTGTTAGCATAAACTGGGAGAGAACTAGACAGTGTGTCCGGAGCGAGAGACTTGATTTGAATCACAGAACTCTCGACTCGAGAGTTTATCCGCACTTACGCCAAGTATCCTGTGGCTGCGTTATGGTACTCTACTCTCTCGATGAAGCCAGGAAGGAAAATAATGGTGTAGTTTGGGCGTGGAGCCGTGGACTAGCGATGCCCGATATATTTAGGCTGTGTTTGCTATCCTTTCAATAATTTTGAAAATAAAAATAAAAGACATAAAATTAAAATTAATTTTGGTTGAATACTTAAAGTTGAAAACAAAAATTGAAAACATAAACAAAAAAAAATAAAAAAATATGTGTTTATACTTTTATTTTCATAATAATGAAGTATATCCACACCACTATATATTCACCATTGAAAATATTAACAGAAAAAAAAAAGATGAGAAATAAAACAATAACCCAAAGTATATTTGATCATTATCTTCATATCTCTATGCAATTTGCAATATGAAATCTTAAAGAAAAATACAATCTATAATAAGTGTAACTAGTTCTGTTTCCAAAACTTTTAATAACCTTTTTTTCTTGTTTTCAAAAATTTTGAAAACCTGTTTATGGTTTTCATGAAAACCAAAACAGAAAATACTAACAAACAATATTTTTTGTTTTTAATTTTTATTTTTTGAAAATTAAAAAAAAAATAAGAAACAAAAGTGATACCAAACAGACCCTTAATGTAAGCCCGTCCATCTAAACCAAACCCAATGTCTTGATGTAAGCCCGGCCCATATGTGAAAAAAGCAAGCAGTCCACGATTTCCTAATTCTATCCTGGGAAACGGCTTTAAGAGTTAAGACCTCACCAGGTGAGGCAAAAAATCTCAGCCAGTGCAGATTTTGACACGTGGACCCACGCATATAATCGGATGCAAACCTATTTATATTCCACTCTTTATTCTCCTTTTTCTGGTCCGCTTCTCCTTCCTCTCTCTCCGTCCTTAGCTAGTCGCCGCTCTCTTCACCTCATGTCACTTCACAGCTTCCGAATCCTCGACACCGATCGATCTTAAAGCTCCAAATTCTTATGCTCCACATATTCGATTTTCTCACCTGATTTTTCTATTGAATTTTCTCGAGAAAATCTTCCCAATCGAGAATTTTCCTGGGAGAATCGAAGGCTAGCTAGTTTGTGAGATAAATGACCACCTCAACGACCAGTTCTGTCTACCTCAAGGTGATAGAGGATGTCATCAACAAGGTCCGCGACGAGTTTGTAAACAACGGTGGGCCTGGGGAGGGGGTCCTCAACGAGCTCCAAGGAGTAAAGATTCTTACCCGATCGTCAAATTTCCTCTAAAATTATTTTATAGTTTCTCTATTTATTCTGTTACTAAGCTCTAATCAAAATCTTGGGGTTAAAGTTCTTTGGTGTGTGTGGATTGGATCTGGGCCGACCTAGGGTTTTGATATTTTGTGGAATCTGGGGCTGGATAGTGGTGTTTGAGGCTGATTAAATCTTTGATTTATGTTTATTTACGGAGAGAGTTTTTTTTTCCAGCTTTGGGAGACGAAGATGATGCAAGCGGGTGTTATTTACGGTTTATCAGATAGGTCATCAGCAGCCAAGCCGACCCCTGGAGGTCCTATTACTCCAGTGCACGACCTCAACGTTCCGTATGAGGGTACTGAGGAGTATGAGACTCCCACAGCTGAATTACTTTTCCCTCCAGTGAGTGCAATTTAGTGCGCCTTTACATCCATCATTGTGTCATTAATTTATTTTTGGCATTGGAGTTGAACTGTCTTCAAATTTTGATGTTGGATGTGGATTTCTTTGGACACGCAGACTCCTGCTCAAACCCCTATGCAGACATCCTTACCTGGAAGTGAGAACAGTTCAATGTATAACATTCCTACAGGGCCCAGTGAGTACTCCACTCCAGCAAATGATAGTGTTGGCAATAATGAGTTGAAAGCAGGGAGGCCCAGCCCATACATGGTAACCACCAACCTTGTTACGCTATCCCTGGCTTAGCATACTATTTTGGAAGCCTTTGCTTGTGTTATTATGTTGCGAATATCGATTTGCATTATGTCTCTCTTTCTCCCCAATCAAGGACTTGGTTTTTGTCCATGTTCGAGTAATTTTACCTTTCTGTGTTGTTGGTAATGATGCGATCGATAATTCCTATTAATACCAAAATTTTCTTTGTTTTCTCAGCAACCTCCATCTCCCTGGATGAATCAAAGGGCTCCACTTGATGTTAATGTTGGTGAGTGTTGTTGCTTATGATCAAATGGTTTGTTTTCTGTTGTTCATTAGTGATGGAGGTTGTTCCATGTAGCCTATGTGGAAGGACGGGATGAGGTGGATAGAGGAGCCTCTCATCAATCCCCGACACAGGTAACTTTTTTTTGCATTCCAAAATAGTGACGGTTAATTTGTTTCATAACATTACGATTAGTGTTGAATTTATGTTTTTGGTTTTTGGAGAATCCATCTTGAAGAATATAGTGGTGTGCTTCCTTAGTATAAGATGTTCCTATGTTACAACCTTGGAGAAAATTTCAGGACTTCTTCATGATGTCTTCTGGAAAGCGAAAACGTGATGATATCCCTACAAAATATCAAAATGGTGGGTACATACCCCAGCAAGATGGAGCTGGAGATGCTCTTTCTGAGTCATCGCAGCTTGAGGTATGTTTTCCTCTGAATTATGAATATTATTAACTTCCTTATTGAAGAAAGTGGACCTATTGTGAAATTTGCTAATGGCCGTTTTTATCTGTGTAAGGCTAGGGTTACTTTTTTAGTATTAGGGAAATTTTGAATCTTGCCTTTTTGCAGGTCCCAAGTCGAGTAAACTGTTTATCAAAGATTGCATTAACGCATGCTTGTCAAATATGTACTTGGTTGAATATTTGATTTAGCAAATTTTTTATGTTGCCCTGCAGTTTTAGCGAATTAGATGATAATTATTAAACCATTGTATTGCAGATAATCCTTGAATTTCCAAATTATGATTGCATTTAGAAAATCTTAAGTATTGAATTGAGGCTAGGGATGCTTGTAATTAAAGAAATCGAATTGAAGGTTACTGAAAGAACTCAACTTAAATTATGACGAATGTGTAATTTTTTCTTTCATGTTTGGTTTGCTTCTGTTGTGCGTTAACACGAGACTTGGGTGGTGTTAGTTTGCATAAACTTGGTCACCTTTCTTCAACTGTGCATGAATGAATGCTGGTGTAAGGCTCAATGCAGTCAATAGATGATTTTATGTGATAAATTGAGAGCTGATACGCTGTTTTATGGGTTTGAGACCATGGACCTTGGTGGGAGAATGATTGTGATTCTTGTTAGTCAAGCACAAGGCTTTATTGTATGCTAATAGTTGTATATTGTATGATTGGATAAATATGATGTTTGGTCGAATGCTGGTCTGGCTCTTACTTTGGGGAAACAATAGGTGATGGTGTTAGCCATCAATTTAATGATTGCATTATCTGTTGTTCTTCTGTTGTGCTTATCTAACATCCAACTGTTACAGGCCTCCAATTTTTTCGAAAGATAGTCTGCTTGTTCGTTCTCAACTGATCATTCTAAGTAGGATTTGGTAGTTTATATAAGGGTAATTTGGGGAAACTTTTTATGGTTGGTAGGTTTCAGATTGTATGCATGGTTGGCTGCTCATCTTTATCTATTGCAGAAGTGGGTGCTGGAAGTTTGGCGTAAAATATTTGCTTGTTTCTCGAAAGAATGGTAGATGTAATTCGGATTAAAGTTTGGTTACCTCACTATTACCTTTTAGGCAATAAAATTCAACTAAGACTCATCAATTTTGTGTTTGAATTTAAAAAAAAAAATGCAGGAGGGTGTAAGTTTGTGATGTATCTTTGTAGGGTACCAAAATCAAATGTTCCATGCATTGTGGTGTTGGAAAGTTAAAGTGGTTAGCAGGTGAAGTTGGGCAATATTTGTGGTGGAGAAATGAGCATAATGGAAATTGCAAAGATAGGATCGGGTAGCTGATAGCATGACGATGCTCCAATTAAGATGGTTTGGGGTTATTGTTTTTCTAATGTAGTAATGTAGGACACCATGTTTTGTGGAAACTGAAGTGATGACAAGATGGGTGTAGATCTCATAAGTATTGAGGCATGATAAATCCCTTGATTGTTGAAAATATCCGAGTTTTTTTGGGGATTTGAAATGTAAGATTGCAGCAAGTTGGTTTATGTTTTCTTGACTGGATTTTGAATGGTCCATTTAACCCCTTCTTTTACATACTGTTGTATTGTTTGGTAATCACGCCCACTGTACAAGGTTCTGCCAGGTGGTGGGGTCTGAGGATGACAGATGTAGGCAGTATTAACTTCTCATTGTGGAGAGGGTGTCCATGGTTTGAATAGACTATGATGTGGTTACAATGATGCAACTTCATTACTGTGCGGCTGTGCCCAATGTTTCTCTTCATGCGCATTTATCTTATTGTACAAATTTGTGAACACGTGTAATGCTAGAAATAAGGGCGATATTTCCTAATAGTTCACTCCAAATATGCATATTATCTTTCCATGCTGTATTACCGCCTTACCGGGATGATTTTATTTTTCGTATCCGAAAGGATATAGCTCAATTGCCCCCCCACCCCAATCGTTTTTATGGATCTTTGACTCATTTAACGGTGACTTTCAGGTAAGTCTGGGCGACGGTTCCCTTTCTAGATGTGATACTGACACCACTGCGAGTAAGGAGATCTTGGCTCAATTGGCAAGGTCATCTACTAAGATACCTCAACTAGATGGGCCCATTCCTGATCCTTATGATGATGTGCTTTCTACTCCCAATGTACGTATGACCATTCTCAATTCTTTGAGAACAAAGATTCAAGAAATGTGCCTTTTTTGATGTATTAATCTAATTATTTACATCTACTGGCATATTTCTTGAATCTTAATTGTCAGACCATTAAGATTCAGTTGTCACACTAACTATAGATTCAAGAAATATGCCTTTCTTGCATCCTTACTGATATCACTGACATTTCTTTTTGGCGTTTGATCATTGATATGCTAGATGGTTTTTTCCAAAGAAACCATATTGCACTGCTCTATAGTTAGTGTGACAATTGAATCTTAATGGTCTGACATGTACTCGACATCCATGATCATCTTTAGTTTTCTGCCTCTGCAAACTTAGAATTTATTTAACTGTTAAGTTCTGTAGTTTGACACGTATAGACCCTGTTGCACTTGGAAAAGAGAGGATATGCATGCTAAAGTATAGGTTTACCTGATCAACTGAATTGTTCTAACCCCCAGATCCTGCTGATCGGTTTGTTTCTTCTCCTTTTGGGGAAAGAAAGTTGAATTATTAGTCTCCATGAAAAGTTGTAGCATTTGAAAAATTATCTTTTAGATTATTAAGCAGGGATCTAGCTCCCACAAAAATGATCTCCTTGGATCGTCATCTGATCTAATATGTTTTTATAAAACTGTGAGCATGATAATAAAGGGTTTGTAGCTGAAGCATGGTCGATCACGTGCAGGGTGTCCGTCCACTTTCTTATATCCCTTGTCCTTCATTCCATGTCTGAAGTACTTGAGAATTGTGATTACTAACTCTTTCAATTTCTGCCCTTCTTTGTATGTTTTCTGACCTTGAAGATTTATAATTATCAAGGAGTTGTCAATGAAGATTACAACATTGTGAACACACCGGCTACGAATGGTAAGTTTGGTTGAATAATTGCGCAAATTATTAATTTTATTGTTAGAAGGGGAAGCCTGGAATGTAATATTCTTCTCTTCCTGGTCTACTTGTTGAAAGTAGCAAACCAAAATTTTCGCTCTGATATTGACCTGTCATCTTCCCCCTGCTTCCCATTTTTGCTTCTTCAGAGTTGCAGGCAGGTACTCCTGCTCCTATTGCTCAAAATGATACTGGAGATGATGACGAGGATGAGCCTTTGAATGAAAATGACGATGATGAATTTGATGATGTGGATCAAGGAGAGGAGCTGAACACACAACATCTAGTTTTGGCTCAATTTGACAAGGTAGTTCTTGCTCTTTTATTCGCCATGCATCATTGGCCATTGAACGCTGGTAGTGCATCTCTGAATTAAATGTAAACGCTGTCTAATCTTATGTGCTTGCTGGGAATTGGGATAGGTAACTCGTACCAAGAGCAGGTGGAAGTGCACACTGAAGGATGGCATCATGCACATAAACAACAAGGACATTCTCTTCAATAAGGTGGCTTTTTGGCTTACACAATTGATTAATTTCATTCTTTCCTTCTGTTCTGCTAATGTCCATCATCATCATGCAATTGCAAACTTCAATGATATGTTACATATCTTTCGCAGGCAACAGGAGAATTTGACTTCTGATTTTGCCAATGTCGATTCCCGCTGCCATCAAGTTGCAGTTACTTTTAAAGAAGGGAATTTGGAGGTTCCATTGGGTGTTTTGATGTTTCTTTCATTATTAGTGTTAATGTTGAGGGGAGGGGAGGAATGGGATGGGATGGTTGGCCTATTGTACATAAAGGAAGAGCTTTTTAGCCTATAATTAAGTGGCGAATTGAGGAGTTACCTGAAGTTCTATCTTCTCTATTGGGGATTTGTAATTCCGTTTATACCATGTACTCGGACGTTTTGGCCGATTTAGGAATTGCATTGCTGTTGATTTATTTACTCTTTTTGGCTTTTTGCTCAACATTATGGTTTGGAACAATGCCTTATGCATGAGGTGAACATTTTATGCGTATCATTGTCAAGCTTGAGTTGTGCCATTTAGAAGGTGTTAATCTAGCCTTGTTTTTGGCTTCCTGTCACTTGCCTTTGAAAGATGTTCTCAATGTCCTCCATTTCTTGATTACAACTAACTATATGTGGAACTCAGAAATACTATCTACCTCTTTGGCATAGCAGAAGTGGAAGCGGATCCACTTCCCACTTCTGTTGTGCCAAACAACACATTCGTCGCCACTCCCTTTTGTCGAAGGCGAATCTACTATGTCTTGCCCTCAGCATCACGTCAAACAAAACTACAAATCAACTTCAAGAAGATTCGTTGTCCCATCATTGATCTCAGAAATCGTAGATGTCAGATCACTGACATAGCCTTAAAACCCCCTTGTGCGCCCTAACAGATAATCATGTCCAGATGCACAAGGCAATTCCCCACCTTCGACTAAGTCAAACAGGGAGACCACATTTATACACAAATACAACAACTTATGATGACAGTATACTTAAAATGAAAATTATAAACAATCGTACCTCAATATACATCCGCGTGCATTTTTTACAATTAATTTTCACTATCTTTAATTCAGATTGCATGAGTGAAAATGAAGTCCTCGATGAATTCAATTAGTCAACTAAATTCAACATTTCCTGATGTCTTACACTATCCACAATGTCCTTCCTGAAGTCTTTACACTTTTAACCTAGGAAGCACGAACACTTCTAAAATGACGAAGTGTCCGTGTCGGACACTTGTCGGACATCGACAAACTGTCGACACGCCTCCGACACGTGTCCTGACCGTGTCCTGATTTTGGTCAACTTTTTAGAGGGAGGATACGGTGAGGACACTCCTGGACACGTTTTTGGCTCTCCCTCAGTTGGAAAACAAGGACAAAAGGGATAAATTTCTTAGGCTCTTTTTCTCTACGGAGGAGTTGTTGTTTTATGTCCCACTCACCATGAGATTCTTACATGTAAGAAGTCAAGTCTGATGTGGTGTGTCTACCTTGAAACCCTTGTTCTTTATTGTTGGTCAATAGGTGTCTTTAACCTAGTTTCCATTCATGAATGCTCGTGCAAGGAAAAAAAATGTCATTTATTTTTCTCTTTTATAATTTGAAAAAAATGCCTAGAAATATATTTAATAAAATCAAGCATTATGCAATTCAAAAATATTTGTTTATGTTAATTTTTATATAGGATATATATATTTTATATGTATCTACGTATGCGTGTCCTTGCCTTGTCCATGTCCTACAAAATTTGAAATTCTCATGTCGGAATGTCCGTGTCGTGTCCTTGTCGGTGTTTCCTAGCTTTTAACTCATTTAGTCAATTAACTTCACAATTTCCACTCTTTTTATTGCGTTTCACCCTGTCAAATAATTTTAAAATCCCAACAAAGATGATGTCCTTGATGAACTCAACTTTTCACCATCTATGAAATCCAAAATTTCTTTTTTTTTTTTCCCTTCAAGTCTCAACTCCCCATATTGTTATTTTTCTTACAGCTGTTCCCTTATGTTTCTTTTCCACTTTCGCTCTTTAAGGTTTGTTCATTTCAGTCTTGAGTTTTTCTTTTTTAGTAGCTGGGGACTAAAAGGGAAGAGAACAACAATACATAAATTGACTCACATCATAAATTCGGGACTATGGTTGATCTATAAAACCGCATGCACAATCTTCAGTCCAAAGGCATCCATTGTGGTTGCATGGATTGTCGAAGCTGCGAGATCCATGAGACAAAACCGAGAAAAAAAGGATCAATTAATCTCCATCGGAAACCCACCAAGATTGTAAACCCGTGAATTAAGAAGAGGCCAAGAAGCAGAGGAAAAAGAGACCTTCGTGAAGAAGGAAAAGAGAGAGCATCATTGAACACGTGTGGGCGACATAGGCCAAGGAAGATACAAATGTCAAACGTTTCACAGATATGTGTCAACACCATCGATCGTGAGGTGAGCCAGCGAAAGTAGGGCCTAACAGCAAATTACGAAATAATCCTTATAAGAACCAACAGATAGTTAGCAACTTCAACTTCAGTAGTGTAAATTTGCTAGCCCAACAAAAATTTATATTGGGTCCCACTTCTATTACATAAAAGTCAAGGCAAACACGTCTCTCAATACAATCACACTAACAAAACACATTTCCCAATATAACCACACCAACAAAACACATATTGCTATACATTTTCCTTCCCACCCAACATTGTGGCCAACAAATTCCCATGCCCTTCATGTTGTCCCCAATAAAACTACACCAAAACACAATCTTTCAATATAAAACACATCTCCCAATATAGTCACATCAGCAAAACACAAAACCCAATACAGCCACATCAGCAAAACACAAAAATCATTGGACAGGTGTCGGCAAGCCAAGCTTGCCTCACCCATTTTAATATATAATGTAGATAGATTAAAACGGGCGGGAACCTGCAATCGTCCGTTTATGCTGCCATCAATCTCCATGGCCAGCACTGCCTCGACTCAAAGTCGCTTTCAAGCTCTCACAGTCAGAAAAACCTCTATGTCTACGACCGAAGAAGCCGAAATCTTCTATCCTCTTCTCTTTCAGTAATCAAGACCAATTTCAAGAGTTAGTCGCCACTTCAAGGCTGAGGCTCCCATTCTTTCAACGCCATTGTTATCTCGATCAAAGCTCGAATTTATGGTAAAACCATTTGGTTTTTCTTCCCGATTGTTCATCAAAGAAATAATTCTCCTTTTGTGGCTCTTTTTTGGTATAGGTTGGAGCTCAAAGCGAGTACTCTGCGGTGGTGGTAGCAGAGTCACTTGTAACTGACGCAAGATATCTGGAGCCTTTTTCTTGGTCGTCTGTGATTCTCCCGTGCGTTATTATCCTTGTTTACACTTTTTTACTAGTAGTTTGCTTGATTTTGATCAATGTGTATCTTTTTTCTGTTTCAAATTAATGGGTTTTTTAAATGGATGATTGCTGCTGATGGTTTGAAGTCTTCCAGTGGGGTTTAGCAACCATTGCAATTGTAGGATTTGTTTATATAAGAAGCTGCGATGATAATATGAATGTTATCTTCATATAATTTTAAGGATAAGATGAATGTGACCTTTGATTGGGCCTCTCTTGGACTGATTTGATAAGGTATTTCATACTTTGAGAAGCATGGCTGGCTGAGTATTTTCAAAAGATTCCTGCAAGCAATGTCCAATTTATGTTAATGGAGTTGTGAAGAAAAGTTGAATGTGGAAATCATTTTTAACTAAATGAAGTTTTTGGTTAGTGGCGTCAGAAATTCCCCCCCCCCTTGGAACACGAGGAAGAGGAATTAGTCTCAGTTCAAATGCCATTGTGACCTTTGCATTCTCACCATTGAAGGTTTTACATTCTTCTCGATCTTTTCCTTATATGGCTGGTTTTCTATCCTGCTCATGTTTCTTGATTGTGGTCTTCCGTAGCAGAGTCATTTGCATTAATCTCTGTCAATGTGGCAGGAGTTGCTGGGCGCGCAGAATGATTTCCTCCTTTCCGGGGCTATTGCTTCGTTATTTCTTTTGTGTCTTCTTGTGTTCTGTGTCCCTTAGACTAGAGGTTTGAGCTTGGAAGAAATTTAATCTAAAGTCTTGAAGTGAGCTAAAATTTGAAGATTTTCATAGCAAGCTTCTTGCATATATTGAACAAGTCACGATTAGTCGGCCTTCGAACTTCGTTAAGCAAGTCTCCATGATACCTGTTGTACAATTGTTTCAGGTTTTCTCTTCTATCAATAAAGCGAGATACTTTGGTCAATAACTATCAGTGATCTTCCACGTTTAATTACAGAGTTTCATGTCAGGCTAGTTCCAAAAGGTTAATAACCGGAAGCCATGTGAAACAACCATTTGCAGTGGTCTTCTTACTTTTAAGACTTCCTAGAGCTCCGGAAACGGATCCTGGGTTCGATCTTAGATTTCGGGTTAAATCTCGGATCCCGGCCTCGATCCCCAATCCCAAGTGCAATCTCAGATTCGGGCCCTGATCCTGGATCCCAGGTATGATCCCCGATCCCGGGTTTGATCTCAGATATTGGCCCTATCCCTGATCTCGAGTTCAATCTCAGATTTTAGCCCCGATCCCGAATCCCAAGTCCAATCTTTGATCCTGGATCCCGGCCCCGATCCCGAATCTCGTGTCCGATCTTGGATTCTAACCTCGATTTCGGCCCCCATCCTTGATCTTGCTTGGATCTCGGATCTCGATCTCAGATCCTGGATCCCAACATCAATCCTAGATCCCTGGTATGATCTCGGGCCTGATTTGGGATCCCGACCTCGATCCCGGGTCCGGTTTTGATCTCGTATCCCGAGCCCGATCGCAACCTAGATCCTTAATCTCGGACACGACCAAACCCAGTTTTGATGCCCGGGCCTGTTTGAGGACTTTAATATATAAGGATCCCGACCTCAATCACTGATCCGAACTTGAATACGTAAGGATACAATTGTAAATAATTTATAATTATTGGGGATATATTTGTCCATGAAATAAATATTTGATTTTGTAATCACAAAACCAAATTTTAAATTATATTTTGATTTCTTGTTTTTGTAAGGAACTCAATTACCAAGTAATTGGATTACACTACATTTTTAATTAACGGATACTAAACATTGTATTGTAATATGAATCCAATTACCATTACATTACATGGATTACCAAACGGGCTAAATGTTTTCGCCATTACTTAAGATATAATTCTTAAGAGGAGTCACAGTCGCCTTGTAGGCCAGTGACATGGCAGTTGTTGCAGGTCGTTAGAGCCTGCGAAATCAGTTGGCAGGGGCCGTTCCTGTGGCTCTCTGTACCGTACGTGGAAGGTGTGCCATTAGCGAGAAGAAACAACTCATTGTATGACCATATATCGTCCATCTTCTATCGTATTCTGTTACGAAATTTCACGGCAATGCCAAGAATAGCAGCTCAACAATGGTGCAAAAGCGAATCGTTCGTTATTCACGCTATACTACTAATGTTTGAGCCAAAATACAGCGACGCATGACGAAAATAGTAGTGGAACCTCTACATATATATAATCTTTCATTCCCAAAAACTAATACCATCTGAATCATTTTATTTGACAAGGGAAGTTTGAAGGGCAAAAGAGAAGCAAATTAAGCAGTAGATCGCAGGTTGGGAGGAATGGGAATCGCCAACATGAAGTCAATGTTATTGTGTTTGGCACTAATTAGCATGTTCATGATGGCCAATCATGTGGAGGCTACGAAATACATTCACCCGGGAGTACTTGACCCTTGCCAGCGATCTGGGCCTAAGCCACCATTCTGCCAGAGACACCGCAGCGGTCCTCCCTCGGAAGCGAACAAATACCACCGTGGTTGCTCCGCCGCCCACCGATGCCGAACCGGCTGACATCACAATGCATAGGAGCTGCGCCTTGGCCCAATGTGCTCTACTTTGCTCCATGTAATCAAACTTCCGCAAAAATCTCGGTAAATTTTAGAATTTTATGACGTTATGACTCCGATTGAGTTTCTATATTGGATGGTATAATATTACTATCCAATATATAATTTTATACTTACATAAGTTGATGTATATCCCATGATTAGGGGTGGTAATCTAACATATCAAATATGTAATATGATTGAAAATATATGTAATATGATTGAAATTCAGATGTTCTTCTTTCTAATGATTTTATGGTTAAAGAAAAATATATTATTATGTAGTACTATTAAGACAAAAATTCCACATGCTTTGTAGAAGGCTAAGGGCTCGTTTGGGCAACCATTTTGCACAACAATTTATGGTTTTTGAACAATAAATTGTTGAGCTCCACCAAACAATCATTTGAGGACCCATATTCCAAGACAATCCCATAATAATAATATTGTGATCATCAAATTGTTCTCAAATGAACAAACATTTCATATTTTCTTACCAAACTACCCTCAACTTTTTAATGTGATACCCTAATTACCCTCATCTTCTTCACCTCTCTCTTCCTCGTTGAACACACCCTACCAGCCGTACATCTACCTCCTTCACAGCTCTTTGCACCTCTTCTTCCTCATCAACGCCTTCTCCTCCAACTTGTCCTCCTCTGATGACGAGCACAACCTTCATCACCATAGCGATGACGAGCACAACCTTCATCAGCCACTATACCACCTTCTCTCTTAGGGCCCAAGCCTATGTGCGCTGGTGCAGGTGAAGATGCAGGTCGACCAAAGCACACCCGTGATGGTGAATCAGTGCTTGTTGATGGTGGTCTGCAGGTGCTTGTTAATGGTGGTTGATTTTATCGTTTGTTGATGGTGGTTGCAAACGGTGGTCTGTAGGTGTAGACGAATGACATGAAAACAAAACAAACGGGTTTTTTTTGACTGGAAACAAAAAGTAATATTAACGGCATATTTTAAATTTTTTAATAATAATAATAATTTATAGTAATGTAATAATAATGGAAAGAGAAATAATTATTATTTAATAAATATATAAATTTCAATTTTATAGTTATTAAGTAAATTATTAAATTTATTTAAATGATTTTTAATATTATTATAAATTCTTTACAACTTAGAATGCAAAATACCTCTACACGTAATTTATACAACAATTTTAACACCACATATGCTACCAGCAAAAGTAACACCAAACATCTACCAGCATTTCATGAACCATATATGCTACCATTTATTACCACAATTTATTATCTATAATATATGCTACTATCAAAATTGTCTACCAACGGACCCTAAGCAAAACATGACAATATTATAATACGACATTAACACTTGAGGTGACTTTTAAAAAGACAAAATCATACGGATCTTGGGCACAAAATGTGGATCAAAAACCTTTTTCTCACCTCCTTCTACTTCTCATCTCTTCTTTCAAATTATAACAAATACAATTGTGATCTAGTTATAAAAAAGAAACAAGAGTGATAATTTGTCAATCTGCATCTTGATAGAGTATCAGCCATACGAAGAAGAATTGAGCATTGATCTTGAATTATTTATTTAATAATTTTTTTTGAAAGGACAGGAATGTATTTATTAGCTAGAAATCGACAATAAATCTACAGTTACAACCTCCTTGAGTTAAGTTAAGTAGGCTCAAAAGACGATCTCCATTCACAGAGGAATTGGAGACTTTAGAGCAAATGTATGATTTGACTCTTCCTTAATATTCACTTTAATCAAAGACTATAATGAATTTCCAAGATGAATCTAATTAGCTATTTTGATTTTCGGGACGGCGGCATTTTTTAAACCTTCGTAAAGGCGCATTATGTATCCAAATGGGCTACGGCATTCCCATTGAGCCCTCGGCCCATAACTAGCCCAAAATAGTGTCACCTCGCCATAAGATCTCAACTTTGCATTTAATCAGCATTTGTGTTTTGATTAGTGCTCATTTTCCAAATGCTTTTGTTTGGACATTTTCACGACAAAATAGTGAAAGCCTAAACCCTCCCTCTCTCCCCGTCCTTATCTACTTCTTCTCCAACCATGCACGCCTTCGCCTCTCCCAGCCACCTAATTTATTCCAATCAGTCCCTCCGTTCCCGTCGCCAATCACGCGCCGCGACTTCCCGTCGCGACTTACCCGCCGCTATCTCCCGCAAACCCAATGTAGCCCCTTCATCGCAAAACCCTAAACCCCGCGCTTCTCCCCTCTCATCCATCCGCAAGCCGCTTGCTATCGCCTCTCTCTCGGCCGCTGCCACCACCCTCGTCATCCGTCTCATCCCTCAACCCTCCCCATTCAGCAAAGGCCCGGGTGGTAGGGGTGGATTCGGCGGTGGCGGATCCGGTGGTGGTGGAGGTGGTGATGGATTTGGCTCAGGAGATGGGAGCGGCGGAGGGTTCTGGCAAAGGTTTTTTGGGCCGGACCCTGCATTTGCGGATGAAGAACAGAATCAGGAATGGGACTCCCATGGTCTCCCTGCCAACATTGTGGTTCAATTAAACAAACTCAGTGGATTAAAGAAGTACAAAGTGTCCGAGATTTTGTTCTTTGACCGGCGCCGGTTTGCTACTGTTGGCACAGAAGACTCCTTCTTCGAGATGGTCTCTCTACGCCCCGGCGGCGTCTACACCAAGTTGCAGATGCAGAAAGAACTCGAAACCCTCGCCACTTGCGGGATGTTCGAGAAGGTGGACATGGAAGGCAAAACAAACCCCGATGGAAGCATAGCTGTCACAATCTCATTCACGGAGTCAACCTGGCAATCTGCAGACAGGTTCCGGTGCATAAACGTAGGCCTAATGGCTCAGTCGAAGCCCATAGAGATGGATCCAGACATGACAGACAAAGAGAGGCTGGAGTATTACCGAAGTCAGGAGAAGGACTACAAGAGAAGGATGGAGAGGGCGAAACCGTGCCTGTTGCCAGTCCCAGTGCAGAGGGAGGTGCTACAGACGCTGCGGGATCAGGGTAAGGTGAGTGCCAGACTTCTTCAAAAGATCCGGGATCAGGTACAGAAATGGTATCACGATGAGGGGTATGCTTGCGCACAGGTTGTAAATTTTGGCAACCTGAATACAAGGGAGGTGGTCTGTGAGGTTGTAGAAGGGGATATTACTCAGTTGGTGATACAGTTTCAAGATAAGCTTGGAAATGTGGTTGAAGGGAACACACAGCTCCCTGTTGTGAGGAGAGAATTGCCCAAACAGGTAATAACAGGTTCTCTTTTGGCGTGGATAATTTGAGTTTGGCCTTTTCTTTCATTCAGGATTATTGATTACTGTTATGAGGATATTATGTAGTTCTGTTATTAATTTATGTTACCATGTGGTTTGTTCTCTTTACTTGGATTGGTGGTTAATCTTGCTCTAAGCATCCATAGCTCCAGAGTTTTAAGGAATTCTATTGTTGGTAATTGACTTGCAGCTTCGACCAGGCAATGTTTTTAACATAGAAGCTGGCAAACAAGCTTTGAGGAACATAAACTCTCTGGCCTTGTTCTCTAACATTGAGGTGAACCCGCGCCCTGATGAGAAGAATGAGGGAGGAATAATTGTTGAGATTAAGCTCAGAGAATTAGATCAGAAATCTGCTGAAGTTAGTGCGGAGTGGAGTATTGTTCCTGGACGCGGAGGACGCCCTACTCTGGTATGTATGTCCAATCTCATTTCTTTACTTAAGTAAAACATTTAACATTTAGTCTTCATTGTCAAATTCTGATTAATTTGTTTATTGTCTATCGTATGTGCCTGTTCAGGCTTCAATCCAGCCAGGCGGAACTATTTCTTTTGAGCATCGAAATATACACGGGCTAAACCGATCAATTGTTGGTTCATTGACCACCAGCAATTTCCTTTCTCCTCAGGTTTTTAATATCTTTTTTTGGAAGGCTCTCACATCTTTTCTTATTCATCATTATTTTAGTCTTTACTACTGTCAAGGTGTAAAATAATGTATGCTGATTTTGTTATGGTAATCACTTCCCAGGATGATCTTGCTTTTAAACTAGAGTATGTGCATCCGTATTTGGATGGTGTAACTAATCCACGGAACCGTACTCTTCGCACAAATTGCTTCAACAGCCGGAAATTGAGTCCAGTCTTCACCGGTGGACCAGGAGTAGATGAAGTCCCTCCTATATGGGTTGATCGTGCTGGTATTAAAGCTAATATTACAGAGGTGATTTGCAATGGCCCTTTTAAATAACAGCCTGTTGATTGACTGTCTGTTCGGGGGTTTATATCAGAGTAGCTTTTCTTACATTTTCCAATTCTTATATGTAAAGCAGAATTTCAGCCGCCAGAGCAAATTCACTTACGGTATTGTGATGGAAGAGATAACAACTCGTGATGAAAGCAGTAATATCTCTACAAATGGTCAAAGAGTATTGCCAAGTGGTGGGATTAGTGCAGATGGACCTCCAACTACCCTCAGCGGTACTGGAATTGACCGTCTCGCATTTTTACAAGCAAACATCACACGGGATAATACTAAGTTTGTAAATGGAGCTGTAGTTGGCGAAAGAAATGTGTTCCAGGTTAGCCATGATTTTTTTATTTAACTTTCTATTTGAAGACATGTTTTGGATGCCACAGTTTACTGTGCTTGTGTTTATGTAAATAATGATGGAAAGAAGAAGCAGAGTTCTTTGAAATACTGTTTGGAAGGAGGTGATTACAAGTCTATTTCTTTTGTTACTTGAATAAGAAAAAAAAATCAGGACTGTTGATGATACCTAGATTAAAATGGTTTCATCATTAGAAATGAAATTTTTTTGAAAAGAATTAGCATAATGCAAGTATATTCCCAAAAAAAAGTATATTCTTGGTTGTGTCGCCCACAAACTGCCTTTGAAAGTGAAAAAAATGGTATTGTACAACGCTAATATTGTTGTAAAACGCTTACCTGATATTTTATTTTTCTTTTGTTCCTTTAAGAAAAAAAATAGTCTCCTTCCTTTTTTTGTGGTGTTTGTTCTCTAATATGCTGGCTAAGGGGCATATGAATTGCAGGTTGACCAAGGTCTCGGCATTGGTACTAAGTTCCCATTCTTTAACCGTCACCAGTTGACTCTTACCCGATTTTTCCAATTGATGCAAGTGGAGGAAGGTGCTGGTAAACGACCACCACCTGTGTTAGTCCTTCATGGCCACTATGGAGGTTGCGTGGGAGACCTTCCAAGTTATGATGCTTTCACCCTTGGGGGCCCTTATTCTGTGAGGGGTTACAACATGGGTGAGCTAGGTGCCGCAAGAAATATCATTGAGGTAAGATTTACCTTGGTGAACTGCCTTTGAATAGATATTTCTGTACTATATTAAGATTCAAGTGTTTCGACGAAATATATATGAATAAAGATTTGTTGAGGTGTTTATATATATTGTCTATGTAATGCTAAGGCTGATACCTTATTCAATTTTCTTCTTGTTTTGTTGCAGGTAGGAGCCGAGATACGGGTACCTGTGAGAAACACTCATGTGTATGCATTTGTAGAACATGGAAATGATCTGGGAAGTTCTAAGGATGTTAAAGGGAATCCAACGGAGGTCTACAGGCGAATGGGTCATGGTTCATCCTATGGTTTTGGTGCCAAGCTAGGCCTAGTGCGAGCTGAGTACGCTGTTGATCATAACACCGGGACTGGTGCGCTATTCTTCCGTTTTGGGGAGAGATATTAGTGTGAAATTTGCCAGATAGTTTTGCTTAGCACATTTTTTGGCAATGGGATTACAACTAATATGTGCAAGTTACTTGAGTGGCGGCATTCTCAGTCTTATAAATTCCTTGATAGAGTAAAAACCTCTTCTTGCTTGTACTCCTTTTCATTTTTTCGGCCAAATTATGTTGTAATTTCTCCATATTCGACAGGAACAGGATTATGAAATTCAAATTTAGGAAAATAAGATTAACAAGTTGCGTCTGTTTATGCTGATATAATTGGTTGTTTTCACATAATAATATTCTCATACAAGCTAACAACTTATATCACCATCACAGACCCAGGATAAAGGACAATGTTAGAGACCCTCAAAATATCATTCTCAAAAGTCTCTCAAATCTATGTGGCATTAAAATAGCTCCACGTTAAATGAGGGTCTTTTGAGGGTCATTTTTGAGGTCTCAAACATTATTCCACGATAAAATATACTTGACATGCATTGATTTTTTTGCATTAGACTCTTTCATTAACTGATAGAAATATCAGCCAGTCTACCATGATTTTTTTTTACTATTATATTAACGTATACATTCCTTCACTCGACTGTTTCAAGAGCGAGAGGTTTTTGGGTGCATCTTCAAAAGTGACTTGCCTTTAGAGTCATCAAGCCTCGGATACCACTACCAAGTGTCCATTTGGAAGTGCTTTGTATTTTAATTAACCGAATTGATGCTGTCATATAAAAAACTGTGATCCTGTGAGGTGATGAGATACACACTGTCCGCCAAACATGTGATCTGTGAAATGAAGCGGTGCAACTGGACTGAACGACATTTTTTGGGAGTGAAATGGAGCCCCAAAAGGGAACACAGTTTAGCGTTTGGATGAATAAAACTGAGGTGAGATGAGATGATAGAATTATGAAATTCGTCTAAATGATTTTTACCAAATTAGTTTACTTAATACAAATCAATTGCGCTTAATAAGCTGGAATTTAATCAAACACAATCATATCATGGATTCTGCACCAGATTAAAACAGAGAAGCAATAAATCCACAAAAACAAAAATAAGTCCATAACAATATTAGAAGAAGCAGACATGGTTCCAGCACCCATAACCCATATAAATCAAACCAACATACAAACAAAGACAAAATAAAAGACACAACTCAAACAAACGAACAAGAAAAAAAGACAAACCCAAAAAAGTGTTGCGATTTAGGTTAAAATTGCACAGAGGGATGAGGGTAATAACCAGATTTGCCTGGAGCAAATGTGTCAAGATACCCGTGATATTTCGACGCTGAAACACGAACTGTTTTTTTTTAAGTGACACAGAGTTTTGCAAAACGCCGGTATGAGAGGAAGTAGCTCTGAGAGCTTCGACCGAAACCATGAATCATGCTGGTGGATTTGTAACGAAACTGTCCGCCAAACACAGACTGATCTGAAACTGGGGGTTGGAATGCAATAATTGCGTTTTGGAGCGGAAAAACGGTGCCCCAAACGGGCCCAGAGTCATCAAGGAGCTTTCTGGCAAAAAAGACTTCTTTCCTCCTACAAACCCAGTTCCTTTTTCAGCTGAGCTAGAGTAGCTTCTATCTCATCAAGGTTTTCCTCAATGCTGCTCCCCTTGCCAGCTTCATCTTCAGAGTCACTTCCTCTTTCCTTTGTCCAAGAATCGTTAACAGGGTTGCCTCTATTGGATCCTTCATTGTTTTTATTTGCTTCCGTCTCTGAATCTACTATGTTGAGCTCTTTCTCCAAAAACTCCACAAATTCTTCCCCAATTTCCTGTCAAGAGTGACTTCACAAATGAGAGTTTTTTGCTCTGGTACTCGATCAGCCAGCAGACTATATGAGTAATCAAAAATAATCGAAAAGCTAATTCGTATTCTCTTCACATATTGGAACCGTTGAGCAAAATATCTATTGAAAAAAAAAACTGTCTAGCAAAATAATATCATACCGCAAGTTCCTCCCATAGGCTCTTTGGCTTCCCTTGTGAAGAGGCATTTGCTTCCCAATTTCGAAATTCTTCTTCAAGATCTCTGAAGAAGTCCCCTGTTACACCAAGAACACTCTTAGAGCATTATAAAACATGAGAATACTAAAAACATCAAGGAATCGAAGATGATAAATGGTCTGATAAGATTCTAGTAGAGGAGGCAATTCTATAACCCTTTGTGAAGTCTCAAACAATCTCTCTACCTATCGTTATTTGAACATCCTTCAAAAAATTACCTGCAGCACAATGGGGTTAAGCATAAGAGCATGTGAAAACAAACCTATCACAGGAAAAAGGATTGAGCAAAATAACGTTCTCAAATCCTTGACATGGGAACTCAGTGGCCTTAGCCTACTAAAGGGTCATAAGAAAATTTCGAGGGCATATAAGAAAGCCATATGTTATGAAATGTATGCAATAAAGACTATGATATGTTCTACATATTGAAGTTGGTAGATTCCCAAATACATGTATGCATCGAACACAACCTATATAAATAATGAGCGACAACACAAAAGTTCAGGAGAGTTCTTAGTATTTACCAAATCCATAAAAATCTTCATCATCTTGGGATTTCCTCCTTTGTTCTCTTTGAGAAGTAGAGTAAGAAAAATCAGATGAGCGATTTCCAGAGTCATACTTCCTCCTAGAGTCCGAGTTGAGCAACGTATTATACGCATGCTTAATTCTCATAAATTTCTCCTGCGCGTTTGCCTGTAAGCCAAAGCCCTCTAAATAAATAAGGAATACAGGAGAAAAGGCTTATGCAGAATAGGCAAGTAATGCTTCAGTTCATCAGATAATCACAGACGTTACTTGTGGTATTCAGTGGTTATGCATAAATCAGCACTGTCCAAGCATTCTAGATGCTATCTTATGCTTAAGGAATGATTTTGTGTATTTCACATAATAATATCCTCGCAGCTTCAGAAATTATCATCTGAAAACTACTCCATGATTTTCATCAACATCAGGCTTAAAATTTAATCTGTAGCAAAAGAGTTAACAAACAGTGTTGGGGACTTGGGGTTTCCCCCTTCTGTTGAAATTACAATAACCAGAATGAAAAATAAGTTTGAACCAGTTATTGATAAACAACATCAAATCTACCACTTTCAGAGAATCTTCACTCTCACAAAGATTTTTAACTCAAGAACTCAATGAAAGAACATCACAAGGCAATCCAAAGAGTTTACAGTCACAACCTATCATTGCCTAATTGTTGAAGACCAGGCAAATCCACTAATTCTCTCTCTCTCTATCTCATTTCCAAATTTTATTCGCAAATAGATTTATCCAAACTGATAAAAATAACTAGATAAATTAGAGAGGACTCAGAATAATAAATAAAGAATACCTCTTTATTAACATCAGGATGATACTTCAGTGCAAGTTTCCGATAAGCCCTTTTGATCTCATTAACTGTTGAAGAAGGCGAAACCCCTAGAACTTCATAAGGAGACTCTCTGCGGCTCGCTCTTGAAATGGTAATATAGCTTCTCTTCTTCTTGTGATTCCTATAAAGTGGCGCAAAGGATCGTAATTGAAGCAAAGGAAGGTTGAATCGACACTCATAGCTATATCCGGAAGTGGGTGTGCGAAAATTGAGCTGGGTCTGGAAGTAAAGAAGAGATCTCGAATGAAAGTGAGTTACATAGGGAGGGCTATTCGGTGGTGTTAGAGGAGAAGAATATCCATTCATATTCCACTGAGTTCGTATGTGTGGCAGTAGTTGCGCTCATGTGGTGAGAGATTCTTGTTGAGACATTTTAGATTAACCTGTCTTTGTTTAGTTACCCGCGAGTCGTCACCTATTCGGGTCCCGCAGAGATCCTGAACAATGCGCGCAAGTTGTTTGACAAAATTCCTCTGCGAGTGTTCCAACAAAACAAGAACCAATCTGGATAAGCTATAACAATAATGAAAAGCCATCCACCTACTAGTAGCGCTGATCAACATGATCTGACGGCATTTGCTGTTTTATGTAGAAATTCTGAGCCCCTATTGTCTTCCCCTAAAAGGCCTATTAGAGGGAAGGAGGGCTTGCTATTATATACAGGATTTTTACTGGGTTATTATCCGATGTGGGACTTTTGTCCAATACCCCCTCGCACTCGTGGACTGGGTGTCTCTGCCCAAGGCCCAACGAGTGGTCTTCCCCCTAAAAGGCCTATTAGAGGGAAGGAGGGCTTGTCATTATATACAGGATTTTTGCTGGGTTATTATCCGATGTGAGACTTTTGTCCAACATTTTAAGTTTCTTTTAGATGCTCCAACGCGATGCCCCCTCTCATCAAGGATTCAACACCTTACACCCGTTGTGCGACAACTCAGAATCACCATCATCCTGTTGGATATGGATTTGGCAATGGGCCTGTTTTGGGCGCAAATAAATGTGAGACTCACATGTTGTTTAAGACGGGTCCAAGTATGAAAACATGCATTTACGAACAAGATAATGTTTGAAACCTCCAAAAATAACCCCTATTTAATCATAGATGCTAGGGTGGGTTTGTTAGGGTATACAATGCATAAAGTGTGGGGCTCTCATTTGGACCCACTCTAGCACCTATGATAGATACGTAAGAGTTGCACATCTTCAAAATTTTTAGAAAAATTGTGATCAATTTAATGACTAATTAATGAGTTATAAAATAATAATTGATGAGTATTAATTCGAACATCGTTAGGGTGTGTTTACATTCACTCATTAAATTACGCTATCGAGTCGTACTAGTCGGCTCTACATAAAATTGGAGAGGAAGAAGTTTAAAACACAAAAAGAACATAATAGTCATTAAAAAAGGACGTAACCGGTATTTAAGTAATTGTTGACAAGCTCTGTTTTGGGCGAACCATACCTTGTCGGAAGCGGAACGACGACAGAAATCATACTCTATGCCTTTTGGTGTAGACGTTCGATGGATTTTGGCCATCCGAGTTTGTTTAGGACCTCATATTTGCAGTCAAAGCTCGGAGTTTACTTTTTCAGATGTTTTTATTTTAATTTTGTTTTAATTGAGTTGGATTAGGGTTTCCAAAACATATTTAAGCCTTTGGGCCTTGTTTCGAATTTATTATTGAATTTTATAAAAATCTTGGGTTTTTACCTAGCCTAGTGATAAGCATGCTCATGTATTGTCTTGTCATGTGTTATATATCTGAAGAGAATATATTCTCTATAAAAGGGTGTAACTCTTTAGTTGCAGATAATATATTCTCTATAAAATGGTATAACTCTTTTTTTGCAGAGAATATATTCTCTGTAAAAGTTGGAACTCTTTAGTTCCATCAACAACTTCAAGGTTAACACCATTAATCTATATATACATATACATGATTGTTCTTGACAATATACATACTAGCAGAAGATATGAATTTGGATCAATTGAGGATTTGGACCAATGATCTGCGATTGTCAAGTGGTTCAAATGATCAGGTAAATCTACAACTTTTTAATTGTATTACGAAATTTGTTTCATTGATTGCAGATGCTTAAGTGAATGTCTATTGTTCTCAGGATGATATTCTTGGGCATGAAATAAAACAAAAAGACGAAAATTTGGACGAAAATATTGATGAAAATGTGGACGAAAATGTTGACGAAAATGTGGACGAATTTTCCACCGACATGGTATGATATTTAACTCAATTAATATATGTTTTATTATGTCAATTTGTAAAAATTGTTAATTTCTAACAGAATTAATACATTTTTAGGTATTTAATTCGCGTCAATCTTTTATTGATTGGATTCAAAATACAGGACGCGCAGTTTAGGATATATCATTGTCATTAAAAGGTCACAGACTAGTCTAATCGGGAAGAGTCCTAGACTGTTGTTCCAATGTGATCGCGATGACACGTACAGAAGTAAGAAAACCTCCACAAAGGTTACAGGCACAAAAAAATTGGTTGTCCTTTCAGATTGAAAGGGATGAAAATGCGAACAGGTGATGACTGGATGGTAAGGGTGGTATGTAGAACACATAATCATGCCCCTGCAACATATATGAAGGGACATCCATACCCCGGTCGGCTCTTTGAAAGTGAAACCCAGTTGATGGTACATCTGTCTACGAAAAATGTGAAGCCACGAGATATTTTGACATCGTTGAAGAAGCATAATCCGGACAACGTGTCTACCATTAAGATTGTATATAATGCAAGCCAGAAATTTCAAATTGCAGAGAAAGCCGGTAAAACACATATGCAAGTTGTCATGTCATTCCTACAACGTGAAGGATACATTTTCAAGAGTCGAACAAATGTTGTAACCAATGAACTTGAAGATTTATTTTTCGCACATCCAGGATCATTAGAGCGATGACGTGCAATCTCGCTAGTGTTATTGATGGACGCAACATATAAAACAAATAGGTACAGTATGCCTCTCCTTGAGATTGTCAGCGTGACTGCAACTAATATGACATTTTGCATAGCATTCGTGTTCCTGCACTCAGAAAAAGTGTTCAATTATACTTGGGCTTTAAGGTGTCTGTAGTCAATAATGGATTGATGCACTGGTCCACGAGTTATTGTCACCGACAGAGAGTTGGCCTTGATGAATGCATCTGCCCAGGTATTTCCTGATGCTAAGAAATTACTTTGTAGATGGCACATCTATAGGAGTATTTTGAGCAAATACAGGTCATCAATAACTGACAACGAAACTTGGAATGCATTCTTCAAAATGTGGACTAAGTTGCTGGAATCTGAAACTGAGAATGCGTATGTGTGCAATTTGGCGGACCTTGAGGTAGTGTTTCAAAACTTTCCTAGTATTATTAATTATCTTAAGGATGTATGGTTGACACCGTATAAGGAGATGTTTGTATCCGCATGGACCAACAAATATCTACATTTTGGAAACCAAACAACTAATAGAGTCAAGAGCCAGCATGCCAAGTTGAAACGATACTTGGAGTCATCACAGTCAGATTTGGTGACATCACTGTCATTTATTCATCACGTCATCCAATCACAAGACATAGCTATCAAAGCGAATATTGAGCAGAGCAAAACTATCGTCCAACATCGTTTCAATATACCGCACTTCCAAGAATTATGTGGTTTCGTTTCAATCCACGCATTGCATCTGATTTTGAAGAAATTTGAGCAATCTAAGAATGCCGGAGAAGTTTCCTACAAATGCGGATGTCAAATTCGTACGAGCTATGGACTACCATGTGCGCACGAGCAAGCAATATATTTGAACGATGGTCAGCCCATACCAATTAATTCCATAGATAATTTTTGGAGAAAACTTGACTTATCACCGTGTGTGTCTCTTCAAGACGATGACATCGATTGTGTCGTCGATCTGCAAGTGTTCACGAAACAGTTTAAGCAGCAAACAAGGCATGGCAAATTCAATCTTTTAAGGAAGTTGAGGGAGATAATCACACCATCAACAACTTTAATTCGTGAACCTGTTGTTAAGACGAATACTTGTGGACGCCCCTCCTCGAAGAAAAAAGTTACATCAAATACTCGTGCTAATCCGTCTGCATTAGTGTTCGTTGAGTCTGATTCCCCCCATTCTCAGGAACCAAGCAGACACAATTATTCGTTTGGAGGCCTCGACTCGAAGAGCAGGGAAGACATATCCACTCTTGCTAATATGGCTATATTTGAGTTTGTTGAGCTAGATATTTTCCAGTTTCAGGAACCAGTGAGACACAGTTGCTCCTCTACTTACAACTACTCTGTACATGCATATGTTCGTCAGTTTCCACCTACACTTCATCCTTACATTATGCATGTACAATACGTAAAACCTTATGGAAATTGTGGCTTTCGGGCGATAGCTGTCTATCTTGGTCTTCACGAAGATGCCTGGGCAGCTATCCGTTATAACTTAATAGAAGAGTTGCACATATTCAGGACACAGTATGTTGCAATATTTGGCAGTGATGACCAGTGGACTCGTGTTTACAATTCACTGAACTTCTTTGCATTAGATAGAGGAGCACCGATTGAGCATTGGATGACTATGCCCGACATGGATCTCTTGATTGCTTCAAAGTTCAATGTGATATTACACGTTTTAAGTGCTACACAGAGCTTCACGTATTTTCCACTTCGATCTACTCCACCACCGTCGTATCAACATGTTGCTATCGCTATTGGGTACGTAAATAATAATCACTACGTCCAGGTTGCATTGATAGTGGGTTACCCGATGCGTCCCATTATGCCTCAATGGGTTCACTTCAAACATGATTGCGCAACTGCATGAGCTACCCCGTATGAGGAGCGAATTCATGCGTACATGCAGTATATGCGTCCTAGGTTTCATTCTGAAACCATTGTGTTGGAAGATTAGAAATGTAATGTGTTAATATATTGAATAAATTTGTTTTAAATATTCAACACTTTTGTGTTATTTAATTTTACCTCGTACAAAAAGGGAAAAATCGAAAATTCAATCAAATTATATTAACTTTCTTACCATCTCTGTATACAAGTCACGTCGACAAACACTATCTCTCTTTATATATATATATATATATATATATATATATATATATATATAAATGCACGTTATAACATTGAATCTAACAATTAAATATTATAATTGTGAATCTAACTCAATTATTTGTTTAAGAAATAATTAATAGTAATAAAAAAGTTGGTTTTAATATATTTTTTTCGTCATTTTCCTATTTGTATATATATATATATGTATATGTATATAGAGGTAACGCATGAAATGGAACATGGATCCTGTGAAAGTTCATCTGTAGGGAGGTTGAAAGTTATATGCCACGTGCTTTAAGGAAGAAGAACAGTAAAGAGTGTGTTTCGAGTCCCAATAATTCTCTCTCTTAGTCTTTCTCTCATAATCACTGTCTTGTCATTATCGAGTCTTGTGTTTGTCTCCATGATTGACTACCTTAGTACAGGCAGAGAGAGTTAGGAAAGAATAGGGTGGGTTTATATAGTAAATAGGGTGGGTGTATTTAGAAAGTCTCTTTTAACGGTTTCACTAGTCATACATACACAAACATTATTAAGTGTACATATGCCTAGGTGTCATGTCATCAAGGACTTGACATGACAATTTTTTGAATTTCAAAAAAATTAAAACCTAGACTAAAAGATGTGCCCCAACCTTGTAACTCTCACTCTCACTCTCTCTTCCATCTTTCACAAACCCATTTGAGAGTGCTGGGCAAGAAGATGAGAGAAGTCGATACCCATTTCATCGGACGGAAGATTGCATGGGCGGCGACTGTTAACCAATATTCCATTTTCGACGGTGATTCGATCGGTTTCTAACCATAAAGGGTATGGAATCCATGGATATGTGTTTATGTAACGATTTTGTAGTTTTTAAATTTGTGTTTTCTGAAAAAAAGTGAGGGTACTCTACCCTATTATTTGTTGGGAAAAAGTTATCCAAATGACGTTGTAAGTAAAAGTGGTGTTTGATGTTTGGTTTAAGATTGTTCGAAGTTGTGCATATGATTAACAACTAGTATATTAGTTGGTTTGCCTGGTTTGATATGTTTTGTGCTGATAGTATATGATGGTACAATAGAATGGTAAATATTTGCAATAACAGTATTGCTACTAGTTGTAATTACATTGAGGTTGTGCTAATTACATTTTTTATTATACTTCTAATCATATGTCTATTACATTATTTCAATTCGTAATTACACTTCATCTAATTTGAAAGATTACAAAAGAACATTGAATAATTTACATTATTCCAATGCGTACTTACACCTTGATAATGTCTAATTACATTATTATGGTCATACTTACACAGATCACAATATATTACTCACTACTGTTAGATGGTGATAAGGAAGCCATGGAGAAACACTAGTGGAGGTTGGTGGTGGTCTTGAAGATTTATAAATGTGAGACCTTTTAAAGCAAAGGAAAAGGGCGGCTTGAGCTACTACGACCGCTGTTTGGGGTCTTCCATGTGTGTGGGTTTGTTTGTTTGGGGTCTTCCATGTTGTGGCTTTGGTGTTTTGAGGTCTTCTATGTTGTGGCTTTGGTGTTTGGGGTCTTTCATGTTGTGGCTTTGTTTATCTTTGGTGCTTGTGTTGTTTTTGCCTTAGAGTTGATATCCTCTTTCTCTGGACATTCAAAACTCTATTCAAAGTGAATAATTACATTATTCCAATGCATAATTACACATTGATATTTTTTAATTACATTATTCAAATGCGTAATTACATTGATAATTTCTAATTACAAAACAACAGTGAATAATTACATTATTCCAATGCGTAATTATACATTTGATAATTTCTAATTACATTATTGTGGTTTAATTACATAGGTTCACAATATATTGCTCTAACGTCATAATTAAAAATTGTATTCTCAAAATTATATAATAATCCATGGAATTATAAAAAAAAAACTAAGTTCGAAACATATAAATATAAATATAAAAAAAACTAAGTTCAAAATATACAAATATTAAAAATACCAGTGTAGTGCTAACACTGAGTTTATTTAATTTATTACACTTCTAATAATGTCTATTACACTATATTAGTGCTAATTACACTCTTTATTATACTCCTAATAATATGTCTATTACATTATTTCAATTCGTAATTACACTTTATCCAGTGTTTTCACAGCCAACAATCATTAAAATATGTTAAATATAGTGTGAAGAGAAATTAAATCAGAGTTGAAGATAATTAGGAGAGAGACGAGAAACAAGAGAGAGAAAAGAAGTAAATCAAATTTAAAGTTAAGTTTGAAGAAAAGAAAGAGATGCAGATAAGTGTGAAGAAAAGCAGGAGAAAGATTGTGCATGGATATGTTGAAGAGGTGTCAGATGATGTTGGAGAAAGAATAAGAAAAAGATAAGATGAAATCAGGAGAGAGAAGCGGGAGATGAAAAAGTAACAGGAGAGAGAAGCGGGAATCTTGATTTACTTTCATTTACCTTGATTTTCCCCCCAAAATATCTAGTTGGATATCTGTGATGAAGACCAAGGAAGGCTGTTAAAGAATGCATATAATCGAGTGCGGAGGTTGAAGTTGAAGTTGAAGATGAAGATACAAAGCGAAAGGTCCAATCACGTACTAGAGGACATGCAAGCTATGCAACTTGGCGCGAAGTGGCATCAACGCAAATGCCACGTCAATAGAGTCATTTAAGGAGTCTAGGGCCAATATTTCCGGCCAGTGTTCAACTTAGATTGGAATTAGTTATCCTAGATCTACTAATATTTGGTACTATTAGTTTGCTTTGAGTTTGGTTTCCTTCATGCAGTTATTGTTAACATAAGTCTAGTTTAACTAGGAGTAGGAATCTTATGCTTGGCTATATAAACCTGTAAGACAATTATATTCAGTTATCAATTAATCAAAAAACTCGAGATTTGTCTCAAAACCTTCTTGTTCTTTCACACAATTAGAACATGACTTATCATTGGTGCTTTCATTGAGAGATCATCGAATGATATCCCAAAAAGAATGCATCGAAGCCGTGGAGACCGGTCTCCAGGCCGTCAATGCTGAATTACAGGCAAGCAGACAAGAATTCCAGCAAGGTTTAGGAAATCTTGAAGAGATGATCACACCGTTGGAAACCTGAAACGTGAGCCAACGCCTAAGCCAGAACCCAAGCTCAAATCACCAGTTCGCCAGGACAGTAGTGAATCTGAGACTGTTTCAGAGACCATTAGCGACTCCTCCATGACGACGATTCACCACCAGTGGTCAAAACCCAGGAGAAATTTTCGGCGGTCACCAATCCACAGATGAATTTTCCTCCATTCTCAAGAGAAGATCCAATAACCTGTCTCAACCGAGCCAATCAATTCTTTCAATTCCATGAAATTTAGAAGGCGATGAGGGTAAACTATGCAATTTTTTTCTTGGAAGGAGAAGCTAATCTATGGTGGCAGTGGATTGAGCAGAATTATCGAAAAAAGGAGAAGAAGATTCATTGGAAGGATTTTGAAAAAGAAGTTCTTGCCAGGTTCGATCTAACTGGATTTGTTGATCATGATGAAGCTTTTTATTATGTTAAGCAGATTGGAGAATTACGCGATTATCTCAAGGAATTCAAAAGACTATCAAACTTGGTGCATGGATGGCCGAAGAATGCCCTTATCGAAGCCTTTATTGGGGGATTGATTCCGGAGTTGGCAAACAAAGTTAAAGCCAAGAGACAACGTACGGTCAGGAAGGCTATTGAATGGGCACGACTGGAGAATGTCATCTGGCGATAGTTAAGAAGGGTGCACGAAATAAATCTAGATGTATACAAGGAGCCAATTCAGTGATATCAAGCTCCAGACCGATGGGCTCTACTGCAAGTTCTACTTCGAAACCGATTCCGCTTGGAGTCAAGAGACTATCCTTTGAAGAGATGTAGAAGTTTGTACCGGGCCACAAGTGCAAGGGTCCGCAAATCTTTGTCATCGAGGGTCAGGAAGAGGGCATGTTGGCGGAGGAGGAATTGTCGAACCCAGAAGTGGAGAGAATGGAGCATATGCTCCAGACCATGTAATATCAATGCATACGCTGGCAGGTGTGAAGGGGCCGCAAACCATGAGGTTTCACGCCCAAATTCAAAATTATCCGATCGCCATGCTGATTGATAGTGGATCATCACTTAATTTTATTAACAATTCAACAGTAAAAAGGTTGCAACTACCAGTCCAAACCGTGGATGCCTTTGATGTTCGTGTTGCAAACAAAGATCAATTGTCGTGTGGAGAGATTTGTAAGAAGGAAACTATTAAGATTCAAGGGATACACCTTTGTGTCGACTTGTCCATATTGACTATGGTGGGGTTGGATGTGGTCCTTGGGGTTCAATGGTTAGAAAGTTTGGGAAAGATAGTATCTGATTATCAACATATGACCATGGAATTTGCTTGGGGAGACGGATAGGTTAAATTGTCTATGCAACCCTCGAGCCGACCAGAGACAATCCAAGCAAACCTACTTGAGAAGTTGTACTGGAAAGGTGGACAATGCTTTTCGATCGTGGAGGTTTCTGGTACTCGGGCTGATCAAAGAGAGGGGTTAAAGATTCATGAATCTGTGCAGGCCTTACTGGATGAATTTGCATCTGTTTTAGCCGAACCAAAGTCACTACCTCCAAGCCGACAATTTGACCACAAAATCACTCTCAAAGATGAAGGGAAGTCGGTCAATGTGGCGCCATATAGGTATGCCCACTTCCAAAAGGATGAAATAGAAAAACAAATTATGGAGATGTTAATGCAACGGGTTCATATGCTCTAGCAATAGTCCGTTTTCGTCACCGGTGCTCTTGGTAAAAAAAAAAAAGATAGGTCATGACGATTTTGTAACGATTATCAGGCACTTAACGAGGCACTATAAAAGATATATTTCGAATCCTAACGGTTGATGACATGTTTGATGAGTTGGGATGAGCTTGTTTCTTCTCTAAGGTATCATGAGATTCGAGTCCACGAAAAAGATATCCACAAAATGAAATTCAAAACACAACACGGGCATATTATAAGTATTTGGTGATGCCGTTTGGTTTATGCAATGCGCCTTCTACTTTCCAATTTGCAATGAATTCTATACTTAGTGCGTATTTGCGGAAATTTATTTTGGTATTTTTTGACGAGATACTGGTTTACTCGAGAAGTTGAGATGATCATCTTCTACATCTATGTGTGGTATTGGGTATTCTGGACAGTCATAAGTTTCACATTAAGCCGCCTAAGTGCGCGTTCGAGCAAGAGAAGACTGAATATCTGGTGCATATTATATCACGGGAGGGAGTGCAAGTTGATGGCCGAAAATTTGAAGCCATGGTATCTTGGCCTAGGCCAAGCAATGTTTCGGCCTTGCGTGGGTTTTTGGGTTTAACCGGATACTACCACAAGTTTGTTGAACATTATGGAATCATAGTGAAGCCTCTAATGGATATGCTTTAAAAGGGAGGATTTCAACGGATGGAAAGGGCGGTACAAGCCTTCGAGCAATTGAAGGAGGCAGTGACTTGTACACCTATTTTGGCAATGCCTGATTTTGAAGTTCATACTAATTTCATACCTATGCTAGTGATGTTGGCATTGGAGCCGTTCTTACCCAGCATACCAAGCCCCTAGCTTTTCTCAGCAAGGCTTTAGGACCAAAAAAGAAAGCATGGTCAGTTTATGCGAACGAGATGTTGGCAGTAATTGAGGTCGTGCGGCTGTGGAGGCCATATTTGTTGAGGCAGAAATTTGTTATTGTTACCGATCAACAGCCCTTGAAGCACCTTCTTGAGCAACGTATTATCACTCTGGAACAGCAAAAATTCGTGGCAAAACTATTGGGTTATGAGTTTGACATTCGATATAGGCCTGGTAAAGAAAATATGGTGGCGGATGCATTGTCTAGGAGGGAGGACATCCCAGTTTTGCATGTTGTTTCCAGACCAGAATGGGCAGTATGGAATGAAGTCCGTGAGGGAATCAAAAATTGCCTAGAATATCAGCAACTACTGTAGCAAATGGAGACGCAACCGAACTTATTTCCAGATCATGATTTGCGTTTTGGATTGTTACACTACAAGGACCGAGTATGGGTGCCTGATGTGGGGGAATTAAGGGAAAAAAAATTCTTCATCACTTCCATGATTCAACTATTGGGGGGCATTCCGGGGTGTATCGCACGTGGGTTCGTATTGCTCAAATATTTTATTGGTCGGGTTTAAAAAAAAGTGTTCAAAGATATGTAGCTGCTTGTGATGTCCGTCAACGAATTAAGCATGACAGACGGAGGCCTGGTGAACTATTACAGCCATTGCCCATTCCGGATAGAGTGTGGGAAGATGTGACGATGGATTTTATTGAAGGATTACCTCGGTCTAATGGGTATAATGGGATAATGGTAATGGTCGATCGTTTGACGAAGTTCGCTCACTTCATGGCATTAGTGCATCCTTTCGTCGCCAAGTCCACCGCGCACTTGTTTTTGGTTAACATCATTAGGTTGAATGGGGTTCCTCAGACCATTGTGTCCGATAGAGATCAGATTTTCCTCATTAATTTTTGGGGTGAATTGTTTAAATTACAAGGAACGCAGCTATTGATGAGCTGGGCATATCATCCTTAAATGGATGGCCAGTCGGAGGTCACTAATCAAACTCTTGAACAATATTTGCGTGCATTTGCCCATCATAATCCACGAAAGTGGGAAGAATTCTTAGCTTGGGCCAAGTATTGGTATAACACCACTTACCATGCCTCCACCAAAAGAACTCATTTTGAGTATTTGTATGGTCACAGGCCACAATATCTGCCTGATTATGAAGTAGGATCATCTCCTAATGACAAGGGCGATCGTGATTTACGTGTGCGGGATTAGTTGCTTAAGGAATTGAAGAAGAATCTTGAGAAAGCTAATAATCGAATGAAGACAATTGCCGATACTCATCGACGTGAAGAGTCTTTCGACGAACAAGATTTGGTTTGCTTGAAAATTCAACCACACAAACAGAAGTCATTATCTCAGAAGACCTTATATAAGTTAAGTAGTAGGTTTTACGGTCCTTACAAGGTCTTGCAACGGATTGGCCAGGTGGCATATAAGCTTGAGCTGCCTCCGGATACTCATATTCATCCTGTTTTTCATGTTTCCCAACTTAAGAGGCGTGTGGGTGGGGACATTGCTAGTAGTTCCGTGCTACCAACGTTGGACCAAGAGGGGCGGCCATTACTTTCTCCTCGGCAGACTATGGAACATCGGAAGATTAAACGGGGCAATCATTTCCATTGGGAAGTATTCATTTTATGGGATCAATTGGATGATAATGAAGCTACTTGGGAGGATCTCTCTTTGATGAAGATTCAGTTTCCAGACTTTCCGCTTGAGGACAAGCATTCTCTCAATGGGGGGCATCAGCGCAAATACCACGTCAGCAAAGTCATTTAAGGACTCTAGGGCCAATATTTCCGGCCAGTGTTTAGCTTAGATTGGAATTAGTTATCCTAGATCTACTAATATTTGGTACTATTAGTTTGCTTTGAGTTTGGTTTCCTTCACGCAATTATAGTTAATGTAAGTCCAGTTTAACTAGGAGTAGGAATCTTATGCTTGGCTATATAAGCCTGTACAACAATTATATTTAGTTATCAATTAATCAAAAAACTCGAGATTCGTCTCAAAACCTTCTTGTTCTTTCACACGATTAGAACATGACTTATCAATATGATATGACACCTGGACTATGGATACTTATGGACACAAATTCTAAAGACGTTTAGTGTTTTTTTCTATTTTAATGTCATATAGATTTGAGGGTCACAAAATGAAGGATTTAGCATTATCCGAACGAACATAGATGAACGTAGTACATTTACATTGCCTAAACTGATATCGTGTGAATGGGAAATTAATTTCAAAAGCGTCCAAATGAAATACGGAAAATTAATGTTATGAAACTCAATCCCACATTGAAAGTTTATAAACTCAATAGTGAATTTATAAGTCGTCACATTGCTGGCAGTGGGATTGGGTTGAGAGTCAATATGCATAAAATAGAGCGACTCATTCTTCACTGAAACAAACCATGGTAACTGGCCTACGATTTGGGCTAGTAACTCCCTATTTAAAGACATTCTTCCAGAATACAAACAAGTATTGATAAGCAGAATCGTTTTATTCAAGTCGGATTGACCGAAAGCATTGTCTACAACACATATTAACTATCCAATAACTTGAACGATACTTCTTGGAGTCCTGGCTAAAAAGACAAATCCATACTTATAGATGACAATACCACCATAGACAGAAGACAAAACAAAATCTGGATTCATCTTCATAAAATGTAGGATTGACTGAAAGCATTGTCAACACCATATTCATCTTTCCCTTATCATTTTGGTATGTCTCTGACTCCATCTCTATCTATGCCTCCATCTTTCCCTTATCATCGAATTATTACAAAACAATATGCAGCACATTTAAACCAAAAACTTTCCATGATGCCACCCCACAAGCATAGGACACTAAAGATTTCACTGAATCGAAAAGCTACAGGCAGATGGTCTTAAAGTAGCCGGTGTTATAGGTGTTGATATAGTACAGAATAACCTTGGAATCACATACACATCTTTAAACTAACAAATGAGAAATATGAAAGAACAAGTAAATAATTTTTTATAAGTGTTCAGCTTCCTCAAGAGGAGAAAAAAATAATTCCACGACGGGATGAAAATGCTTCAAGTCAGGTGGACAAACCTTAAGAGTAGGTGTGGAGTCAACTTAACTGAAATCAGATAAATCAGCAAACTATCAACTATCAAGAGACAGAAACAGAAGACAATGACAATAACCATTTCCAAAACAGATGAATGTGAAAGAGTTAGAAATCAATCCATTACCATCATGGTATGAAAGCTGACTGATTTTTTTCTAGTTTTTTGTTGTCTTTCGCTTTGTTGCCAAAGAGAGGGTATAACATCGTCAACAATACAAAAGTTCACCAGATTTATCAATGAAGAACAAGTAACTAATATACTTGATGACTTGCTGCCATTTGGGTAAACCAGTCCACAAGTAATAGACTGCAAGGAACGTTGTGCTCCCATCAGGTAACCAGAAGAATATATCTATGAAGAGAAGGTCAGGCAATGATGCCTGATTATGTTATGTTTCAACTGCACTCCTGCAGTGTTTCATGTTCTTTCTAACTACACCTCTATATCTCCATCCACTTTCGAAGTCCACAAGTACCCTGCGAGTTAAAAGTTGCTGAACTTCTAGATCTGCCAAAATACAGAAGATAAATCAATAAAATATAGCTATGCATATGCAACCAATAACTTAAGAGTTGAAATTTAAGTTTACAATCAAATAACAGAAATCAATTAAAAACGTGGAACCCTATGACAAGCCTTTACTAATAATGCAAGTAATCTTCAAACCTCTAACATCATTATAAGCTAAAGCAAGGAGGCATGGTTGAGAATATGGCTTGAAATAAGACAATGCGGCATGCTTTTACATTAAAACAAGAGTCAATGGCAATAAAGAATCACTCAGTACATGCTAATATAGAAAAAAAATTGTAGATCAGATAAAGTTAAATAACACTGCCTTGCAATGGCTCATTGAACAACACTAAGTGTGAAGTGATGTTTGGAAGTATCAACTATCGAGTGAAACTTTACACTATCCACAACAATTTGCTGAATGGATAAATTAAAAAGGTCCTAGAAGAATAGCAATAAATAAAATTCACACAATATACATTAGTTTGAAAAATGTTGTCTGTTAAACATCATTGAGCTTTTATTGAGAAGGCGCTCATTGAAGCACAAACTAAGACAAAGAAAGAACTTTTAGTAAGAAAACAAATTTCTCTACCAAGTTACATGCAACATCAAACTGGAGCAGCTTGTCAGAGTGAGAACATAAAGTTGCCTCAACCAAAAATCTTGGCTCCACCCACCTCATTACCACATAGAAATTGCTACAGAACACAAGCAATATGTGACATTTAACCCTGATTCTTTGCATAAAATGACAAGTGGAATTTATTATTTATAGCATATCCAGAAAAACAAATATAAATTCATATCAGATAAACAGTAGATTTCAAACTGAATATTGCTATAGAATCCCTAAGAACCAGTAGGAAGTACCTGGTCCCTGCTCAACATATATCTTTTGAGGAAACCAGCTTCTCGACAAGCCACTTCCAGCAATCAAAGCAACAACCCTTTATCAATAATAAAATATAGCTAGTATTTGTGCCCCATAGAAATGAAAGTTATTAAAAAGTACGTTATACTGGCCAAATCGAACATACAAATCCAGTACACACCCACTACAGAAATGAAGATCCAATAGCTAGTAACCAATGTCCCATAAATTAAGCAAACTATGGAAGTTCTGCAAAGGACAGAAAAGTATTTGGCCTTAATTCACCCGGTCATAATTCTTAATTATTCCGAGGGAACTGTGAAAGCCTGTACTTGTAAAGTATCAGCTACAGAAGGTTACAAATTAATGCAACTTAAGAATCAAAATCCTCACCTCTATATACCCCACCCTCTGTATGCAACAAAATCCTGATAATCATCGGTTGTTATCATTAGAAGCCACATGATTATGGTGATTAGAATTGGTAAAATTCTTGCTGGACCAATCCCTCTGTTGATGCATCATACTGTATGGATTATTCCTGTCGAATCCATTACTGTACCCGTCACCCTGATTTCCGACCTGCATCCCCATGTGTCCGTAGACCGCCATGGGCATCGGCATCGATATCATCCCCCCTTGTGCCGGATAAGGCATGGGAATTGGCATTCCGACGTGTTCATTCCCATGGACACCACTACCAGCATTACCGCCTTCTTGCAGGTTCTGCGGCACCGGCGTGGAGGGGAAGAGTTGGTCAGACGAGGACGGTCCATCGCCAGATATTCCCTGCATCCGCTTCAGGTACAACCGGTACTTTTGCAGATGGCTGGCGACGTTCTCCCGCGTCAGGCCCTCCACGTTCATCAGCTGCATAATTGTCTTGGGCACTGCGTTCTGGATACCCAAGTGCGCCACAACTTCAACGAACCTCTTGTGCAGCTGCGGAGTCCAAACGAGACGTGGCCGTTTCAGCGTCCTGGCCGCTGGATCGTCCATAGGATTCTCGGTCCTCAACGCCGAGTCGGCCTCTTCCGCGCACTCAACCTTCCTCAATTTCCGTGAATCAGATCCGGACCCGTCCCTGTCGGTAATCTCATCGTCCGCCTCCACCACCATCGGGTCGCGGCTCCGCTCTTCCGCAAATGACTTGAAGTTATTTTTCGACGACATAGCATGAGATTCCCCGCTGCCTCGAATCGTGGACATGGTATTCTGCGAGGCTCGGTTGACATCTAGGAGAGTCTTGTATGGCTCCGGCGATATACTGAACGCGGAAGCAAGCTCTGGCGAGATCAACGCTTGAAAAAGCGGTGTGACATCATCAACGCTGGGTAATCCGACCTCCCATTCCATAACTCTCTCCTCATCAGCGTTATCTTCTCCGCCAATTTCAACCTCGCTCATCTTTACTTCCTCCCCCATAATTCACTCAGACAACTCCCACACACAGAAACGGTAAACGAATTGAGCTGGAGATGGAGAGAAATCCGGGATGCTATTCGGCGAGTTTCGGTGGTCTGTTTGACTGAAGGGAAAGTGCGGAGAACAAAAAGGCTGTGGTCTGTGTTTGCAGCGTTTTCTTCTTTGATTTTTATTGCAAAGGGGCAAAGGGAAGAGAAAGGGCGAGAAAAAGAGAGAAAAAGTGCAAAATCCGATTCCAGATCGATCTTGTGCTTCTGCCAACGTGCACGGCTTAGCCAGATATTTATTGATCCTCTAAAATATCTACATCCGGATCACACCTATTCGTCGCTCCATTCGACACCTGTCCTTTTTAACCGTTGACCCAATTGGAGAAGATAACCAAAGCGGTTTACTGTGAACCTGAGTGTGCTAGATTGGGAAGCTAAATTACTGAAGAGGGCAATCAAGCGGAGCAATAACAAGCGTGTGATTGGTTCAGACTTGCCAAGTAATCAAGTGAGGGCACTTTTAGAGGACTTTTTGGTAAATTTGACAAGTGTCGTGTCAATATTTTTTTAACACCGACTTTGCCCTCGCACCTTCCGTTTTAATTTATTCTGGAAGCTTTTAGTTTGAACCAATAGGAGTCCACAATGTTGGTTGACAGCTGTGGAGTGGAAAACGACAACGTGGAGAGGCAATCCTGTGGCGGCGGAAGATGGAATTAGTTGATGCTGCAGATGATGTAATCACCGCTGGATTGTACTTAGCCGAAATCTCTTGAAGCGCACAATCCTTTTAAGAATGCCAATTAGTCGGTCGGTGCAGAATCCACTGGTTGTACACAAACAGATGAAACTGACACAAAACGTCGTCGTGGCGCTAACGATTGCGTCATGCCTGTACAAGGCTGGGCCTACTTTCGGGTATCTAATAGCCTAATAGTGAGTAAGCCCAGTGGCCCAATAACAACAAAGCCCAACCCTCTGGTCTACCTTAAGCAGGCCCTGCTCCCAATCATCTTCACTCTGGGGGAGCTTTTGCCATTACAGGGGACAGATTATAGTATGATCCAAGGCTACTACATCTATATCTCTATCTGCCCCACCTCTCATACCCATTTTCAAGCCAAAGCTTACTAATTTTTCTCTTCATGCCCACTATTTGTCTCCAACAATCACTTCAGCTCTCTCCTTATCTGTTCCTCTCCCAGAAAGAACAAGGACCATCCAATTTCGCAACCAGATTTGGAGAATCTCTGCTACCCCAGAAGAAGCCTTGTCTTCAGGTACGAACCCAGCTGAGGATTCCCAGCAAATGCTGTCCAGTATGATAGGATCCTAATGTGTCCGTTAATGTTCTGTTAAATGTTGCTTAGCTGGATGCTTAGTTGGCTAACGGCGGTTAGCTGTACGTTAGCGTTAGTCGGTGTATTGTTCTAGTATATGAATGATTGTTGTTCTGGTTGCAAAAGCAGTTGAGAAATAATATTATCACAAATGAAGACGTTTCTTCACTCTTATTCTCTGGTTTTCCTCTGTGATTCTTCTTCTTGAATTCATCATCTCCATTGCTAGAGTTAAGGTAGAAAGGGTCTATCACAATACCAAGGATGAGGGCACGACAACCATCATACAAGTTCTTCTGTTCAATACCTTTGCTGCTCTCTGTTAAGAACCAAGCCAGGTGCACGCCCATATACACACCCAGCATAGTTAAGGTAGAAAAAGGTCTATCACAGTACCAACGATGAGGGCACGACAACCATCATACAAGTCCTTCTGTTCAGCACCTTTGCTGGTCTCTGTTAAGAACCAGGTCAGGTGCGCGTCCATATACACACCTTGCAGACCCATACATTCCTTAATCAACTACACAAGTCCAACCATTACCCTCGTATGAGCTGGTTGTAACCAACAAACTCAATAGACCACTATTTAGAAAACTTGTTGGCTGATTGAGGAAGGCATTTACCTTCTTTATCAATAGATTACAAGTCTCCTATCTAAACAATGTGGGACATTCAATTGATAGGAACCTGAATATTGAGTCAAATGAAAATGGTTGTTGTGCTTGATAGTGTTGCTTGGAGGGTAGTTTGTTTTATGAGTGAATAGGATGTTGATTGCCCGAAAATGATTTGTATCCCAACAATTTTATCCCAGTAATATACCAGTCTATCTGGTAAAGCTGACTAAACATGCCAACATGACATTAATTAAAAAAAATCCTTTTTCTTTTTCATTATTTCCCTCTCCTTTCTCTCTCTTCCTTATCTCTTCTCCCTTCTCCCTTCTCCTCACCTCACAGCCAACTATGGCCTCTTCGCCGTCCGGCCACTGTTCGCGCCACCGCTAGTGCCAAAACAAGCGCCAAGCCATAGGGAAGTTACCCCAGCCCTCCACCGACAGCAACGGCCAAGGTTTTCGCTAGAGAAAGCCTGCAAAGCCGCTATCCTCCTCTACTTCGAACTGCCGATCCCGCCACCTTCGGCTTCTTCTTTGCACGCCGTCACTGGCGTTGGACTCCCTGAGGTGAGAAGCACCTAGCCTAACCCTTCGCCGGCCATAACAATTACCCGAAGTAGACAACCCGTTTTTGACCCGGTTTTTTTTACTAGAAAGGAACCATTACTTGCAAAGTGCTTTCAAACTAGAGACATTGCATAAGATGAATTTCTCTCTGAAAGCTCAAATGCCATAAGCCCCCCAACATAGTAAGTGTTTCTTAGACCTTGAAGTTCAGACTCCAATTTCTCATAAAATCCTTCTTTCATGCCCGCTCGAGTCTTGAATTTAAGTTTAGATTTTGCAGATTGTTAAATTCATTAAAAAAATTATGCGTAATATATGTGAAATTATTGGCTAATCCATGCTTTGCAAAACCCCACAATCAGTCCCTTAGTTGCCAATTAGTCTCAATCATCATGTTTAGGGCATATAAATCAAAAAACACAAACGACACTAGTAAACCCGTTATTACATTGTTTTTTGAGTATTGTAGATTATTATTAAATTGTTTTTTCAGTGTCTGGATCGTTATTACATTATTTTTCGGTGTTTCCATATAATTATTACATTGCTTTCACAAACAATGTAATTACCACAAAATAATACATGACATAATGTATTATGTAATACAATTGGTCTTCAGTTATTTGTCAATAATACATATGTTAAACTTCAAATTTCAATCTTTTTAAAATAAACAATGAAATTTCTCATGATATACATGTAATTATATTGTTTTCATTATGAATATATGAACAAGGATTTATGCTTCTTTGGAAAGTGAATTTAATCTAAATTTCATCTTTTAAGGCCTAATTTCAATGTACTTTTGAAAAATATTGTAATTTCATTTTTTTAGGATTCCATATTTTTATTACATTGTTTTTAAGTTATCCAGATTTTTATTACATTGTTTTGAAAAACAATGTAATCAAGATCGACCCGATAAAATGTATCGACAATGAATCTTATTAGATAGAGGTTGACATACTGATTCTGAATATGCAATTTTTTTCGAAATCTAACATGTATTTTAATAGATAAAATGTTTTAAATTTTGTCTTAAAAAAAAAGTAAAAAAAACAGTGATGTCATCATATGATGTAAGCTTGTGTGAAAAAGAAATTATACAAAGAAATAGGGCTTTTTTGTCTTATAAAAAATAACAAGTGGTATACTTTCCAACTCTGCAATCCAAATCAAAATCAGCTTGCCACTACTGTTGATTGCCACAGGTAGCATAAGTCTGTAGTTTTGAGTTCACGCAGGAGGCACAAATCAAGCCCACGCAGGGGCAGACTATCAAGCCAAAGCCTATGAAAGTACAGGTGTCAACAGGCCTCACGCAGGAGGCACGAATCAAGCCCACGCAGGGGCAGACTATCAAGCCTACGCAGGGGCATACTAAGCCCACACACCTCCTTATAAATATTCGGAGGAGGTAAGACTAGAACCCATGACCTGAAGTCAGGGACATGCAAAGTCATTGCCACTCAACCAATGGCTCATTTGCAGCACAAGTCTGTAGTTGGTTAGTATAAGTAGTGGTTTTAGTTTCTTGTATTAGGCAGTTATGAAAATGAAGAAGAGTTTGTCTTTGTGTTTCCTCTGTTCTTGTTCTTCTCTGTAATTTCTTCCACCGTTCCCACTATTCGTCATCTTTTAAGGTTAAGATCTGAAAGGGTTCTATCAGTCTCTCTGTTCTCACTATTGGGGGGTAATACAGCATTTGCAATTCTTTTATCTACTTTTTTGGGGTATTTTCTTTTTTTTGTGATTGATTGTAAATTGTTGAATGTGGTTGCAGGTTATCTACCTGGCAGTGGCGGATTTCTTGCAGAAGAGGGAGAGCGACAAGTTTGAGAAAGAGGAGGTAGCCAAGAATAAGAGCAAGAAAAAAAAATGAAAGTGAGAGCAAGGACAGGGCCAAGGGGATTTGGGTTAAAGATTGACGTTGATGATGACCAACATCTCGATTAATTACAATGTATACCAATTTTCTCCATCTATGTATTGATTTGCCTTTTCTTCTCTTAACTACCAAGTTCAAAAAAGAGGTTTGTGTTCAACTGGCCTTTTTTGACCGAGGACAGTATTTTTTTTTCTGTACAGTACTGATTTGCAACGTTTGACAATACAGTGACAAAATTAAAACGCGACCAATCCTTCAATGACCACAAGTTATATTAACCGAGTCTTGTTACCACAAAGTTGATTGTCAAAGGTGGCAATAGAAATGGGATACCAATTCCTACTGTTTGGTATCAATAAGACTGCAATAAGCATTGTTTATCTAGAAAACATTTGCATTCTCCGTACCTCATTCTACAAGAGGACGACAAATAGGAGAGTCTAAAACTCCATTAAAGGAATGATAGTGAAGCAAGGAGTAGCCTTCTATGAGGAATCATAATCATTGATAGGATAATGATTCATCAGCATCAACACCTAAACTAGCATGAAAAAAAAAGAAGCATACCATAGCTGCTTATAAATAAAAGATTGAACAAAATATGGGTAAGAAAAATGTACTTTAAAAGACAAGTCAATTACCATACATATCAAGAAAATTCTGCCCTCACCTAAACATTAACAGCTCTCTTCGCACAGCATATTTGTACAGTCACATAAACACAAACTACCCTCAGCTCATTTTTACAGCCTTTGGAACTTGTACAGTCATTGATCTCCTCTGCATATAATCAGGTGTATTTAACATATGAACCTCAGCCTCGATCACATCTATGTATAAACTCTTAAGCTACACAATGTACAGTTTCCATTACAAACAAACAACTTTATTTTCCATCAACTCTTACCTGTCTGAAAATATAGGTAGAGGCATAACCCTAAGATGCGGGGAGAAAGAAAGAGAAGAGAGGAAGCTCACAGTAGCCTCAGTTAGCTGTACAAACACCTTTCCTATGCCACCTACTAGGGGTGTAGAGATTGAGCAGCAATTCTCCTTTCTGCAAACAATTTAAAACGAGGTTTTTGAAAACAAAAACTATATTAAGGTTGAATGATAACTGTAACGAGTTCATATAATAGGTGAGTTATAAACCCAATAATGATCTATCAGATGCATACACAATGTTCATATGCAAAACTGTCAACAAAGTATAGAAATGCGTACCCCCAGCAGCAACCAGTTTCTCTACGCGGGCAACAATATGCTTTCCATACGTGTATTTCTTCAATGCATTTAAATGAACCTTAATTCGACCAAGGATCAGTTCCCGTTGTTGATCATCACAAGTCTCAAGCACGTTTTGAACAACATAGTTTGCAAACTGATCTTTCATCATAGCCTAGATATATAAGCAAGAGGGATAATAAGTAACCGGAATAGGTAACTGGGTACATGCATATCTACATTCTGCTCAGCCTCAGATGGCCACAAAAGCAAACAACACCAGCTGAGTTTGAGAACTTCTCTTAATGTCTTCTCTGTATCAGTTACTACTGATAATGAAGAAAATACTCTAAATTACAGTTGTTGATACAAGATTTTGACTAAAATGTAGTTCTGTGCCAGTTTGTAGAAGTGTAACAAATATGAGTACCAGAAGAGGCTCATTTTCATCAGTAGCGAAAAGCATCTCATTCACCAGTAAACTCCAACTTACATTGTTTTGGTGCAAAATTTTCATTGAAATATAGTTCCGCGGCAGTTTGTAGAAGTGTAACAAATTTGACGTACCTGAAGAGGCTCATTTTCATCAGTATTGCCCAGCATCTCACTAACCAGTAACTGACGTTCACTAGGACCGCCAAACGTCAAACACTTCTCCACAACATTGGAGGCAAACTTCTGCTGGCTCATTTGGACGATTTTCCCAGCTAATTCCTTGATTATAGCAGAGCGTTCATGAGGCTTTCCATGCTCCAACACATGCTGTTGAAAAAAATGCAAAAGTCAATTGCAACAAGAATTGGAGAAGGCTGGACTGGACAGAAATCATGAAAGAGCTTATCAAGCCGAAATGCAAGACAATACTTAGAGCAAAATAAGAGACAAAAAACCAAATGCAGCTCAGCAGAAGCAAAATTCTGCTTCCCTGAAAAATAGAACAAAGGCAGCAGTAACACCACATCCTTCTGGAAACATGCCTGTAGTAACACTTTGATGGTCAATAAAACTCAAATCAACCTGAAAGTTACTTAAATAACAATAGCCTAATGCTACTCAAACAAACGTTTGATTGAAAATGAATTCAGTTCTGCTCTTCGGGAGAGTTTCAACTCTACCAGAAAGCCTGAAGTGATGGGGTTAACTGTAAATGTTTCACATAGTTTAAATACAATAATATAATAGGAAGGTTAAGAACATGAAGCCTTTTGGCAAAATAATCTCATACATCCATAAGTAGGTAACCAGGATATCAAATTTTAACAACCTAAGACATGATGAGGCCATTAGGGGCAATAAAAATGGCATGTGATTGAAGGATTTAAAGACCTCTATAAAATATTAAAATAAGTAGCAAGAATTGAAATGTAAACTAAATCAAGTCATCTAAAATATTCTTGGATATACATACAATCATCCAAGAAGGCAGAAGAAATTAAATTAAAGGTTTTTGAAGGACTTAATTGTGTTAGGTCAGTGGTCAAAACCGACATCGAAATTGAAGACCATAGTCGGTGCATACAGTAATCTAACGAATACTCTGAGAAGTGAGAACGATAGAGAAAACATAATCTACTTGAAAACTAAATTGAAGCAAATACTAGAAAACATGAACTTGTATCAACATATATCATAAACGTGTATGTTATGTAAAACTGTACCAAAAGCTTCCATTACATACCTGAACAACATAATTTCCATACTGATCTTGTGCCAACATGCTAACAGATCCTAAAATCTCATCCATAACTTTACTCTGTGTTCCCAGGTCTTTGCAATGTTCCAGTACTCTCTGTCATGGAAATAAAATATGATATACAGATTGTAAACCTCATTATATACAGTACACATCCTTAAAGTTTGAAAACCAAGTAGCAAAAGTTTCCCCACCTGTATAACGCGGCACCCATACGGGTGTGTAGAAAGGCTCACAACCTGGTCGAAGAATGTTGTAACAATAAATTGAATGTTATCTTCAGGAACACATTCAATACACTTCTGGATGACATGGTTCCCATTCTGGTCACGTACACAGCGCATTACATGACCATCAAGCTCCTCAACCATTTTAATCTTCTGGTCTAAGTCAACAACTTCAATAGCCTGCCCAGTGTATTGAATGTGTGTATAGAGACAAAGAATTATTTTAGTTAGCACTGCATCATCAAAAGAAACCCTCCAACTCACAACAAAGAGGAATAACCACAGTAAATGATATTGTTACACTGTTGTTTAAACAGGGCTTCTCCACTCAAGAAGCAGCAACAAAGTAGTCATAATGGTATTATCTTGACAATAATACTAACCCCGTATATTTGGCATATGAAGCATGCCATATGCTATGACCAAAGCACTCAACCGTTTGGAGAAAGACTACACTTGCCCCAAATCATTCGTAAAATGATAAAATCATTCTCTCTTATGGCCGATCAATGTAAAATTACTATACAATTTGGAGAAAAAGATCTTATGTAACCTATAAAATGTGCAAACTGTAAACGTATCATAACAAAGTTATCGTGGTTAATCCAACCATGTGAGTTTAAAGTTCAATTTAAGGATGTCCAACCCATATTAGTAAAAGACCAGAAAGATCAAAATCGGCCATATAAAAAACCAACACAATAGGCAATATTGAAACATGTTCCAAAAGAAAACTTATGATACCTTCTGAATCACTCGGCAACCATACATCTGAAGACTAAGAGTCAAGACATGACCAAAGAGTTTACTGGCTAGTTCTCTTCTCTGGGATGGAAGTCCATGCTCAAAAAACTGTATACAAATAAAGACTGTTACTTTCATAAATCCAAGAAATTGAATTAAAACACAACTCAAATCTTCCAATAGAAGATTATCAAATACCTTCTGAATTACGTAATTACCAAAAACATCAGTCATCAAAGCAAGACCTTGCGGCATTATTTCCTGATAAACCATATTTTTCTCTTCCGTTGTGGCTGTCTCAAGTTTTTGTTGAATGAATCGACTACCATACTGATCGGCACTGCTCATAGTAAGACATAAAATAGCATAAATCAGTTAAGATAGCAGGTTAGGAAAAAGCTGAACATATGTTAAATATCATGTACCTGAACTCTACAACATGACCAGTAATTTCTGAAAGTTCAAAGCATTTAGCTTTGTTACTCTTAAACTCTTCCAGAAGTGATGATGCAAACCCTTCATCCATGTTCATACCCCCATCCAAGTGCCAGGGTCCCATGACGCCCCCAGCCAAGTTCCTTATCCCAGGAGAAAAGCGCATGTTAAGATCATTGTGCCTTATAGGACTGCCAGGACCAACTGGAGAGTTTGGAATAATGGGATTTGCCAAGGGGTTTCCTGGATACGACATGCCATATGAAGGATTTGCATAGTAACCATGGTGGTTGGAACTGCCAAATTTACCACCCAATGGGACACCATACTGTGATTTCTGAGGTGATAGCAGAGCTCCAACATAAGCTTTCTGGAGTTCGAGTAAATTCATGTATGAATTGCCCCCGTAGTTCCTATCCATAGAGGAATCGTTCAAAGCAGCAAGCTGTGCGGAAGCAAACTCAGGTGTCCTCAAGTACTGTAGATACATCGGATCAACAAACGGTGCCTGAAGAGCATTTCCTGCCATAGGACTCCCCACCCTACCATGGTTCTGTGATATAGATGCAACAGATGCCAGATTTGACCCTGGAGTAAAACCACCTCCAAGCATTCTAGAGTCCATCCCAGGAACTGCCATAGCTGATGCTGCAGCAGCATTTTCAAACAATGGAGGGAAATTCCCAGCGCCAAGTTGGCTACCCATCATGGAAGCCAACGCTGGATTTAAGGAATATCCACTTAATCCATAGCTTTGGAATGACGAATTTGTACCATCCACATGCTGATACTGACCAGGTAAGCCACTTCCACCATTAAAAGGGGAGGTAGGTGATCCTTTCAGATATGAATTAGCAGAATGCACAAGAGATTTTTGCACTCCATTATGCCTATCAGCTACTAAGGATGAGTTGAGGTCCGATCCCCCACCATTGCTCTTACCTGAATTGCGGAAAGTTCCCTTTACTGATTGAGGAGCCACCTGCATATTTAAATGCCCCGATTCAGACTTCTTCAGGTATGTATGTTGCTTAACACGATTCTCATCACTTTCCAAACCAAACAGATAATTCTGGTGACCAACAACATCATGTTCAATCTGAGATGGAAAATGGTTCTCTTCACCAATCACACCATTTGTTGACAAGTTCATGCCAGATAAAGCGGCTATCAAATCTGAGGATTCATTGATACCAGACGAAACACCATTAAATGAATTTGAACCAGTGACACTCCTCTTTTCAGCATTGCCACTTCTCCCTCCTCCAATAGGTGTGGGGCAAGGACTAGGAGCCCCAGCAACAAGCTGATGATCCGGAGTGGCGCTCCTTGATAAAGAGGATCCCAGGGCAGCAGCATAAGTATATGAAGAAGGTGGGCCATTTGCACTAGACAGTAAAGCATCCGTCGATGCTAACTCACGGCGAAGATGAGCTAAGTCGCCTTCACCCGATCCTAAAGTTTCTAAATTTTCATCGAATGCATTACGGCTAGCAGGGCGGGAAGGATGACCTATCACAGAAGGTGCACGCCCCAAGTCATCCTGCATCAAAGGGAAACCCAAACAACATGTAAACAATGCACATTATGAAAAAATTATGCTAATATTAGGTGGAATAAAAAGGGCCAAGCAGCAATCAGAAACAAGCATATAAAAAGGAATTAAATAATAAACTAGTCAAAAAGAAGAATGCTTTCAAAAAAAAAGCCGTTGAGACATTCAATAATTTTTTTTTAAAAAACGATATGGAGAAATGCCCTGCAAATGACAATTTGGTGAAGAGGATATACGGCTGTCTGTGTATCAGGAATTTCAGAAACATGCCAAACATGCATATCAAAAATAAATTTCACACCAACACCCATAAATTAAATTTCCTAAACATGTTTTTCCAGGCAACTGTCTCCTCACAGCAACAGAAAAACTGAACTGTGGCAGCAGATAAACTGTGAATGTTTGTAGTCAAAAACATGTCACCACAAACCTCAAAACATGTCAACACAATCCTCGCACTACACATGTGCAAAAACTACAGAAGCACCATGACATGATACATTCACCTAAAATGAATTGAAATCGACAAAAATCAGGAGTGGGGATAAAGATAGTACAAATTATGAATTATTTAAACATGACCTGATCCTTTCTCTTTCTTTTATTTTATTTTTCTAGTTCTTTGCATTTTATTGAACGGAAATATGACCTTGTCCTTACCTTGAATAAGAATATTAAGCAGAATCACATAAACTCAATATCAAGCTGTCAACAGAATGGACAGAACCTTAAAAATCATTTGGTAAAGAACCGGAAAGGACAAAACCTGGTTTCCACATGTTAAATGAGACAAATTTACCCCATAATAAATAAAAATACTGATAAGTATTAATAAATAAATAGAAAAGATGTCCAAGCAAACCACCTGAAAAATTTCAGCAAGGCTCTTCTGTTTGCTCCCAAGTCCTAAACCAGGCAAACCAATCAGGCCATCACCACCCCATTCACCAGTTCCATGTACTTTCTCTGGCTCAACCTCACTACTCTCTGGTTTCCTCGAGTCAAAACCAGGTGGCATCGAAAGCAATGATCTACTACCACCACCATTATCAGCCCTATTCACTTTCCTCGTATCTCCTATCCCTCCCAACATAGGACCACTTCCCTTCAACCTCTGTGCAAACCTCCAGTCCTCCTTAGAAAGCAATGGAGGAGGAATCCTAGGGTTCAAGTTCACATTTGAGTAGTAGTAGGAAAGATAAGCTGGATCAGACCTAAGTTCCTCCTCGGATGAAAATTCCGCGAAGGCAGCACCACTGCCGCCGCCAATTCCTCCAAACAACCCTCCCACTGCACTCAGCGAACCCTCTACAGATGGAGGAGCAGAGCCACTCCTATACAAAGTGAGTTCGCGCTCGTGATCAACAGCCTCTTGCCGACGCTGCTCACGAAGTAACAACCCTAACTCCTTTTCCAAATCATCCCCAAACGATCCCTCGTTACCACCTACCATGGGTCTCCTTCCCAATTCAGATAACATAATTGATCATAACCCTTCTCGAAACTCAACAAGTGATCGCTATGCAGAATCGATAATTAAACCCAAGAGGGACAAAACGGCACACTTTTTACTAGAATCCATATTCAGATAACTACAAAAATCCTCACTTTGAGCTCGCAGATATCAAAACTTCATCACCCATTACTGAAACTCGTTTCGTTCTCTCAATCTGAAACCACAGAACCTAGAATGATCAAGCTCAAAACAACAATGAAACACATAAATTACTTCCCTCGCAATCAATGCCGATAAACTACCGAAAACAATTTTGGCAGACCATGATAGCAGCAACGGAGACAAAAATAAATACACAAGCAAGGAAATGATTTCCGAGAAAGTGTTTTGAGAGAAGAGACGAAACCCTAAAGGTTATGTAAGGTGATACATAGTGACTAATATAAAGTGAAGTTGAGATCAATCCGGCGGCGATTTGTTCTTACAAGAAGCCCTTAGGGTTTTGTTCCATTTCGTTTCAGGGAGGACTAAATACAGTTACTCGGTAGTAAAACAGGTTTTCTTATTTATTTTTTAAAATAGGTTTTCCGAATAAAAAACATCCCTGTAATTTAGGGCTGTGCAAATGAAACCGAAAACCGGACCGGTCGGTCCGGTTTGGATCGGTTAGTTGAACGAGATTGGTCAAACGGTTTCAAAAACTGAAACCAACCGAGTTAAATCTGTCTGGATATGGTTTGGAATTTTTATAACCATCGGTTAACCGGATCGGTATATATAATATATAATATTTAATACTATAATGTCTTTAAATATGGACCATTGAGATATAATATATAATTACTAATGTTATGTACCATTAGATTAAGTGATTAACTATGAAATATTAATATAATATATATCATTCCTTGAGATTTTTTTTGAAACATTTTTATCAATCTTTTAAGATTTGCTTACAAAATAGATATTTTACGAAAAACCATAACCGGACCGAAACCGAACTGGTTAGTCGGTTAACCGTAGTAACGGGTTTTGATGGTTTTGGATTGGTTTTGGTTTCAGAAAATACAAATCCGTAATTTCCGGATTGGTGACGGTTTGGCATCCACGGTCCGGTTAATCGGACCGTGCACAACCCTACTGTAATTTTATCATCCCGACTATTAGGTGTAAATTCACGAAGCAATATCGGGGGTGCTCGGAACCTACTGTAATTTTATTACAATAGACCCCACTGTAATGTTCATTTTGGGCATTAAAAATTTTTATTTTTATTTTTAAAGATCATAAATATATAGTGTTCATCGCAACGAACAAAACGATATTTTTTTGTTCGAAACAAAAATCAAATTCAACATGAAAAAGATACGACAATTTTAGACAATCAGATATAAACTCAAAATATTTGATATTTTGATCACCACGAATTTGATTTTTTTTCAAATAAAAAATATTTTGTGATGATTGAATTGTGTGGCTATTTTGTGATTTTTGTGTTATGTGGCTATAAAAAATACGAAAGGAGGCGCGCATTTATGGTGAGATGTGAGAGAGAGGGGTCGCACAAACATGTATTTTTTTAATCTTGTAATACCTGAATTTTGTTTGGGATGACTTTTCAGTAAAAAATTTTCTTTCCGTATAGATATACTATTTGATTTTATTGATTCAATTTGTATATTTAAACTTCTTTTAATTAAATTTCAAAATCAACAAAAAAGGGGAAAAAGAGTTTAAGCCCGTTTAAATTTTAGATCAACCCAATTCTCAAATAAACCTATCAAAAAATTTAAAGCCCAAATAAAGTCTAATTCTCAAGCAAAATATCCAATTCAATTTAATTTAACCCAACCCAATCTATATGAAAAGCCCAATCTTTAAACAAAGCCCAATTCCAAAGCAAAATACCCAATTCAATTTAACTCAACCCAACCCATGTCAAGGGCCCAAATCTTAGCATCTCACAAAAACTCATACCTAAGCCTACAAAGTTCAACGGCCCACAAGCTAAACCCTAAAGAAAATCTCCTACCAAGGATATAAGAGAGAGAAATTTTATCTACACACCATAAAAATATTATCTTTACATCATTTTTTGAATATGATAAGTTTACATCAAAAAGTTATAAATCTACAAACAAAATTGTTGTGAAAAGACCAAATTACCCTTGTTTTATACAATATTAGAAATATTAGTGTTAAGTTTACACATATTTAGTCCACAATTCAATCTCCCCTCTCCTACTATTCTCATTACAATCGGACGATTGCCTTTACAGTCTAAGATCAAGAAGCCTAATTCATCGACATAGATTACCCCACCTATGTGATGAACGCAACAGCCCGCCACCTTATTTCAACCGTATCTTTGTTATCGTGTCTCGATCGAATCCTTAAGGCTGGAACCTTGACTTGGCATTACTCAGCAAAGTCTTTCCATTTCATTGTTGGTTTGTTGTAGTTTCTGATCTCCAGTCTGATAGAATTTGGATCAAATCATTACAAAGCTGATAAACTCGAGGAACTCTTTGGAGAATGGTCTTGCTTGTCTTGCGAATGTGATGACCGAGTTTATTGACCGATGCAGATGATATTGTGTCAACTATGAATACTATCTTTGGGTTATAGAGATAGCAACAACGACGGCATTGGCTCTGTCGGGATATTACCTCATGTGTTGTTGTTGGTGATGGTGTGCCAAGTACTACAATTTGGTTGCATATTTGCATGGGTTAATATGTCATTGTATATAAGGATATTTATGTAAAGTATAGAAAATTAAAAAGTGGTATAAAGATAGTAGATTAATAGTGTGTAGATAAAATTTCGAGAACGGATACAGTAAAAAAAGGGAGGAGAACGGCGCTACAGAGAGAGAAAAGGTAGGAAAAAACGAGAGAGTAGAGAAAATAGAGAAAAATCGGCAGAGAAGGGAGAGAAGAAAGAATAGAGGAAGAAAGGAGAGTTTTTCAAGGTAGTAGAGAGGAAAAAACAAAGAAAAAGGTAGAAGTTTCTTCTGGTCCATCTTTCTTTTTCTGGTTTCCTTTTCTTCTTTCCATTGGCATTTTTTTTGTTCCTCTTCTTTTCACCTTCCTCCTTGTCAAACATTTGGCTCCAAATACGTGTCTCCTCTTCGTGAGATCCTGTCTCCGCATAGAGGAGATTATCCAGCCATTTGGGCACAAATTTGTATGAGACTATTCTTAGGGAACAAATGCCTAAGCCATGAAATTTCTGTGTGTTATGTGTTTCTTGTTTTTGAGCATCTATTGAGTCTTGGAATGGTCTGTCTCTAAATAGGCAAGTTTCGGCCAGTGAAGAGAAGCCCCGATCTCGTGAGTTCTCTTTCGGGACTACCCATTCCCATGCAAGAAAACCCTTGATACAGAGCCGGGCACGTCTGTTGAAACCCTTGATCTGACTTACGTGAGACACAAGAAGCTGTGAGAACGAATTCTCGGAGTTTTTGCTTAATATTATTGATAACCTTCTTACGATAAGCAAAGAGGCTTATATAACCTTAACAAACTAACTACTAATATGATTAGAAGAGCTAATAAAATACTAGTTCGTACTGAACTACTAAACTACTGTCTTCATATTGGCCAGTACTTTAGCCACTTTGACCCAAGGCAACTTCGGTGATGGCTTCCTCATCAATTTCGTTCACAGATGCAAGTTCTTGGCATTCTTGATTGGGTTGGCCTTCTTGACCTGCTTGACTGGCCCGGCCTTCTTGGTATTCTTGACTGGGCTGGGCTTTATTCATCTTCAACTTGTAACGACGAGCACGGTTGTATGCATTCTTGAGTTGTCGTGCTTGGTTTTCATCAACGTCACAACACCGTTCTCTCTTCTTATTGATTAAAAGTATGATAAAATCCAAAAAAGAAGAAGAGAGAGTTAGAATTAGAATTAGAAGTGTTATATCTGCTACGGGTAGAACTGTGATGGGATAAAGGGATAGTTGGGCCCGGGCTAAAGTTGGTATGGGTTTTGACTTATCAATGGATAATAAAGCTTTCAAATTTATGGCCTTTTTTTGGTTTTAATTATTTTGGCCTTTTGTGTCCTCTTGGACCAATATTTGTTCATACGGTTTTTGTTCATTTTTGTACTAAATATTTGATATAGCATGCTTTAATTGTAGAATTTGGGATAGCTACCATCTCAAAACAAAAATTGGTTTTTACCATCCATTTGCAAAAAACGACCTCGACCTTTAAAATGGTTATTGTCAAATTAGAAAATGGGACATCCTAAAATAAATTTTCAAAAATTTTTTTTTTTTATAAAAGTTTTGTGAGCTCATGCTTCGTGGTATTCTGTACTCGTACAGGAGGAGTTTCCAAAATAAATTTTTGAACACCCTTTTTTTTTTCCTCTTTTCACATAAAAGTTTTGTGAGTTCTTTCTTTGTGATATTCTGTACCCGTGTAGGAGGAGTTTCCAAAATAAATTTTCGAACACCTTGTTCTTCATAAAAGTTTTGTGAGCTCCTTCTTAGTGGTATTCTGTACCCGTGCAGGAGGAGTTTCCAAAATGAATTTTCAGAAAACACCTTTTCCACAAAAGTTTTGTAAGTTCATGTCTTCGTGGTATTCAATATCCGTGCAGGAGGGAGCTTCCAAAATACTTTCAATAAATTTAATAAAATCAGAAATACATTAACACTTGTCCAAGTATTGGTAACCGCATGAGCGGATGTTGTGGGATGCTAACACCTTCCCCACACTCAATCGATCCCGAACCCATCTTTCTAATCATAGACCAGTGTTTTAAAAGGTGGCCAATTGCACCTCAAAATCAATTAGTGGTGACTTCATTGCTTTTTGTAAGTCTGCCCGCATCGTGATTTCGGTTGCGAAAAATCTAAATAAATAGCTTTGGTATGCTACAATCATACCAGTAGTCTACCGTTTTACTATACAAAACCAAACATATATACTAGTTTTTACAATAGCTGATGTGGGTTGTTTTTACACCAAAATATAAAATAAAACTCCAAATTTGGAGGACAATATCAATTTACAAATACTGTTATGGATAGTCTTAAGCATCCACAATGGATTCTCTCAAAGCCATTCCATACTCTCTTCTTTTGTGCAATTAAAAGCATTTCAAGTGCTAATAAATTTTAGTCTACAATAGTGACTACATGTGAGCATACTTCATACCATACAACTTTTCAATTTTATACTCTCTCTCCTCGTATATGGCATCACTTCATTGGTTATTTGGGTACCACCATACTTGATACCATTCAACTTTCCACTACATGCTCTCTCTCCTCCTACATGGTCTCTTTATTAGTTATTTGGGTCTTGCCATTGGAGATGCTCTTAGCATCTCCAATGGTGATCTAGTTTCAAGTACTTCATATTATCTTAATTTTTGTGCATCACCAAATTGTCAAGAGCACACCCACAATGGTGCACTTGAAATACTAACTCCAATGAGTGTTATATTCAACACTCCAAATTACATTTTATCGAAAAGTGGAGTGCTAGAGCATCACAATGGGTGCAAAATGGCACTTGAAAAGAGTTGGTGAATTTCTCCATACTCCAACTAAGGAGTGTCCTCTAAAAAATGAATAGTGTATAAGTGGAACCCACACAAGCACTCTTTGATTAACACCATGCACTCTGTCCCACTTTTTCTCTCCCACTTGAAATCTTGAAGTGTCAAAATGTACCCATTGTGTATGCTCTTAAGGGGTGAACATGGTGCTTCAAGTGTTGAGCATGGCCAAAATTAGGGGTGAACATGGGTCAGGTTTAGGGAAAAACCTAATCCGACCCGCATAAGGTCAGGTGAGGTTTACTTCAACCCTTAACCAACCTCATTTAACGATGGGCTGAGTTGGGTCGGGTCAAACGGGTTGGGTTGGGTTTGAGGTTGGGTCGGGTTACCTGTTATTAAGTTTAAAATTTTCCCTAAAATTTTTCACCTAAATCATTATGGTGTAATTAAATACTCAAGCCTCATATTAATTGGGTTGGACACTTGGGCCATTAGATACTCAAGCCTCATATTAATAAACTAATAGATAGAGTAATAGCCTAATAGGTGTTAATATATTAATGAGTATTGTCTATACAAGTATAAAACAACATTATATAATAAAATGAGGTTGGGTCGGGTTAAGGTAGATACCTCATCCTATCTGCATAAGGTCGGGCTACTCTTTAACAAACCCTTATCGGACCCTCAACTATGCGGGTAGGGGTCGGGTTAGTCGGGTCTGGTTGGTGGGGTCGGGTCGGGTCCTGTTGGTGGGTTCATAAGTGAACCAAGTACTGAGAGAAAATATGTGGCAGCAAGTAATTCGCCAAGTGAGTCCTATAAATTTCACTTTTTGTCAATTAAGGGACACGCCAAATTTGGAGTGTGAGCAAAATTACAATTGCTTTTGGAGTGTCAAATTTGGACCATTGTGAACATGTAGTGCTATACTTTTCAAGAAAACACCTAATCAAGTGCATGAAAATGGCACCACTGTGGATGCTCTTAGTATTTCAAATGCACCATTGTGGGTGTGCTTTTGACAATTTGGTGATGCACAAAAATTAAGATAATATGGAATACTTGAAACTAGATCACCATTGGAGATACTCAAGCAAGTTTCTATTTTTTGAGTTATTTTTTGTTTTCTGAAAAACAAAATAAAAAATATATGAAAATGAAATATACCAAACAAACTGTTAATTTTTTGGACCATAAATAAAATATTTCTAGAATTAGATATTAATTAAATTCTGCTGGTTTTGGTAAAGCGATTAATATTGAATGGACAATGCTAGAAACCCTCAAAATATGACACCCAAAAGTCTCTCAAATCTATGTGGTATTAAAATAGTCATTGATTAAAAACACACATGTAGGGCTCACTTCATATCCAACACTCCATATTAAATGGAGGTCTTTTGGGGGTCACTTTTTGGGGGTCTCAAGCATTATCCATATTGAAATATATATGGCTCGAGCTTTATCTGGAATGGAAAAAATTCCATTTATTTGCATACTCAAATCATATAAACTTGTCATTTTAATTTGGTATGACTGAGATATGCCAATTCTATAAAAAAATACTCATATTTAGAAGGAACAAATTATACTGCATATAGTATATACTGTGCGATGATACCAAAATCACCCTCCATTAGAAATTCTGATACGTGGCACAATATGTCAAGCTAGTACACAGTCGAGGACCCACTTCGGGCGCCGACCAAGGCAAAACCGAGGTATCCGTTTGAGAGAAAAGCACCCAAGGAGCTCACATGAGGCACGACAATTGACATGCCCTATAAAGCCAAGCATACCACCTTGGAAGCCTGAGTGATCAAACCCTAAAAGAACCCAGAGCCTTGAAGGAGACTAACTCCACTTAGGAAATGAATCGGGATGGAATTTACCCTCATGTAAATCCGCCTAAGAATTAGAGAAGAAGACACATACTCATTCTAAAGTTAGAACTCTCCAACTCATATAAAAAGGAACCTCCAACACGAGATGAAATATCTTGAACCCTGCATTTTTAATAGCTACTTGATAGAGAGCCTCGAACACCGAGTATCCCTTACCGATAACATATTGACTTGCACGTCAAAGAGGTCTCCCCGAGAATACCCTCAGAACCTCACATTAACTCATGTTTTCTACTGTGCAAGTCTCCTCAAACATAATAGATAATACTTCTTGATATTAGTCTTATCTCCTGTAAACCGATCTAGTTTTGGACACTCTGGAAGATTTAAGTAGTTACTTTCTAACTACAAAATGGATATATAAAGATAAAAGGTGATAAAACGTATAAATATCAATATTGAGGTCATATAGCGTGGAGGTCTAAGTGTGAACATAGAGATGCATAAAAGTATGTTAGAGAGACACATATATATCGAGTAATGGATGCGTGTGCAGTTACCGCGAACTTTAAAACCTTCATGAACATTTTGATCATGGGCTTAAGTTTTGATTTTGGGTTTAGTCATGTTGGAACAAAGATAGTAAAGTAGAAAACAGAGAAGGCTTTAAGAACTAAATCAACATTTAGAGGCTTGCTTGCAAAGCAATGTCCTAAGACAGAAATTTGACACCCTATTTCTTGATTGTAAACAGTCTATGGTGTTCTATCTTCAGGATACAACTAAACTTAATTAAAAAGGAACAATTGTTCCCTTTTAATATTGGCGAACCAAATTTGTGTCTCTCTCCAAAGATGCATTGTTTGAGTTTCAAGACCGAAAGTAACCGCGGCAGTTTAATCAATAACATAACTCTTTAATTGGGATGTGATTAAACTTTGATAATTATCTAAACCATAAGCAGTTCTAATCCATTGGATATGCTAGGCTGACTGGGTAATTAATTAAAATAAAATTTAAAACATTTTCCTCCTTTCCATTCACGTAGACAACAATCCACCACATGAATGGAAAGGACTTAAAACAGAAAGACGTAATTTTGGAGAGACAGATGAGAATGCATCAGGCAAGGTGTCTTTTGGACTTGAACCTACCTTGGTGAATATCCATCGGATTTACTTGGCGAAGCTGTGAACTTAAGTCTTGTTCTGCCATGTTAGCAAACCAAGACAACAGATATCACACATAACTCATCTAAACACTTTAGTTCATACGGTTGTGTTCATTTTGGTCCTGAACAGATCCTGATTTCATGAGAGCTTTAGAGAATCAAGCCATAATATTCTTATAGAAGCGACCAAAGCGACCCTACTTCAACTCTCATATAGGTGACACCAGTTAAAAGTATTATGTTATACTTCTCTTGATACAAAATACCAGTATCATTAAATGAATATCATATCCTAAACTCCTGCAGACAACACACTTGTTATCATATAGGAATAAGAATAATGTGTTTCCAGCATGATTTAGTCTTGCTAGTTGGCCTATTGAACCTAGATCTTGGGATCTTCAGTCAACTAGGTTAAGTTTCCGCCCGAGTCAATCATTTAACTGGATTTAGTCCTATTCCCCTTGTAGTTACTACAACTTGCTCTCTTGATAGTCCCTTTGTAAGAGGATCTGTTATATTGTCCTTTGATTTTACAAAATCTCTGGTGATCACTCCATTTGAGAGCAACTGTTGAACTGTATTGTGCCTACGCCTTATATGCCTTGACTTACCATTGTAAACAACATTTTTAGCCCTAGCCAATGTAGCTTGGTTATCACAATGAATACATATGGCCGTAAAAGGTTTTGGCCATATAGGAATATCTTCAAAGAAATTTCGACGCCATTCAGCTTCTTCTCCAGCCTTATCTAGAGCTATGAATTCTGATTCCATAGTTGACCGTGCTATACACGTTTGCTTCGAAGACTCCCATAAGATTGCAGCTCCACCTAGAGTGAAAGCATATCCACTTGTTGATTTAGATTCCAAACTGCTTGATTTCCAGTTGGCATCACTAAATCCTTCACATGTGAGTCATTAGTACTCTTGACATATACACATTTGTCACACTCATTTATTTCGAATCCATTAGATAACATTGTGTGATCAAATTTTTCATGCCATTGTTTGGGTGCTTGCTTTAGCCCATAAAGAGACTTAATTAGTCTACAAACTTTTCTTTCTTGTCCCTTTACCACAAACACTTCAGGTTGTTCCATATAAATTTCTTCATCTAAATCTCCATTTAGAAAAGTTGTCTTGACATCCATTTGATGAATTTCTAAATGATGGATGGCAACTATAGCAATTAACATCCTTATAGATGTAATTCTTGTTACAGGAGAGTAGGTATCAAAGAAATCTAAACCCTCATTTTGTCGATATCCTTTAACTACTAAACGTGCTTTGTACTTGTCAATAGTACCATCGGATTGTCGCTTTCTTCTAAAAATCTATTTGCAACCAATTGGTCTATTTCCTGGAGGAAGATTAATCAATTCCCATGTATGGTTCTGCATAATGGAATTAATCTCGTCATTTACAGCTTCTTGTCAATAAAGAGCTTCGGGTGTTGACATAGCTTCTTTATAATTTTGAGGTTCAGCTTCTGTCAAGTAGGTGATAAAATCTGGTCCAAAAGATGTGCTTGTTTTAGCTCTTTTGCTTCTCCTAGGTTCAACATCATCCAATTGTTCTTGTTGAATTCTAGGTGAACTGTCATCAAAATTTCTTTTGTTGTCATTGTTATGTCTTTCTTTAAAAGGAAATATATCTTTAAAAAATTCAGCATCTATAGATTTCATAATGATATTACTATTAATATCAAGAACTTTGGATTTAAATATAGGAATCTATATGCTGAACTATTTGAAGCATGATCAATAAAGACACAATCAATTGTCTTTGGTCCTAGCTTTGTTCGTTTTGGTAATGGAACTTGTACCTTTGCAAGGCATCCCCACACTTTTAGCTTTTTATAAGAAGGCAATTTACTACCCCACACCTCATATGGAGACTTCGAAGTCTTTTTATGAGGAATTATATTTAACATTGTATTAGCCATAAGCAATGCTTCCCCCCACATGTTGTGCGGTAACCCCGAACTATTTAACATGGAATTAACCATGTCTTTAAGTGTTCGATTCTTTCTTTCGGCTATCCCACTCTGTTGGGGTGTATATGGTGCGGTAGTTTGATGCACTATTCCATGTAATGCACAAAATTCAGAAAGAGTTGCAGATTCATACTCTCCCCCCTTTATCAGACCTTAGTATTTTTAGTGTATTATGTTTCTGATTCTCAACTGCAATTTTATATGTCCTAAAGACATCAATCATTTCATCTTTGCTATGTAATAAATAAACATAGCAAAATCTACTACAAGCAACAATAAACGTCACAAAATATTTTCTGCCACCTCATGTGGGAGTCATTTTAAGATCACAAAGATCGCTATGAACTAATTCAAGTAGTTCACTTGTTCTTTCAATTTATTTGAATGGCTTTCTTGTAAATTTTGATTCAACACATGCTTCACATTTATATGTTTTATTAATATCAAATTTAGGCAATAAACCTTAAGTAGCCATTTTATACATGGAACGATAATTAATATGTCCCAACCGAGAATGTCATAAATCACAAGACTCGACGTTATAAACAGAAGACATAAACGTTTTATTGATAGTAGTAGTAGCAAGAGATACATTGTTCATGGATACATTGAGTTTAAACAAGCCCTCACTCATGTATCCTTTTCCCACAAAAGTACCACTCTTAGTCAACACAAATTTGTCACTCTCAAAGACAAGTTTGATGGATGTGCTTCATGTGCCTGAAATTAGGAAGAACTTAGTGTGATTTCCCAGCAGATTTGTCATTCTTCCTATTATCTTCCTCTATCCTTAGCCTCACAGTCAAATCCTCCAGTGTCAATTCCTTGCGCTTGTGTTTGAGATAGTTTTTGAAATCCTTTCAGGATTGTGGTAGTTTCTCGATGATTGAAGCAACTTGCAAAGCCTCATTGATTACCATCCCCTCGGCATGGATTTTGTTGATGAAGATTTGAAGTTTTTCAACCTAATTAATCACAGTCAAAGAATCAGTCATCTTAAAATCAAGAAATTTACTGACAATTAAATTTCTTTGTTCCCGCGTCTTTAGTTTTGTATTTCTTCTCAAGTGATTCCCACAACAGCTTTGTTGTTAGGAAAGCAGTTTAGACATTGTAGAGAGAGTCAGAGAGACTATTCAGAATATAATTTCTACAGAGAAAGTCATTATGCTTCCAGGCCTCAATTGCACTAAATGTCTCCTTCGTTGGTTGTTCTGGTGCCTTGGGCCAGTCTTCAGTCAAAACGTGTGCAAGGTTCAGTATTGTGAGATAAAATAACATCTTCTGCTGCTAGCGTTTGAAATCGCCTCTATTGAACTTTTCTGGTTTTTCATGATGGGTTCCTACCTTAACAACAATAGGAACAACATAATTTGGTATGATAATGGCAGTGGCGGGGCAGAAGTAGAACCAGTGGGTGTTTGTTCCATGATCAAGAATACAAAGAAATTTGTGTCTTAGAATGTTGGAACAAAGATACTAAAGTAGAAAACAAAGAAGTTTTTATGAAGTAAATTAACGTTTAAAGGCTTGCTTGCAAAGTAATGTCCTAAGACAGAAATTTGGCACCCTGTTTCTTAATTGCAAACAGTCTACGGTATTCTATCTTTAGGATACAACTAAACTTAATTAAAAAAGAACAATTGTTCCCCTTTAATACTGTCAAACCAAATTTGTGTCTCTCTCCAAAGAGGCGTTGTTTGAGTTTCAAAATCGAAAGTAACCGCAACAGTTTAATCAATAACATGACTCTTTAATTGTGATGTGATTAAACTTTGGTAACCATCTAAACCGTAAGCAGTTCTAATTCATTGGATATGCTAGACTGATTGGGTAATTAATTAAAATAAAATTTAAAACATTTTCCTCCTTTCCATTCACGTAGACAACAAGTCAGTCATCATTAGCATACCTTAAAAATAAGGGCCCACGATATTTTGGCACATAAAAACTAAAATTATCAACTTTATAAAAACAAATTTACTCCTTCACTCAATTCAAAGAATGAATTCTCTCTGTTAAAGAAAAATATTATTGTTTGTGACACGTCATTACATGGGTGGTACTAGGAGGCTACACTAGGCTATAATCCCCCTAAATTTTTTTGAAAAAATATATTAGTACTACTCATATATGTTTGTGTACATATTTTTATGTGTAAATATACTTTTATGTGTATTCCTTAGTAAGTGTATGTATATTTGTATATTTTTTACTATAATGTTTGAAAAGTTTCATTTTAGTTATTACTAATAATAATGAACAATATATAACAATAGTAATTTTAAAATCAATCATCCATTCTATTATTGTTAGTATTAAGCAACCATATATAAGACTATGTTATAGTTATATATTTAGATATTATTTCATTTTTCATCATCTTTAATTAATTTTCATCAATTTTAATATGTATTTATGTTAATATTTTAGGTTACTTTATGAAACTAAACATTAAGATGAATATTCATCGATAATATCATTTCAACAAGTTATATTGTTGTAAAATAACCCTAAAAAAAATTTCAGGGGCGCTACCCCGGACCCCTACTACATTTTTTCAGACAAATCAAATATAACAATCCACCCCAACATCAATTCTTCTGGTTCCGCCCCTTCCCGTCAACTCTATGGGCTCCCACCACCCTCAGTCCCAGTCATCTTAGCACCAGCACCATCACTGTTAGCACCACTACTCCCAATCATCTCAGCATGTAACACCAACCTGTTCTCACCACCACCACCACCATCATCATCTCTTTCACAGCCACCACGACGACCAAAATCATCATCATCACTGGATGGCCGTTGGAGTGACATTTCCCTGTTAAGAAATCAATGGAATAATTTTTAAAAAATAAAAGACTTGCAAATTGACAAGCATAATGCCAAACTGAAATTAGAAAAGCACACTGACATATCACTTGGCGAAGGCATGGTCAAGTCGTTAGCATTCTCCTCCATGATTGGCTGGTGACTAAAGAAAAGTATTGAGCATTATTTTTCTCTTATAAGATGGTGTAGAGGTCAAACTTCGCATGCTAAAAAATTCATTTTGGACAACAATGTCCACAAACTTATCAAGCGAAGATTCCGAGAAACAAAGAGAGAATGCAGCGTAAAAGTGTATTTGAACTAGTAGTAGTAGACTCAAATCTTGTTTATGCATCTAATCTAATTATTTTATAAAGGAACAACCATGAGTGCATCATCCAACAAATCTTTTTTTTTTTTCATTAATCTGGTTTGTCTTTAGACCTTCAATATGGACCTAAAACTCAGACTTCCAGGTCTACGCATATAGAAGTTGTTCAACTGACGATAGGGTCAGTTTGGTCAAAGTTCAGTACGTAGTCACAAAAAGTATTACTCCTAGTAGGAATCAAACTCAAGACCTTCACTTTCTGAGTCCATACAGTTTGGCCCCAGAGAAATTCTCCGACTAGACTGTCACCCAAGTGGTTGAAGGTTGTTAGGACAATGTCCTAAAAACATAGTATGTGCAATTTAAGTTTAAATGTGATATATTATATTACATTTACATGATTGTTATATTAAAGTCTAGGATGCTAAATATAGGGATTTTGGTTACTCATGTACACCATAGGTGTGAGTATAGAAAGATACTTGATCCAAGTTATTGCATCCGAAACCAAATAGTCACAACCAGATTAATGAAGTTAGGCACTTCATTAATAGAAGTTGTAGTGCATGGATATCTCCAACCTGGGGAGTAGTTTATCTTGACTGCTCGAGAGGACTCTCGATTGGTGCATTAGTGTTTAATAGTACACAAATTCTCACTCTAATTTATCGGGTGTAGCATGGTAGAGATAATTAATCGTACATATCTCATAGGTCAATGATATGTTTTTAAAAAATAGTATCGATATAAAAATCATACATATCTTCAAGCGCGTCCATAGTTCAGGTGGTGCCATATAAATATTGGATAGAAACATTATTACTAGTCATAGAGTTTGACAATAAAGAATAATGTTTTAGTAGTTACGTTATGTATGTCCTGCGGAGTCTCAAGATCGATAAAGTTTGGGAGAAGATCCAAAATGACCCCTCTACTTTGACAAAAGTGCCCTTTTGGCGCCTCTACTTTTATTTGT